>NC_080571.1:303996331-304322997 GCF_030247185.1 Malaya genurostris | reverse complement strand
CTGATGAAGTTGGCATATCAGTTGGCTCATGCCATCATATTTTTTCAAATGTTTTGGGCATGAAACGAGTGGCAGCAAAATTCGTTCCAAAACTGCTGAATTTTGATCAAAAAAACAAACGCATTACCATCGCTCAGGAGCTGTTAAACGACGTCAACGACGATCCAAATTTACTTGAAAGGGTCATAACTGGTGATGAAACATGGGTGTATGGTTATGATGTCGAAACAAAAGCACAATCGTCCACGTGGAGCACCCAACGTCACCAAGACAAAAATCGCCGAGCTCAAAAAAACACGTCTACACCAGCCGCTACAAGACAGAATGTAAACAATGAAGAAGCTGAAAATTTCACCATACATTAGGGACATATGTACCAACACAATAAAAAAAATTTTGACCACCGGACTCTCCAGACGCGCGAATTCCGGGAGCTTTTTGAACAGACCTCGTATATGGCGCACTGTCACAAAAAAAACGTTAAGGGGCAGGTAGGGTCTAACACTTTTCAAAAATCATTTATTTTTTTCTTCGTGTTTTCTTATAGTAAAACATTTCAAGAATATTTTGTGAAAGTTTCAAGGTTATCGGAACAAAACTCAGCAAGTTATGGGCCTTTATCTTTGCTTATCCCATACTGCGAAGAAGTAAGAGCTTGGCGCACAGTCCCAAGATTTCTGCTTCGATTGACTTAAAAACTTAACAAAACATTCTTGATATTTTTTCTATAACAAAATACAAAAGAAAAACCTGTTTTAATCTATATAGTGGTGTAATGATGTTGTTCTGATATCAATCATACTATCATGTATAGTACTGTTGCATTCTTCAAAATAATTTCATTCGATTCTTAGATGAATAACCGAAATCGGTTTGTTTGACCGTCTACTGATAAAAACTGTCAAATGTAGAAGATTTGAGGTCGATTTAGAAAACTTTTCACGATTTTTCGCCTTTTTCAGTGATGGTATAAAATTTTTAACATACTTTACCCTATATTTCCGGATCCGGAAGTCAGATCCGGATGAAATTCAGGACGTATGGGACCACTGGACCTTTCATTTGAATCTAAGTTTGTAAAAATTGGTTCAGCCATCTCCGAGAAAAGTTGGTGCACTAATTTTCACAATTTTTTGCACATTTTACCCCATAATTCCGGAACCGAATGTCGGATCCTAATAATATTGAGGAATTTTGTATGGGGCTACATGACCTTTCATTTGAATCTAAGTTTGTGATAATCGGTTTAGCCATCTCCGAAAAAAGTAAGTGCAAAAAAACGTTACATGCCCACATACGCACACACACACACACACACGCGCGCACACACACACACACTACTTTTTGGAGGTTTTACAGCTACAAACGGGCGGATTTTTTCGTGAAAAATCGTACTTTACTTTTTCGATATGTTGACTTCTGATTAATCTGCGCTGAGATACAGTGGACACCGCAAATCATGATTTTTAAGAAGCGTTCTCGAAACTACCTCTTCACCGACGCATTTCTCTATATTTTTTTATTATTGGATCTCGTTGTCACCCTTTTTCTTGGGAAAGAATAGCTTCCATTTCCATCTTGCGAGGATTGAGGGGCATTTTGTTCGTGGCTCGCCTCGTCATCCATCGCCGCATCGGTCGTATTGTTGTTGGTTTCCGTTTTTTCATCGTTTTCCTTGTAATTCGCAGTCCTGGGCTCGTCGCTAGTTGCTATAGATGCGCCTTGCTGTGCATTGATTGCAGTTGCCGATTGGTTCGATGATGAAACAGGAGTACTGCTTTCACTAGTTTCCGTTGTTGAACGGTTGACCTTGTCTGTCGCAGTTTCAGTGCAAGGTTTGCCGTAGTGTGCAGTTTGTTCACAAAACTGACATGTAATCATGTTGATTTTCATAGGTAATCAGTGTTTTACACGGATGCAGCCCACCTTGACCACAAATGACGTAAGACGGAATTGCCTTACGTAGATACATACGCCAATCCGAGGAAAAAATTCGATATACTCTTCTTTCGATGGAAAGAACTTCACCGTACTGCGACATATTTTCTTAAACGAACTGATCGCTGGCCTGCGGAGGAAGGTCATTTAATATTGTCACACTCAACGGTGTGCACCGCGTTGTTAACTGAAGCGAATGCAATTGCATCTCCTAGACACCTTGTTGAATCTCAGTTACATTATTAGCGTCTAGATGTATTCATTCTTCAAGTAAGCTTTTAATTTCGTTTGTTGCTGGTCTTACTTTGCAGCGCTTGAAATCAAAACAAATTGAATTTGGTCTTGTAGGCCAAGTTTCAGGCTTTATTAAATCGTATTTGCCCATTTCGTATACTCTATTGTTCACTACACTGTATCGTCTTAGTTTCTGCCGTCTCGACCGGAAGCAATTTTCGACTGTGTCGGATGAGATGCGAACACGAACTGATGAAGATTGCTTATGTAGAGTTTGAGTCAAACAGAAATGTGCATAAAATCTATCTTCTAATTCAAATTGAACTACTACTCAGCAATAAATTTCCACATTTGCCTCAAAAATATTCAATCAAATCATTCAGTTCAAGTTTTCATTCATTCGAGATAGTGTTCGAGTCTTTATATTGCGATCGTTTACATCCCTTCCATTTACCACCGTCTCCACCGTCAGCACCGTTGATTGTACCCCGTTGCACATTAGCTCCAAATTGAATAAGCTCTATTTGAATAAGCGTTCGTAAAACTGTTTGATAAATTATCATAATCTACATACCAGATATGCACACGGATTGGTGATGGCGGAAGCTTACACAATCATTTTAGTAAGCATTATGCGTGCTACGGGTTGTCCATTGCGGCCGAACAATTGTATTTAATTATCGACACTGAATTTATTGCCACACTCTTGCACTTGTGGAGTGATAATTGAATTGAAATGAGAAGCTTTAGCGAAAGGCGATTAGCATATAAGTATTCATTGCCGGAAAGATCTATGAAGTAAATTTGGGTGATCATCGGATTAGACTGAGAACTGCAACGTGTGAAATTTTGATTCAATGTTTGCATTGACGTAAGTTTCAATGTCCTTAGTTATTAGGGTTATTGGTTCAATGCATGTGAGGTATGTTTGAGCGTTGGCCTGGAAGAATTCTTGGTGTCAATAGGATCGTAACACTAGCCATTCCAGGTTTCTGCACACTAGCCTTCGGCTGCAGAATCTGTGTTCTATTTCCACATTCCATGATAGGGATTAAATATCAAGGCCTTTAAATACATTGTTAATTACTCAGTCGCATATACGGGTACTACATAGCGTATAATTTTTTTTTTACAAAAATCAGTACATTTTTGACTTTAAAAAACAGTACATTTTTCAGTACGCATTTCATCTAACAATAGTGAATAAAAATCAAAAGCAATCAATTACTCAATCGTTTTCTTTATTTCCTTTTTAAAGCATTTTTAGTTCAATTAAAACTTTAAAAATGCACGAGTTAATCATCAAATATTTTTTACACTGAACTCCACATGTTTTACCTATTTTTATATATATAAAAAATAGGTATAGAATTCGCTCAAACTTTAGAAAATTTTTCCGAGGCCCGGAGGGCCGAATGACATATACCAATCGATTCAGCTCGACGAACTGAGCAAATGTCTGTGTGTGTGTGTGTATGTGTGTGTGTCTGTATGTGTGTTGTCAACTAAGAGGTCGAGATCTCAGAGATGGCTGAACCGATTTTGATCAAACTAGTCGCAAATGAAAGGTCTCCCCGTCACCCAAAACGCTATTGAATGGTTTTGAGATCGGATGTTTACTTTTTGAGTTATACAAAGTTTTATGTCAAAATTTTCAGTTTTTTGACAGTATCTGTCACAATTGACCTTGAAAACAGAATATGTTTTCAGACTTAGATTCCGCACGATAATACCTATCCAACAAGTCATAGTTTGTTAAAATCCGTCCATTTTTAACGGAGATATCGAAATTTTTCTGTAAGCGACTTTTCCCCCTATTCCAGCAGTAGGAGTTTTGAGCGCTGTATGACAAAGATATGCTTGGGAGCAACGGAAAACACGATTTTTTATACTGTTACATACAATTGTTTCTAAGTACCAAAAGGATTGTGTACAGCATCCTTTTTCATGACATTTAGCTTCGGACCGATTTTGGCACGGTTCGTTTTTGGCAACATAATCGTTCGAATATGACATATATAAACCAGATGATGGCAGAATTTTTTTTAATTATTTTGTTTTAAACTACTTACAGCAATAAATGCTGGAACAACATAATATCCATATACCATTCGAATCAGTTCGTCGAGATCAGCAAATGCGTGTGTGACAAATAATTTCACTTAATTTTCTCGGAAAATTTCTTTTCTACAAATTCAGATTCATACGAAAAGTCGTATGCTCCCAAACAAAGTTCCTGCATTATGTTTGGTTCCGACCTCTGGTTCTGGAACTACAGGATGATATGTGAAACGAAATCAAAATTGTGTAACTCATTTTTCTCGTAGATGGCTGAACCGATCTAAGATTCAAATGAAATCTAAGAATCATCTAAGATTCAAATGAAAAGTTTCAAGGTTCTATAAAACATCTTGCTTTTCAGTCAGATCCAACTTCCGGTTTCGGAAATACAGGGTGATTAGTTTAAAAATGTCTATTTTATATAAATTCATCAGGTTTATCGGGTTTGCAGATTTGGATATTCGATATCCAAATAAATTTATTTCAGTTTTAATGGTATTCAGTTTTCAATCAGAAGGCACCTAAAAATTTAATTCGTGTTATGATCTCTCAAAGATGTCTTAACTGATTTTCAAATATTTTGAAACAAATGTAAACTGTACAGCTACTCAGGTGAATTTATCTGACTTCGGCCATACCGCTTTTAGAATTCCGGTTCCACTATAAAATCGTTTCTAAAAGCTCAATCGTTTTCTCAAAAAAGCCTAATCAAATTTCAAAAACAAAAATTCAAATTAAAACAAACTTATATACAAAAATTAATTAATTTTATCCAATTATGACTTCCGGTTCTCGAATTACATGATGATGAATTTTTAAAATTCAAACCGATATAGAAGATGACAATCCCGAAAAGCTTCAAAGTTGGACTCAAAACTGTTGTAATTTATTCGTCATATGGCCATACGAATCGGTTTGGGTTATGCTGATTCCTGAATACCGGCTCTGGAAGTACCTTAAATTACCGTAAACTCTAGAGTGGAACTTACATATCATGGCATGTTTAATCGATTATCACACTTCTAGATTCAAATTCGATCCGATTTGCAGTTTAGACATTACAGAGTAATGAGTGATTAAAATCTCAAATTGTCGCTTAAAACAACGGTCATTAAAATAATGTCATGAAAACTTAAACACCGAAGAATATTCATGCAAAAAACACATGCGGATTGATAAAAATAGGTATCATCTCACTGCTAGGTGGATTAAACACGTTTTTTTTTTGAAAAACGGATATATTTTAATGATAGTGTTCTCTTTCTTTTGAGTACAAACATTTTCCTTTGTTTT
Source organism: Malaya genurostris (assembly GCF_030247185.1). Taxonomy (NCBI): domain Eukaryota; kingdom Metazoa; phylum Arthropoda; class Insecta; order Diptera; family Culicidae; genus Malaya; species Malaya genurostris. The sequence continues at coordinate 304,317,471 of NC_080571.1, read as the reverse complement.
ATTTATAGATATTTTGCTCTCTGAACAAGAATGAATAAAAAAAAAGCGGGTTGGTAACGTCACAGACATGCTTTTTCAAACTTCCGAATATCAGTAATCGACAAGGATTCAGGAACTAGAACAGAATTCACAAACCAAATTCGATATCTGGAACAGGTTCAGAATTCAATTCATAAATTTAGTACTAGTTCTAGAACTGAACTGATTTTCAGAATCCATGTTCCGAATTTTGGAATTTAATTTAGAAATTGAATTTGGGGAGTTTACATCTAACATTTGGTTTCAGAATCCAAATCTAAAATTTATATTCTGAAGTTTGTTCTAGGCATCTGAAGTTGATATCCTAAATCCGAATTCGTAGCATAAAATAAGCAGCTAAATTCAGTTCCAAAACATAGTTAAGAAACCAGTTCGAGAATCCAGAAATAGGATTCAATCAAGATTCTTGATTTCGAATTCTGAACTTGTAATCTGGAACAAAACTCTGAAAATGAATTCTGAAACTAAATTCGGTAAAAAAGTCCTAAATTCAGATGGATCATAATCCTAGTTCTGAAATTAGACCCCAAAGTTCAGTTTAATAATTCAGTTCCAAAATCCAATACAAAATTCATCCGGTTAAACTTCGTGCCTCTCTACATCAAAACCGTCGTCCGAGTAGGGAAGAGGCAAACAATCGTGATGAGTTTGCCTCATTGAATCCAAAAGTTTGAGTTTTTTTTTTTTTTTTTTTTTTTTTTTTTTTTTTTTTTTAAATAACTATTTATTGGAATATGAGTTAAAATTAAATTATTAAGATTTAAATTGGGTGTTCAGCCACAAGTGGTGACTTTTCAGCCCTGTTAAATATATATATGATTTGGTTATTACCATGAAGACATCATTTGCTTCCGCAATTCTGAGATTTTTGTGTAGGGAAAATTCTAAACCTACTTGTATTGTGTAATGGGGAAAAGGAACTTATATACTAACTTACTAACTAATACAGAGAGCGAATCGATTCAATTGAAGATTGCATCGATTTTTGTCGGAATTTGCTTATAATATTATGTGACATTACATCTAATGGTTCTATATTTGTGAGTCTGTGTAACTCATTTGTACTAAACCAGGGAGGACGCTTCAGAATCATTTTCAGAATTTTATTCTGAATCCTTTGAAGCGTTTTCTTCCTGGTGGAACAACAGCTTGACCAAATTGGTACCGCATAAAGCATGGCTGGTCTGAAAATTTGTTTATAAATTAACAATTTGTTTTTTAGACAGAGCTTAGAATTTCTGTTTATAAGAGGATATAAACATTTAATATATTTATTACACTTTGCCTGGATTCCTTCAATGTGATCCTTGAAAGTGAGTTTTTTGTCATACGTTAAACCTAAGTATTTAGCTTGATCAGACCATGTCAATTCCAAGCCATTCAGTTTGAGAATGTGATTATTGTTTGGTTTAAGAAAAGAAGCTCTTGGCTTGTGAGGAAAGATAATTAATTGCGTTTTTGCTGCATTTGGTTTAATTTTCCATTTTGACAGATAATCACTGAAAATATTTAAACTTCTTTGTAGGCGACTGCAGATCACTCTTAGATTTCTACCTGTGGCTAACAGACTTGTGTCGTCACAGAATAGCGATTTCTGACAACCAACGGGTAGATTTGGAAGATCAGAAGTGAAAATATTATACAAGATTGGAGCTACACTCGAACCCTGCGGAACACCGGCTCGTACGGGTAGCAATTCAGATTTACAATTCTGATAGCTAACCTGAAGAGTACGATCAGTTAAATAATTTTGAATCATTTTGATCAAATAAATAGGAAACTGGAAATCAGACATTTTTGCTATTAAACCTTTGTGCCAAACACTGTCGAATGCTTTTTCTATGTCTAGAAGAGCAACTCCAGTGGATAACCCAGAAGATTTATTTGCTTTTATCATGTTCGTTACTCTGACAAGTTGATGAGTAGTTGAATGTTCATGACGAAATCCAAACTGCTCTGGTAAAAAAATTGAATTCTCATTTATATGAGTCATCATTCTTAACAAGATAATTTTTTCAAAAAGTTTACTGATAGAAGAAAGTAAGCTAATTGGGCGATAACTTGATGTTTCTGCTGGGTTTTTATCAGGTTTTAGGATAGGAATTACTTTAGCGTTTTTCCATCTTTTTGGGAAGTAAGCTAATGAAAAACACTTGTTGAAAATTTTAACCAGGAGTCTCAAGGCAACATCGGGAAGATTTTTAATAAGAATATTAAAAATTCCATCATTACCAGGAGCCTTCATGTTTTTAAGTTTTCTAATAATTGATTTAATTTCATCAAAATTCGTCTCAATAATGTCATCGTGTGATAACACTTGAGTTGAAATATGATCATATTTCAGTGAGACTTCATTTTCAATAGGACTCACAACGTTCAAATTAAAATTGTGGACACTCTCGAACTGCTGAGCAAGTTTTTGAGCTTTTTCGCCATTTGTAAGAAGTATTTGATTTCCTTCCTTGAGAGCAGGAATAGGTTTCTGAGGTTTCTTAAGAACCTTAGAAAGTTTCCAGAAAGGTTTAGAATATGGTTTAATTTGTTCAACTTCTTTAGCGAAATTTTCATTTCGCAAAAGAGTAAATCTATGTTTAATTTCTTTTTGTAAATCCTTAACTATGTTTTTCATAGCAGGATCACGAGAACGTTGATATTGTCGTCGACGAACATTCTTCAACCGAATGAGCAGTTGAAGATTGTCATCGATGATAGGAGAATTTAATTTAGTTTGAGCTTTGGGAACTGAAAGATTTCTAGCTTCGATAATATAATGATTCAAATTATCAATTGCTGTGTCGATATCCGCAGAATTTTCTAAAATAGTTTCATGATCCACATGATTTTCAATGTGAGATCTGTAATCCAACCAATTTGCTCTATGATAGTTGAAAATAGAACTAATTGGATTAATTATAGCTTCGTTGGAAAGTCTGAATGTTACAGGAAGATGATCTGAGTCAAAATCAGCATGAGTAATCGGTTCACTACAAATGTGACTTTGATCTGTTAGAACCAGATCAATTGTAGACGGGTTTTTCACGGAAGAGAAACAAGTAGGATTACTGGGATGAAGAACTGTAAAGTAACCAGCTGAGAGTTGATTATGAAGTATTTTACCATTACTGTTATTTTGCCTACAATTCCACTGGACATGCTTAGCATTTAAGTCCCCTATTACGAAAAATTTCGATCGATATCTTGTAAGTTTTTGCAAATCGCCTTTAAAGAAATTTAATTGTTCGCCGGTGCATTGGAATGGCAAATATGCTCCAGCGATGAAATAAATTCCATGAATGGTTTCAACTTCGATTCCCAAGCTTTCAATAACTTTAGTATTGAAAGAAGGTAAAATTCGATGTTTAATTTGCCGTTGGACAAAAATGGCAACTCCACCACCAATTCCAGTAAACCTGTCAAATCGATGAACCACATAATGTGGATTACTTTTCAATTTTACATTTGGTTTAAGAAAAGTTTCTGTCACAATGGCAATATGAATTTTGTGAACTTTGAGAAAATTATAAAATTCATCTTCACTCGATTTCAAAGATCGAGCATTCCAATTTAAAATATTCAAATAATTATTTAACATCACTGTTAAATTTTAAATTCATTATAATATTATTTGCAAATTTCCATCCGATTTGAAATGCTTCAAAAAGTGATGAAGTCGAATTCATTTGGATGATCATTTGAAAAAGTTGATCTTGTAGGTAGATCATTTTATTTTCAGTTATATCGCCTAAATCGACTTCATTTAAAGAAGCGAATGGCATTGATAAAAGTTTGAGTTATTTAGAGTTATCTCATACTGTTGTAATTGAATCATAAATTGCTGATCATATTTCTGATGGAATGGACAAAGAATTCTGTTGTTGCGTTTATTACAGCTCGAGATGTTCACGATTGAGTTCTACCATTCTTCCACAGGGCGAATTTTATTAAGGTGCCCCGTAGTAAAGTAAGACGTATTCACTACAAAAAATATAATGAATCGGAAATAAAGAGACAAATCTATTTATTGGTTTCATATATTTTTATTCACCATGTGTTGTCACTGTTTTTTCATACGTTCTGTATTGTGGCAAATCGAAGTTCAATGTGTTAAACGTTTAAAATTTTGAATTAATTTTTTAATGTGAAAAATACAGTATATTTCAATGGGAAAATACAGTACAAATTGAAATACAGTACGCTTGAGGGTCAAAAACAGTACGCAGTATTTGAGTCGAAAATACAGTACAATACTGTAAAATATAGTACGGATACGTGCGTTACACATAGCTAAAAATATTTTCTGAATTTACTTCAATTTTCATGCACATATTTGAAACAAAAAATTGAATATGAAGTTACTTCACAGTTTTCATTTCTCAATATACTTTAAAAGCAGCATTTAAATGCACAGTCTCATTCAACGGCCTTTCGGTTTACTTTGACATCGATGATGGTTTTCAAGCAAATTCTTGATTCATTTGAGCAAATTATTTAATAATATAAGTTTGAAGGCACACTGCTTAAGCTCTAAGATGCCGAGGGCATGATTCAACTGATGTTAATTTCATAGTTCTGTTGATTCACATATCGTGTAAATTATTTTTTTTTTCGGTGTACGTCTGTAATCTAATAATTCAGTTTGTCCAAACAAATTCATAGGAAGGTATATGAAAATTATTTCTTAGAAATGCTCTTATCTCCATTTCGCCGAGAGCCATTCGATCGAATGCCATTCCATTGGAAGCTGTTTTACCGAAAGCTGTTTCATATCAGCTATCAAGGCGATTACCTATAGACTAATATGTTGTCGTTTCACTTTGAAATTAAAACCCGATTTTTACAACAGCGTATGTGAAGTCTATAGTAGATCCGAAACCGACGCCCCGAAGAAACATCGGTATAACAAGTGTTTGAAATTCTCTATAGAAAGGTAATAGAATTACTGAAGTAACCGACTTTTGATCGGAGTTCCGGAGGTCTGTTCTATACCATTCGACTCAGTTCGCCTATACAATTCGACTCAGTGCAGTAACTGAACTGATTTTAACAAACTTCAGCTCGTTTGAAAGCTACTATCGGTTTGAGAAACAAGTTCGAAGATCGAGTGACTGTCACTGCCGATTTCGGAGATATATCGGTATGAGTGACGAAACCGACAAAACGCGTTTTGTCGTGAATACGACTTACTGTATTATGGGTCGACTTTTCCCAAATCGGCCCTCTGAGAGAGTGATAAGTTTTTGATCGTGAATATCTCTTGTGGTATTTAACATTGTGACCCATGTCAGCCAATCAGAACACGTTCTAAAGAAAAGAACAAAAAGTCTGCTGCTGTACAACTGTATCGGTATGAAAGATGAACATTCAACTGTTTCCCATTCTTTTCTGTGCAACGGTTGTTGCAGCAAGGCATACGGGAGAGCAACACCGAAGACCTAACGCTTTTGGAATGAAGCGAGCAGCAGAATTGTGCCGCAGAACTGTCGCAGCAGGACACAGCAAAACCATACCAAAGCACAGTGGTTCAAAAGTCCAGTTTTACGTTCCTAATTGATATCACGTTTAAAACGTGATTTTTGAGGTACAGTATCTTCAGCTAAGTTGCTCAAAATGATAGGCACCATCTTTCGAAAAATATTATTTATGTGATTAATCTCCCTAAAAGTGAGATACAATATTATTTTAGCTCAGGGTCAACAAAGGGGCTAGATAACTTCGACGAAGTTGCACAGAAAGTAATTTCAAACAAACTTGCAGAAGGTATTATTTCCGTAACTTGATAATAATTTATGATATAATGTATTTTCAAATAAGAGTGTCCTAAAACCAGTTTTTTTTAAGAAAACTTATACATTTTTTATGTTTTTGAATTTTTCTTGTTATGAAAAGTTTTGCATTATTTAAAACTACATAACTTTATCGAAAATACTATGCCGCTATCATTTCATTTTTATGAAATGGAGCCATTTTTCATTTTACCTTTTTTTATGAATATAAAAATTAGGTATAGAATTCGTTCAAACTTTAGAAAAAATTTCCGAGGCCTGGACGGTCCGAGTGTCATATTTCAATCGATTCAGTTCGACGAATTCAACAAATGTCCGTGTGTGGTCTGAGGTCAAGATCTCAGAGATGACTGGACCGATTTTGATCAAACTAGTCACAAATGAAAAGTTTCCCCGTCACCCTGAACGCTTTTGAATGGTTGTTTACTCTTTGAGCTATACGAAGTTTAGATTAAAACTTTTGATGTGGAACACATCTTTATTTTCTTTATAGGGGTGCAAATCAGAAACTCAACGAAAAATGCACGTAGAAATATGGTCAGGTTTTAAACACTTACAGCTCGTTATATTTTGTATCAATTATTAATATTGTTCCGTTATTTGATTGGATATATTTCTAAGATTCGATGTATCAAGCCACGTATTTTCAATTATAAATGATTGAAATTTTGATTAGCAGCGAGCAGTGTCGTATTTTGTCTGCTAAAAATCTCCGGCATGTCGGATTTCCCTGCCATCGCTCTGATTGGTCAATCGATACAAAAGCGAAACTGTTGGAAGCACGCGAATTTATAAATAGAAGCGAAATTATAGTTAACGTTTCAGTCCTACGCATAGCATGCAAAAGGTACGTTGTTGATAGACAGCAAGACAAAAAGTGCCATAAAACGATTTGATGTTTTAATTGGTATGCTCTGACAAGGATGGCTTTTATCGTATCATAGAACGCTCCCTCGCAACTCTTCCACGATTGAATCAGTGCCATCAAAGAGAGTTGGAAATCATCGCAACCAGAAAAACCCGGCATGGATCATTTAACATAGAATCGACACCAGTGCGAGAGCGAATTTCTCTCGATGACATTTCTGAGAATCAAACCTTGGCACGCCGCTGTGGGGATCTTCTCTGAAGCAACAAACGGTCGCTTATTCTCGTTTCGCGATCCGATTCTATACAGGCCGTTGATAATTGCGATAGAATCATTTCACTATTGCCGCTTATTCTAACTATGTGCAATTAACCTTTGTATTAGTGGTGTCTATGAAAATGTCTGTGAATGCTCCACACAAGGGTTTTGAAATATTGCAACCTAGTATGAGAATCATGAAGTTGAATCAACGACTCGATTTTCTGCGATAATTGTCAACTTGCGATTCTCTCTTGGGAAATTCCACACAGCAACGATCATTATCAGACTGTAATTTTTTTTAAGGGCCGTGAAATACTCAGAGTATGAAGTGGAGCGAAGGAATGTAGAAAAATTCTCTCGCGGTTCATGCATTGAGAGACTCGAGTTCTTGTAGCATCTTCTATCGGATTGAAAATGTTGTATACAATATAGATAGCAATATAGCAGCTTCTGTGAAATTTTCGGCAATCACCAACACTGTGCTCTGATCTTGTGTCGTACAAGCTCGGATGAAATTCCATGTAATGTCGTTTCGCCTGAGAAATTGACAACTACCCCAGGATAAATTTTGAGCGCTTAAGATTAATTTCTAATTTATACAAGGTGAACTCGATTGATAATGAGAAAAAGTTTATCGCTGCATCCGAAATCGCAGAATGGTAGAGAAACTTAATGCTATAAAAATAACTGCTTTCATACAAAACTTGAACACAAGCTTGGCGAAAAAAAAACCTAAATATCAAAATCGTATCGCAAGTATGGTTTAAGATATAATTGCATACATTTGGGATATTGGTGTAATTTCGTCAGCTATAAAACACACAATGTTCGGTGTTGGTTCCTAATCATGATCAATCTTAGCAGACTCTCGTGCAATTGCGGATTCAAAGATGTGACCATTGATTGAACTGTTTGATCGTAGATCATTAGAAATTTTGGTTGCCTTGTTCCACATCAATGGCTCGAACAACCCGATGGGGCTGATCCTTGTAGTTTTTTTTACAATATCTGTCACAACTGACCTTGAAAACAAAGTATGTTTTTAGATTTAGATTCCACACGGTAATAGCTCTCCAACAAGCCATAGAATGTTCAAATCCATCCATTTTTAACAGAGATATCGATATGTTTGTGTGAGCGGCTTTTCGCCTTATTCTTGTAGTAGGAGCTTCGCGCGCTTGATGATGAAGCGATGTTTCGGTGCAAAGTGAAACACAATTTCCAATACTGTTTTATGCTATTGTTTCGTAGCACCTAAAATACTATGCACAGTACCGTTTTTAATGACGTTTCGATTTTAGCACGGTTCATTTCCGGCAACATAATAGTTCGAACATGACATATGTATTAGAAAGATGGCAGTATTTTCAAATTCAAAACAATTTCATATTTATATTGCAACAATAATGGCTGGAAGAACACAACTTCTTATACCCTTTTACCATTCGTCGAGATAAGCAGTATGTGAAAAAAAATTTCATTAATTTTTCTCGGAGATGGCTCAACTGATTGCTACAAACTTTGACTCATATGAACAGTCCTGTGCTCCCATATAAGGTTTCTGAATTTCATTTGGATCCGACTTCTGGTTCCGGAACTACAGGATGACATATTTAATGAAATTAAAATAATGTCACTAATTTTGCTAGCTGAACCGATTTCGTCCATCTAACATTCAAATAAAAGGTCTTAAGGTCCCATAAAAACTGCTTGTTTTTCAATCAGATTTGACTTCTGGTTCAGGAAATATATTTTTAGTATAAAAATCTCACATAAGTTTTTCGGGTTTATCGGGTTCACAGATTTTGAGAGTCGACAACCAAATAAACATTTTTCAGTCAAGGATGGCTTTTATCGTATCAAAGAACGCTCACTGGCAACTCTTCACACGATTGAATCAGTGCCATCAAAGAGAGACGGATATCATCGCAACAACAAAAACCCGGCATGGCTCATTTAACATAGAATCGACACCAGTGCGAGAGCGAATTTCTCTCGATGACATTTCTGAGAATCAAAGGTTAGCACGCTGCTGTGGGGATCCTCTCTGAAGCAACAAACGGTCGCTTATTCTCGTTTCGCGATCCGATTCTATACAGGCAGTTGATAATTGCGATAGAATCATTTTACAAATGCCGCTTATTTTAACCTTTGTATAGGTTGTGTCTATGAAAATGTCTGTGAAAACTCCACACAAGGGTTTTGAAATATTGCAACCTAGTATGAGAATCATCAAGTTGAATCATTGATTCGATTTTCTGCGATAATTGTCAACTTGCGATTCTTTCTTGGGAAATTCCACACAGCAACGATCATTATCAGACTGTAATTTTTTTTATGAGCGTAAAATACTCAGAGTATGAAGTGGAGCGAAGGAATGTAGAAAAATTCTCTCGCGGTTCATGCATTGAGAGACTCGAGTTCTTGTGGCATCTTCTACTTTGAAAATATTGTATACAATATAGATAGCAATATAGCATCTTCTGTCAAATTTTCGGCAATCACCAACACTGATTTTAGTTTCACCGGTATTCGGTCTTCGATCCCGGAAAGTTACCCCAAAATTTTATTTAGAACGCACTACAATTTCTCTAAGGCTACACTGATTTTCAAAAATTTCGAATGGGTAACAATCCATTAAGCGATTTTAACTGACTTCGGCTACACCTATTTCCGAAAGTATCGAAAATAGAGAAACTAAAAGCACGAATTTAATAAACAAAAATTTAAATTAAAATCAACTTATGGTCTCATACAAAATAGGTGAATTTTATCCGATTCCGACTTCCACTTTTTAAATTGCAAGATGATGAGTTTTTTTTAAATTCAAACCGTCATAGAAGGTACAAAGAATCTTCAAAGTTGGATTCAAAACTATTTCAATTTATTCGTGGTACTAATTCATGAACATACGAACTATTCCGATTTTTGATTTCGATTGTCACACGTTTTTCATTTTCCTTTCAAAGGAATAATTTTAAGGTTTTATATAATTTCTATCTTGGATTCGTCTTGCAGTTAAAAAATTTTAATCACAATTCATTTAAAACGACTGTCATTAAAATAATTTCATGAATGCGAAACACAACGAAGAATATTCACGCGAAAAACACATGCTGATTGATATAGAAAAGGTATTATCTAACTGCTAGGTGAACTTAGCAAGTAACCAGTGATCAAGTTCAAATGCATTATTACTAGTAGTCAATATGTCCGAAAATTGTTACTTGTTGTGGAAAAATGTCGTTGCTGTTAAACTGAATTACATCCATCAATTTCAACATTCACAGTTCGAACAAATCTTGTGATTTTACATCTTATAAAATGTACATACCTTATGATCAAAAAGGAACCGGAATTTTCCTTTTTAAATTCCCGCGCTTGTCCAATCGTTAAGTTTTTATTCTCTCAACGTTGGCAACACTTTTATACACATTCTGTCAAATTTTTAAGCATATCGTACGATTAGTTTTTGTTTGGCGTCTATACAAAGAAGTTGAAAAATTTTCGTGTGGCGATTTTTATAATGGATGAAAATTTAGAACAACGTGCGTGCATCAAATTTTGTGTTGCAAATGGATTTAAGTGTTCCGAAACGTTGAAAATGTTAGAAAAGGCCTTTGGTAAATCGTGTCTAGGAAAAACACAGGCATACGAGTGGAATAAACGCTTCAAAGGTGGTCGTACAAGCTTGGATCATGATGAGATCCCTGGCCGCCCAACAACATCTGTTACTGAAGAAAACATTGAATCGGCGAAGCAAATCGTGTTGCAAAACCGTTCTGTACCGATTAGAGAGATTGCTGTGTTGTTGGGCATCTCTTATGGATCAGCCGAACACATTTTAACTGATGTTTTGGGTTTGAAACGCGTCGCTTCTCGGCTGGTGCCAAAAAAGCTGAATTTCATTCAAAAACAGCGTCGTGTTGATGTGGCCAAAGAGATGATTGGTGATGAGGTGTGGATCAATGAATATGACGTCGAAACCGCCCAACAATCGACCGAATGACGCTTCGAAGGCGAGCCGTTGTTCTAAATTTTCATCCATTTTAAAAATCGCCACACGAAAATTTTTCAACTTCTTTGTATAGACGCCAAACAAAAACTAATCGTACGATATGCGTCAAAATTTGACAGAATGTGTATAAAAGTGTTGCCAACGTTGAGAGAATAAAATTTTACCGATTGGACAAGCGCGGGAATTTTAAAATGAAAATTCCGGATCTTTTTTGATCATAAGGTAAGTGGATCGTCGCAGTTCACGTGAATTTACATTAAAGATCACGTGAAACTATGTATGAATGAATATTGTATGACCTGAAAATTAAGAAAATTTTAAATTAGGAATGAATAGTGGATTGCGACTGGAACCGAGAACCGTTAGATCACATAGCATGACCATTAATCAACTGAGCCGCAGGAGATCACCTCTTCTTGACAGATGCATATAAATTCGTAGTCGAGTGTGAAATTCATTCATATTGTTAGGTCACACAATGGTAAAGTAAAAACCATAAAATTTTAGTTGGAGTTCAATTCATTTCGTATCAGCCATCTCATCCATATTATGTGATAATTATTCGTATCCATCGTAGATTATGTCGTGTGTATCCGTAAGGAATTACATCGTTTCCACAAAGACAAGTAGTGTTAATTTTACGCACTTCCGTACGAACGAGTCCAACAAATGGTTGATCGTCCCCCCGAAAACATTCATGTGTGGTCGACACCTTCGATTATTCTAACACCTTGCCGGACCGGAACTTAATAAGCTGACACAAAGCCCCGTTCACCTGAACGCACGCTCTCTTTTTACACACACACACACACACACACACACATGCGTCCACAGGGGAGATTAGATGAAAAAACCTTTTCGGTAATAGTCGACAACCCGTTACCCTGTCATCGGTCTCATCGCAGCGCCACACCCCAAAACGACGGCTGAAGCTCGTAACCATTCACACGTTTTCTAATTTGTTGCTTTGGCCAAGATTTGCCCGAAGCCCAAAAGGTTGATGCTGATGGGTGATAAAGGGGGGCTGCGTCCGACCCGTTCCGATGATGTCGCCGGGAGTGCTTTGGTAAATTTCTAATGGAATACATTTTCGCACTGTCGCCGGTCCCTGCCGACCGGTATGGTCGAAGAGAGGTAAAAAAATCTTCAATCCAGGGAAAACAACTTTCATCGTTTCATCATGGGTTGAACGTTTGGATGTACCAACCGGTATCGCCTCCCCAACCTCATATTGGAGAAGGAAATCTTAGGGCTGAAACTTAAGGTTCGTACATGAAAATGGTGTGTATGTGTGTGAGTGTGTGTGTCTACAGAGAATAAGCTGACAATGAATGGCTTGATGGTCCGAATAAGGAGTACATGCACAAAAGCGAAAAAGGTGCTTTCAAAGTACCGGCACGTGTGCGAGATGGAGAGAGCATCTTTGGATCCTGCAAAATCAACGAGAGTGATGTGACGGTGCGGGGGGTAATAGAATACACATACATACACGAGCAGCACAACATCCAGGGTTTGTTCGTAAAGCACGTATGGTGGGTCATGAATTTGTTATTGTTTTTGAATCATCAAAAAAAAAATTATCGTTACAGAATTAACAGATTATTAAAACAATGAAGGAGTTCATTTTGGTCTATCGAGTAAGCCACATGTAATAAGTCAGTTTTATATTTTTCTGGTAAATCGCCTTAAACTGGTCAGCACACAACTGGACGACCACGCCATGCAGGAAAACAAAAGAATACTTTTACGTTTCGTCTTTGACTCATCAGTGCAGAGCAGTTCAAATTGAACTGCTTAGTGCTAAACTCGGCAGTTCAATTTGAACCGCTAAGCAGACGTAAAGTTTCTGCTACTTACAGAACACTTTTTGTTTTGCAACGTAGTGCAATGTCTTTTCTGACGTGCCGAACGAAAACGTGTTTTCGACTATTTCTGGCCGATGCAGGTATGGTCATTTAGGGGTTAGCCAAATTTTGTGCTAGGGCACATAACCGTTTTTATTATTTTTACGTTTCGTCTTTGACGAAACTTTGACGAAACGTAAAAATAATAAAAACGGTTATGTGCCCTAGCACAAAATTTGGCTAACCCCTAAATGAAAAGAATACTATTAGTCCGTATTAGTTTTTTCTGTTAGGAACAAGTTATATGACGTGAATTGTGTTGAGTGAAAATGCAGAACAAAGGCCCCGTCTAGAGAAAGCAATAATGCTAAGCTTAATGACTTCGACTGCATTCCCGTTGGTTCGTCAGTAAGCCGAAGTCGAACAAAGAAAATGCACATTGATTTGAAAAAGATTGTTTCTATATTCAAACGCATCACTATAGGGGTGTATTCTTTTGTGATTCACCCGATTCTGATACTTTTACCGAGGAAATCCGAAAACAAAATGGAGAACAATGATGAACAGTCAGTTACACTTGGTTTTAACAAAACCATGTCTTAGCAGGCCTAGATTCAAAATGTGGCCTTTTGTAAAGAAAATTGAAATGAATTCGAAATAGAAACTTTAAATGGAAATAGTCGGATCCTGTAGCAAAATGTTATCACTTGTACTACTGTATCGAAGAAAAATTGTTTGATTTCTCGTTTGTTTGATATTTAGATTACTTTAAACTCAGAAACTGATCACTTTCATTCGTAACAGCCATAGGTAATATCAACTTCTCCGAAAGATCTATACAAACCAGTGAAGTCAACCCTTCGGATTCATCCGTAGATCTACGGATTTCTGTCTTTTCTACGGATCTACGGATGAATCATATGAAATCTACAGACTATTATTTTACCAGTATTCTCCTGATCTCTTGGTATAAAAGGAAAATAATTAAATATTGTTACATCGTCTGCATATTTTTTTTGCTTATCCAATTAAAATTGTAATCGAAAGGGTTATTTCGCCGAGTGGGTCACTTCGCCGAATGCCATTTCGCCGAAAGGGTCATTCACGTCACGTCTTGAAATCGTAATTAGAATTGATTTAAATTCAAGACAAACGAAAGATGATAGCGTTAACGCCCGTTTTGTTGACCTACCATTGTAGTTCCCAAGAAAACTTGTTGACTATTAGCTACTAAGCATTAAAGCAATTGCATAGGTGTATCTACCAGGCAAATGTAGGTGGTATTTTCCGTTTGTTAAGTGAAAATGAAGAAATATCTAATGCGGCTACGCCACATCGTTTTCGTTCATGTGCTGTCCGACCTCGCTACCGCTCGTTCGGACCTAACTAAAGCAAAGAAGCTTTGAGTAGATCGGGCAAACGAGGCGGTTACAGGTTTGTATGCAAAAGGCCGCCGCTTCCTTTCGACTTTCTGCGAAATGGCATTCGGCAAAACTACTTTCGGCGAAACGACTTTCGGCGAAATGGCTTTCGGCGATATGACCCACTCCCGTAATCATGCATCTATTAGCCATGGAACTGTCATTACTGGAAGCCTGTCTTTGTGGATTAGAGCTTAAAGCTGTTAAGTTTATGTAAATGTACTAGTATAAGTACACTTGAAACCAAATCTACGGATTTGGCTTCAACAAAAAGTGGCATCACTGATACAAACACAGTTCCTTCCTCAGCATGAAGATTTTCTGCCGAAAATAATAGTGTACACTATTTCGAGAATGATAAAGTCAAATTCAACCGACAAGTACATATGAAATTCAAGACCTAATCTCGATTTTCAATACGGATCACTGGTCACTTGTCGACAATAAAAAGGATACATGTCAATAATCAGCCTGCTAATGACGCTAAGTCATGTGAGCAACAGGTCAAAAACAACCGAAGAAGATATTCTTTTTCACCAGCTACAGAAAACTTCCCAGAAACTAAGCGACATCGATAATACAAATACTAACATCGTCATCGACATAACCATTAGCTGTAATCCAATGTAATGTATTTCTTGTAAAACAAACATCGGTATTCAAACAGTTCGTGCTCGCATCTCAAACGACGCAGTCGAAAATCATTTACGGTCGCAAATCATTTACGGTCGAAACAACAGAAACAAAGACAATACAGTACAGTGAACAATAGAGTGTACGGAATGGTCAAATACGATTTAACAAAGCCGGAATCTTGGCCTACAAGACCAAATTCAATTTGTATTGATTTCAAGCGTTGCAAAGCTAGACCAGCAGCAAATGAAATTGAAATCTTACTTAAAGAACGAATGCAGACGCTAGACGCTAAGAAAGTAACTGAGATTCAATTCAACAAGGCGTCTAACTGTGTGTACATTATGTTTAAACGTGAAAGCGATGCAATTGCATTCGCTTCGGTTAACAACGAGGTGCACAGTGTTGAGTGTGTGCACATGGTGGACAATGCCATAGAAGTACGCGTGCATGACCTCCCCCCGCAGGTCACCGATCAGTACGTTCGGGAGAATACGGTGAAATCCTTTCCATCGAAAGGGAAGTATGGCGGAATTTTTTCCCCGGTATCCGGAATGGCGTGCGAGTGGTACGTATGCATCTACGTAAGGCAATTCCATCTTACATGTGGTCAAGGTCGGACACATCCGTGTAAAACGCTGATTACCTATGAAAATCAGCTGGTTACATGCCAGTTTTGTAAACAACCTGCACACTACGGTAAACCTTGCACTGAAACTGCGAAAAGAACATCTTCAACCAAAGACAAGGTCAACCGTTCAACAATGGAAACTAGTGAGCGCAGTACTCCTGTTTCACCATCAAACCAACCAGCAACTGCAACCAATGTACAACAAGGTGCATCTACAGCAACTAGCAACGAGCTCAAGACTGCGAACATCAAGGAAAACGGAAAGAAGACGGAAATCAACAACAAAACCACCGATGCGGCAATGGATGACGAGACGAGTCACGATCAAAGTGCCCCTCAACCTTTGCAGGAGGGAAATGGAAGCTCCTCTGCTCCTAGAAAAAGAGTGACAACGAGATCCACTTCGAAAAATACATTATTTAAAAAAATCGGCTAATTCGGCCACGTAAAGCTTGTACGCAAATAGGCCTGAATAAAGATACCTTTTAAATAAAAAAATAAAAATCAGTATTTAAACAATAGAACAGTCGGTTAGATTAGAACGAGGTTACTACTAAAAGTGGAAAAAATCGAAGCGATTTGTTTCTTTTTCTATGAACTAGAAGGTTCTTTAGTGCTTGATGGAATCAGTTGTTAGTCGAAAATAGTAACTTTTCGATTAAACGCAAGCAGCTGCTGTGAAACACGTGGGGAAGTCGAAGCAGTTTGTAAGCATAATAGTGAATCACTATGAATAGGTCGTTATGGATATCGATAATTTGCTTAATTTGAGCAAGAAGCTCATGTAAAATGGCATCAGAGGCGATCAAAAGATTCTCACGGTATTTTCGAAGGATCCAACAACGATTCTACGTAAAGGTGGTGCAAAACTCCGTCAAAGTCAATCTGTCTCGAATTTCGCAATTTTGTTCTTATTTATTAACAATTCATTTATTTATTTATTTATTTCGTCAAGCAAATGTAGAGTAAATATAAATGGTTTACAATGTTTACTTAGATACTATGCATTATTTCTACGTCTAAGCTGGAATTTCATTTCATTTTTGGACATGCCAAGGTCTCGCAATATTGATTATAGTGGCACATTATTCGATTGATTGGGCTATATTTGAATGCATATGATGCAAAAACGAATCAAATTGGAAAGTTTTGTAACTTTTCTTGTTTTTCTAGTTTCGTCTTAAACTTATCGGTGCGTTAGCAGTTTATGTTGAACTGCTTTTGCCACCTTGTTTCTTTGTTTAAGACGTTATAGAAAAAAAATATTATTATCAAGAACAAAGTCCACAGAGTAAAATGCAGTTTGGTCTGAATAAAAACAAATCCGAACTTGTAGTAAACGCTACTTTCGAATTTGATGATGGTATATAAACAGGAAATACAAAATTTACAAAATTTTATTATACAAAATATTTTCAAATATTCCAGTAGACAAAAGATTGGGCAGGCGTGGCCCACAAATAAAATTTTTCGAGGGGCAAAAAGTACATTGCGCCCTCATAGTTGCCGCGCCTGGGGGATTATTTTAAGTCTCAAATTTGATATTTTGCTACATTATGCCAAGAAATGGGTTTTCAGAAAAAATTGGAACTGGGCCCTTCACTCAAAATATTAGAGTCGAGCGTATAGAATCTGAAAAGCGCAAAAATTGGTTGACGTCTTCGAATGATTATCTTAGTCATCAGTAAAAACTATTCAGAATTTGTAATGATCTGATAGTAAAATTTGTATCTACTTTTTCTTTAATTAGGTCCGTCATAAAATCAAAATCTGGTTGCCTAGAGAAAAACATACTCTGGAAGTATCAGGTCATATTTTAAGCTTAAGGAGATTGTACTTGCTGTTGAGTTCGTGGTTCGTCTCGTCATCCATTGCCGTGGTATTGTTGTTGATTTCGTTGCTAGTTTTTGTAGATGCGCCTTGTTGTACATTGTTTGCAGTTGCTGGTTGGATAGATGGTAAGTTGTTAACTACAGCTGGTGTACTTTGTTCTATAGGGGATACGTTGGATGATTTCGTTGAAGGGGATGTTTCACTGTTGTTGGTGGCTGTCACAAGTGTACTGGGGTTGCTTGGGGTTGATGTGAAGGAAGCACCGTTGTCCTTTGGTGTAGTTGTCTCCTTGTCCAGTTTATCACATGGCTTACCGTAGTGAACAGCTTTTTGGTAATATTGACATGTGACCATCTGAATGTCGTAGGTAACAAGTGATTTGCACGGGATTCTTGTATTCTGACCGAAAGTCACATAAGAAGGTATAGGCCTCTTCAAGCGTATGCGTAACAAACGTACGCCATTTAGAATACCGGGGAAAAAGTTCTCCCACTTCTCTTTTTCGATAGCAAGAATCTCTCCGTATTGGGACATAGTTTTTCGAATATAAGGATCGATGACGCTTGAGGGAAGATCATGCACACGCACTTCTATAGCACTATCTTCCATATATACTGGAATGTTGCACCTAATGTTTTCGTGCTCCACATAGTGCACATTGTTATTGTCTTTTGCGAATTGAATTGCATCCAACTCTTTATAAAACTGGAAATAAACAACATGCACACGTTTAATGTCAAGATGCATTTGATCCTTAAGCCAACCTTCAAGTTCTCGTATCGAAGGTCGAATTTTGCACTGCCTGAAGTCAACAACAATTGTGTTCTTTCGTGTCGGCGGTAGCTTTTGTTCGTTTGGTTCACTCATTTGGAGGTCGTTCTATTGTTCACTACACAATACTGTACTTGGTTTCTTCTGTCCCGAACGGAAGCGGTTTTGTTATATCGACTGACTTGGATGAGATGTTGGTTTGATAGTCAGTTTTTACAATGTTTGCATATTCTCTTTATATGATAAGAGCATAATATTATCGCATCAAAATTTATTGCATTATAATGGACTTTAAACTTGCACCTGAAACTCAACATTCGAGCAGAATTTTAAAATCGGATGAAAAGTACTCAAAATTATATAGTTTGGTTACACGAACATCATTTTTTCAAACTCCCTTAGCTGATGGTGACAAAACTGCTGTCTTCTGTTGCACAAACCTTTATTCATCAGTTCTCTCTCTCTCTCTCTCTCTCTCTCTCTCTCTCTCTCTCTCACTTCACTCGGCAACGTTGTCTGCCGGGTATAACAAGAAGCAAAATACCGACCTGACCTCCGTAAGGATGCTGTTCACTTTAAAATATTTATAAAAGTCAAACGAATTACTTATGGAGGTTATTCTTTGGGACACAACTGGAAGCAACTGTTGAAATTAACGAGTCATGCCAAGCCAAGAAAGTGGGTTGTCTTAAGATTTCATTGCAAGATCGAATCTCTATGCCGAGGTGTGCTGCTCTGGGAACAAAATCAACTTCTATTGGGTAAACCAAAACCGCTTCTGGGCGGTGGATGATTCCAAGTTTGAAGTACGGAAAATTCCCTAACCAATCAATCAATCAATCAAAGTTTTGCCACGAGATAGAGCATAATGTTCTCTACCAACCGTCCATACATTGCAAGATGGGCACTTTTGAAGAACAACAAAATTTCTAGCTAAATTCTGGATTCTTGGATTATTATGGCCAGCCAGTGTTGCAATCCAGTATTCAATTTCTATACACGTTTAATCTTTAACTCATCATATTTTGGCCAAAAGTAGTTTTGAAAACAGTAATATTCTGCTAATATTTATGTTTCATGCACTTCTTGCGACTCCATAGTGTGTTCGCCATATTGAAGCCAACAAAAGTTTTTTAGGTTGAATTTTCGTTATCATTACGTTGAGAAAACCAACCGATAGCTATCTGAATCAATGCAAAAATTGTATGTTATAACCTAGAAATATCTATGTTATTGCTATATCAATACACAGTAACAATTTTCACATTCGTTTACGTATTTGTAAAGGTTTCGCAACGGAAAATAAACCTTGTTTTAACTAGTAGCTGCATAGCATAGCTGTGATTAAAGATATGTTAGAATTAAGTAGCGATAACTTACACATGACAGTTAGTTCAATGTTTATGTTATAAAGATACACTGCTGTCACCTTGTTTTAATCAGTGTAACATAAAAAACATGTTCGCGCTCTTGTTGCGACATAGTTGGACTAAGTGGTATCAGAACTTGTTCCGGGTTGCTACGATTGAAGTCAAATAAATTTGTTTTCAGCCAGTAGCTAAAAGCATAGTTGTGAATAAAGATTAAAGGCTACTAGATTCGACCGTGAATTATTCGAACTGAGTTCTTTTAAAGCTTATCTCAGATTCTCTGCTGAAGTGTTAATTGTACCCCACACATAATCGCAAAGATTTCTGCTTGGAACACAGTACAGTATCTACCAAGTGAATGAGACTGCTCTAGTCTCGTTTCACAACAGTAGACACCCGCAGAACAATATCCAACAGAGAACCGCCAAGAAAGATAATTGTTGCGGTCGTTGAGGAATAGTGGCTCTGTTTTCTAAATGGCATAGAGTTACATTTTCATAGAAAGAAGTGATTACGGTTGCATCTCATCGCATTTATGAAACAGTGCAATACTAATCTTAAACTTACTCTTGTTTAAATATTTTTCCCAGGGAAATAATTTTTAATAGTACACCGAAATCTCCATTTACGAACTAAACGGGGGTAAATTGAGGTAGTCCGTAAAACAAGTTTACGTTATTTGGGATTTGGTTCGTAAAAAAAGTTTACGTTATTTGGAATTTACTTCGTAAAAAAAGTTTTGTGTAATGAATGTGGAAACCCCCAATCACATGGCCATTTTCGGAACGGATGTGATAAGTGGGTGCAAGAAAATGATGTTTGGGGTCGGTTCAAAATCCAAGATGGCGATTTCCGGTTTATCGATATTCCTTAAACATCCTAATAATGTGGATATTTTCGGAACTGGATTGATGAGCAGATGACGGAAAACGATGTTCGAAGTGGTTCGGAAATCCAAGATGGCGACTTCCGGTTTGTCGATATTCCTTAAAAACCTTTACAATGTGAGTATTTTCGGAAAAGGATTGATGAGTAGATGACGGAAAACGATGTTTGAAGTGGTTAGTCACGGTTTTAAATTTCGACATTCTAAAAATTAATATTGAGTCGAAAAGGTTCCTTTATCAGGAAGAAGAGATTGCCATACTGAAGAGGTTTACATTGTTTGGAGAAAGTCGATCCTGTCAGTGTATCTGCTATTTATTTCTGGAATTGCTCATGAATGTTAGAAAATCAGTGTCATGTGGTTGTCTAACTGACTCTTACCACTTGAGCCAAATAATATCCCTTTTTCTCAATTGCTTACAAAATGTTAAATCATATTCCGACGGGCCAGTTGACATTAGATTTTGACAAGTTTAAACAAAAACAAATGTGTCGTGATGAGAGTAACAGTACTTTTTTCGACTTTATCACGTACACTAAAACAACTGAAATTATAAAATGAAAATAAAAAAATTGGAGAAAACGGCAATTGATTTGAAACCAAATTTTAATGTTTGTTTAATGTTTAATGTTGATTGAGACTTCCAGTTGTTCAACAAAATATTGAAAGCATACAATATTACTATAACAATATAAAATTATCATAGCAGTTCAGACGTCTACTTGTTATGGTCATTTCGAAAATATACACACCAAAAAAATATGAATATTACAGGTGACTTAATTCCTCATACGATGTAATTCATAAAGACCTAATTTGTTAAATGACGAAAAATTTCATTTGTAATGACTTAATGTTAGAATAGCTTGAATTTTACTGGTTTCGACAGTAACTTGCATTCTGCTAGCAGGTACGACTGTATGAATTTAAATGCACTTTTTACTAACCAAGCAGATGTATGCTTCTGTGTCTCAGTCGATTAACAGACGTACTTGCGATCCAATGATTCTCGGTTCAAGTCGCGGCGTTGCTATCAGTATATATTTTTTTATTTTAACAAATTTCATGTGATGGAGTTTTAGACACAATATTAAATGTTCTTCCACGTGAATTTGCGTGAACTGCGACGCTCCATTTATGTGCATCCTATAAGATGTAAAATTACAGGGATTTTTTAAAGTGTGTAGTACAATATTCAAACAATAATTATTAGCAGGAAACACCTTTGTCAGAAGCATAACATTTTTTTAAACGATATATAATCATATCGTAATGATCGCCAAAGAATACCGATACGACTGAACTCACCATTTTGATTTTTGAAGCGCTTTCAAACATAATTTCCCAGTATATACTCATCAAACCCGTCCCGAAAATACCCATATTGTAAATGATTTTAAGCAATACCAAAGAACCGGAAGATGCCATCTTGGATTTCCGAATCACCTCAAACATCGTCCTCCGTCATCTACTCATCAATCCCGTTCCGAAAATATCCATATTGTAGTAATTTGCGTGGAGCCGGAAATTGTTTTCATTGGATGCAAAAACCTCTTTTTACGAAGTTGATTCGTAAAAAAAGGCTGGTTTTAATCAGTAAAAAAAAATGTTATATTGATCATCGAATGGAAAGCTGCTCATCAAGTAAATGCTAGCTTTCCTGAAATAGTTAAATAATCTTAGTTCTACATCTTCTTACCCGTTCAACCTACAACTTTTCAACATAAATCATCATCGTCGCAAATTTTCCAGTCAAAAATTACTAAAATAACCAATGAACTTCATCAAAACATCAGATATCAACCGAATGTTCCACCGCTTGGATAAACGATAGGGAAGACGCAAAAACGATGAATGAAAACTGCAAAAAGACTGCTCATTTGGATTCCAATTGAAGTGAATCCAACAGCAGAAGCATAATCTTGCTGCGATTTCTGTGAGTTTCCTTTTTGCCGCCGATTCTGGTGCTTCTGCCTCATCTGATGGAAAACAGAATAAATGGCATTCTCTAGTTTCCGGGTGCCCTTGCCGCCAGCCAGTCGAATCCCGAAATAGCTTCCGTTTTCGTCGGAGAGGCAGGAGAAAAAAAAAACGTGTGTCGGTGTGTGCTTTCGAAGGTGCCTATCTCCGAACGAGCAACTGGCATATAGGGAACAGTTTTGTTCATTTCCAGTTTGCTTTTTATGGTACAAGTTTGTGTTTCTCGTTTGCATTTTTTTCGCTTCCATCCTTCTGTCATGTTTGCGAAAGGATGTCGGACTGACAAAAAAAACGGAGGGACTCGCTCATAGCTTCCAGGCGGGAGCTTGTCTCATTTACACTGACTGTTGCAGTCAGAGTTGCTTAGCTAATGAAAATGAGCTTCATTGCTGCTGCCAGAATGGCTACACACGGGAGTAATTATTGTCCTAGCGGACAAAAAAATCCGGGACCAACGGGCCAGGAACGGAGCACGAAGAGGCTGCCTACATAATGGACATTCATTTTCGCCTTCTGGGAAACTAAACGCTCGCCAACCCTTTTTCAGCCACCGGATGGAAGGACGACGCAAGGCTCGAGCAGTTTCTCACTTTCTGTGTGCTCGTGATATATTACTTCCACTGTGATGACGACGGCTGTGTGTGTTCATTTCGAGAACTGAACGGAGAGCTTTGTGGTAAGGAATATGAGGAAATTCTTTTCGCGTGTAGTTCATTCACATTATTCGTGATGTTACTCCAGGGACCACACAAAAAAACACACACACACACACACATCTCGCATGAATGTTACGGACAAAACCGTGATGATGATGATGAAATTAACAGAGCTTTTCTCCGAATAAAAAGGAAATCAAATAAAATGGAAATAGTGTATGTGTACATCCGTCTGATTAGAACTAAAAGGGAACCGGTATTCATACATTCGTTTCATGTGCAGAAAGTAATGAACATTATGCCGAAAAAACCTATGCTAATCAAGTCTCCGCCTCCTTATCGATGCAAATAGGTTCGTTTTTTTGGAAAACATTTCCATGCTGTCATCTGATCAGCAAATAGAGCTCCGCTCCATGCTCAAACGAACGGGCGCAGTAATTTAGCTATGTAATACTTTACGCAAAAAACGAGTCAGTGTCTCCGCCGTTTGTGCTTTTTTCTATTGTTGAAATACTTGAAATTGAACCGTTTATTTTTCCCATCCAACGCTCGTGGCGCATTCCAAACAAAATAAAAAATAAAACGAGAACCATTTCGGAGTCCCATTTTCCCATTTCCCGGACCCGTTTCCGACGCACTCGGTCTCATCGGGTGTCATGGAATCGTTCCGTCACGGGGGGTATCGAGAAACCGGCTTCTGAATTGGCACTATAAGCTTTTGCGGGATGTTGGTACATAAATACCTGACAGGATGCGGATACAAGCTGTGTAAAGGGAAGAAATGTAATGTCTTTTCGTCTGCTTTCGACCCGCCCGGTTGGTTGGTGCCGGGGTGCTCCGGTTACAGGTGGGTATGCCGGAAAATGTTACCTCATGACTGAGCTGCCAAGGAAGAAAACCGGATGCCGAGCGCAAATGTCTTCCGATGTTGTGGGCAAAGTGGTTACGTCTGTGGAAGACAATTGCAATAACTATAACAATATATTCCACCCGCGGCAGCTGGGTGGATTTGTGACTGTATCATTGGAATAGATTACACGTTGTCGTTTTATCAGCTTGTACATCGCTTCTTCGGTACCACTTTTACCATCATCGGCGCTGCGAGTGTGCAACAGAAACGCATACCGATATGGCACTTAGATATGCAACTGACGCGTTCGGAAAGTTGCGTAATCACTTAGCAAATAAAATGAGCTCGCTCTCGTAAATGCACTGTCAGCATGGCTTACGGAAATGACACTTTCTAATTAAAATCCATTAAAATCCAATTATAAACCAATGCCAGCGCAATCTGGATTCGTAATTCGATTTGCTGATAACCGACGCCGAAGGCAACCCTGCGAAATCCTTGAATCAGAACAGTGTATTAAAACCAGCTTGAAAAGGTGATTTTAACTGCCATAATGAGGTTGAGGACTTTGGACTAGTGATAATATTGTACATAAAGAAAAACTTGGAGTTTGTAATGTCAGAGACATAACCGCGAAATTGACATAGGATTGCCTTACCGCTAAAAAAATCTGTATCTTAATACTACTCAAGTTCTTGCAGCTGATATTTAGAATTTTTCGAATAGCTTCTGATATTTTGAGGTCCTGAAAAGAATTACTTTTGAGATTTGAAAAGAACTATAATTATATCGTTAATTTTTACCTTCATCATATAGAAAGGCTTCGCAATCACCGTGAAAACTATTCGACTCAGTTCAACGAGTATGCAAAATGTCTGTGTGTGTGTGTTCGTTTGTATGTCTATGTGTATGTGACAAATAATGTCACTCAGTTTTCTCAAAGATGGTTGAACCGATTTTCAGATCCAAATGAAAGGTATTATTATTCCATAGAATGCTATTGAATTTTATTCCGATCCAACTTCCGGTTCCGGATTTGAGGAGTGTATCGATAAGTAGTTAGCAACATTCAAACAGTTATTACTCTGAAATGGCTTAATTTTTTGCAGTGTGTTTTGCGGTGACATGTTTGTTTACATGTCAATAACAGCTGCGCAATCGATTGGTTTCGGTACGGTTTATCGTTTCAATGATGAGTCGAATTGATCCGGAAACGCGAAAGAAAATTCTGCACACTTGGTGCTCAGAAAGTGGTGTTACGTACAACGAAATTGCAAAATGGGTGAAAGTGCACCACACCAGTGTCAAAAATATTATCGAGAAGTTCGGTAAGACCCTTTCTATGAAGGATTTGCCCCGATCCGGTAGGAAAACGAGTCCCAGCCAGCCCGGCCGGGACTTAAAAGTGGTTGAGTACATCAGGAAGAACCCATCGGCGTCGACGTGGGATTTGGCCAGGTGCCGAAAAAGTCCCTGGTACAGCAAGTTCAGCCAAAACAAGAGCGCGAAAACTGTATAACCGCATTCTACAGAATAAAGACGGATGCATCCTGATCGACGACGAAACCTACGCCAAGGAAGACTCTTGAGCGCTGCCCGGACCGCAATATTATACGAAATCGGTGACGCCACGGTGGCGATGGAAAAGTTTGGGCAGAAGGTGTTGGTCTGGCATGCAATTTGTAGCTGTGGTTTGCGGTCGTTGATTTTTTTTCACGAAGGGCACAATTAACGCCCAGGTGTACGAGTAAGAATGTTTGAAGAAGAGAATGCTGCCACTGTACAGAAAGCATAAGGCTCCTCCTTTCTTCAGGCCGGATTTGGCTTCAGCCCGCTACGCCAACTCCGTTCTACAGTGGTTGTCAAAAAATAATGTACAATTCGTGGAAAAGGACATCAACCCACCGAACTGCCCGGATTTTCGGCCAATTGAAAGATATTGGGCAATTGTCAAGCGACACTTTCGGAAGGAAGGTACAGTGTCCCAAAACATGCAGGAGTTAAAAAAAACTGGACAGCTGCCACCATGAAAGTCACAAAAGTAACTGTGCAGAATTAAATGAAGAATGTTAAGTCCAAAGTGCGAGCGTTTCACGGAAACTAGGATTTTATTTTTCTACAATATATCGAAAACTGATGTCAAAATATGTTTTTTTTTCGCTTTTTTATTCAATAATCAATGTTGCCAACTACTTTTTGATACACTCCTTATAGAGTGATATGCACCAAAAAATAGTCACTCACTATTCTCAGAGATGGCCAAACCGATCTTCGATCTTCCCAAACATAGGCTCAAACGAAAGGTCTTATGGCCCATAGCTTGATGTTGAATTTCATCTCTATCCGACTTTCGGCTCCGAAATTACAAGGTTATATGTGATTTTCACAAACTAAGATTCAAATAAAAGGTCTTGCAATTCTTGAATTTTTGTTGTCGAAAAGTTGATCCTGATCTAACATCCGGTTCCGGTATTAAAGCGCGATGAGCGGAAAATTTTTATGAGTATTTTTTCACAAACAATGGCGGAACGTCATACAAAATGACAATGCAAAACCGGTACGCATCGGTACGTATTAGGGGGAAGAATAAAATGTCACCACCTTTGCGAACGAAACACACAGCGTGTTTTGTTCAATTTCGTATAGCATTCAGGGTTGCCAAATTTAAATCTATATTTTTCAGGAGAACTACTATTTGAATAGAGGTAGCGTTAATTGTAATATAATTGGCAATCATCTCTTTTTGCTATGTTACATTGTGGCCAAGGCCACCATATTGCCATCTTATCAGAATAAATTTTAAAAAACGTAAAGAATTACGTTAAAATAATTGTAAGAAAAGTTAATATAGATAAACCGTCATGAGCAGATGGAACCATTTGTAATGTTTACCTTCCTTGATATTCTCTTTTATGCAATTTGTACGCACTTGTTAATATTATCACAAAATCATGATACCGATTTCATTCATGAGAAATTGCCAAATGAAAATTGGCCCTTATGGCTATGTGTCCTATACCATTCGACACAGCTCATCCAGTATGTGTATGTATGTATGTATGTATGTATGTATGTATGTATGTATGTATGTGTGTGAGTACATGTCAATTAATTTCGCTCATTTTTCTCATTAATTGCTATTGAATCTGATCAGACTTAAAAAAAATAAATCGAAAACCTTGCGTCTCCATCAAGTTATCATCAGATGGAGACGCAAGGTATTTAGTTCTAAAATCACATGCCCTTAGAACTTAATACCTTACTTGAGAAAGAATTTCATTCCTAAAGTTATTTACACACGCCCGTACGACTGTTTCGATTAAGCTAGTGATGGTGTAGGGAAACAGTTCGTTTGAACGCATTAGTGAACATGTGAGAGAAACATGAATCAGAACCAATGAATTGATAAATATTTAGGTTTTAATATACGGTTTATAATTTTTATTTATTAACTGATAAGTAATTTTACATTTATTGTATTCAAATCAAATAAATCAATATCATTGCCGTTTCAACCTTCCGAGCGAACGGATGTGATTTGGATTTACTGCGAAAGCATTGAAAACTAGTTGTGTGTGTGTGATAAAGTGGTCGGACGATCGAAACGATATTGTGTGATAGACAATAGTGCTTTTTCCTCTGAGAGGTTTTTTTCGCATTATATAATAGAACAGTGCCTTATTGTGAGCGGTGGATCGAAACGGTACCGTTAGCCGGTTATTGTTTCGGCGATCAAGGCCAAGTGTGCGGATTATAAACAAGCGGCCATTGTGTGAGGATTATAAATAAGTGTGCTTTTTCCTCTCGGAGGTTTTTTGCACATCATCAAAGCGGCGATACGCCGACCGACGAAGACCAGCTTGGTGTCCCCCGTTGGATCTTAAGTTAAGTACCATTACTTCGATTATTCGTTTTTGACCATTATATTTCCCCCCGAATTACTTGTTTCTGCGCGGAAGTAGTTCCGCGACATGTCTAATTTAAGTCCTGGCCCCCCCGCTCCCGATGTTCAAATGGAGACTTCCCTTGTCTGTAAAATGTCCCGCATAAAGAGCTATCCTGATGGGCTCGCACTACCGGCCGGGCCTTACGCGGTCTATTTCCGGACCAAATCAAAAGAAAAAAATTTAAATATTTTAAAAATATCGCGAGACCTGTTTTCGCGATATAATACTATAAAAAGTATTGATAGAATACGGCCAGACAAGCTCAGGGTCCTGTTTACCAGCTCTAAACAGGCTAATGAGCTTGTTCAAAAGGATCCCTTTACGCAGGAGTACCGCGTCTACGTGCCCGCTCGCGAAGTAGAAATCGACGGTGTGGTCACCGATGCGAGTTTGACTTGCGAGGATATTCTTAAGTACGGGGCGGGTTGTTTTAAAGACCCCTCACTTAAGAATGTCAAGATACTGGATTGCAAGCGATTGCATTCAGTATCGATCGCAGGGGATGGAACAAAGTCTTATCCTCAATCAGACTCTTATCGTGTGACCTTCGCCGGCACTGCTTTGCCCAACTACATCCTCTTGGACCGGGTTCGTTTGCCTGTTCGTTTATTTGTACCCCGGATAATGAATTGTACCAATTGCAAACAACTGGGGCATACAGCTACCCATTGCAGCAATAAGCCACGTTGTGCTAACTGTGGGGAAGCTCATGCGGACGGCTCTTGCGGTAAGGATGCTGAAAAGTGTCTCTACTGTAAGGAGGGTCCACATGACCTCTCTGATTGTCCCGCTTACAAACTGCGAGGTGATCGAATGAAGCGTTCCCTAAAGGAGCACTCCAAGCGTTCCTTCGCAGAGATGCTTAAAAGTGCCACCCCTCCTAAACAGACAACGAATCCATATGCTTGCTTGTCGACTGACGAGAGCGATTCTGACGACCCTTTGGAAGGTCCATCTTCAACGGTCCCTCATAGCTGTAGGAAAAGAATGAATAAATCTTCTCATAAGCTACCTAGTAAGGGTTCGAAGGTGTCTTCCGAAGGGCTTCGAAAAGTTACAGCTAACGGGAATCGGGAAAAATCACCGAAGCAAAAAGCTCCTGGTCTCGGAAAACTCAATTCCGAGATGGAATTCCCACCACTTCCAGGGACTACAAAATCCCCAAGCGTCTCTAAAAATCCACCAGAGAACCAACTAGGTGCTGGACTTATAAAGTTCTCTGATGTTGTGGACTGGATTTTTACAACTTTCAATATTTCAGACCCTCTTAGAAGCATTTTAATTGCTTTCATGCCTACAGTAAAAACATATTTGAAGCAGTTGACTGCAAATTGGCCCCTTCTTTCAGCGATTGTATCTTTCGATGGCTAAATCATCCACCGAGGTCACGGATCTAATCACTGTTTTACAGTGGAATTGTAGAAGTATTATCCCAAAAATAGATTCATTTAAATTTCTAGTAAATAATCTGAAATGTGACGCATTTGCATTGTGCGAAACTTGGTTAACTTCTGAAATACCCTTAAACTCCCACGATTTTAACATTATTCGCCTGGATCGAGATGATCCCTACGGAGGAGTACTTTTAGGGATCAAAAAGTGCTATTCTTTTTATCGAATTAACCTCCCCTCGATACCAGGTATTGAAGTTGTCGCATGTCATGTTACAATCAAAGGTAAGGACCTTTGTATTGCTTCCATCTACATTCCCCCAAGAGCCTCGGTTGGGCATCGGCGACTCAGTGATATCATTGAGCTCCTTCCCGCACCGACGTTGGTTTTGGGAGACTTTAACTCACACGGTACGGGATGGGGCTGTCTTCACGATGATAACAGATCAGCTATGATCCATGATATCTGCGATAACTTCAATATGACAATATTGAATACGGGAGAAATGACACGGATTCCTGCACCACCAGCAAGACCAAGTGCGCTGGATTTATCCCTTTGCTCGACATCGCTACGGTTGGATTGCACGTGGGAGGTAATTCCTGATCCCCACGGTAGCGATCACCTACCGATCGTAATATCAATCACCAGCGGCTCAAAACCATCGAAGACAATCAATGTTTCGTACGACCTCACACGAAATATTGATTGGAATAGCTATGCGACCTCGATATCTGAGAAACTTGAAAGAACTCAACAACTTCCTCCGGAGGAAGAGTACACGTTTTTGGCTGGCTTGATTCTCGACACCGCGACTCAAGCTCAGACGAAACGTGTACCCGGCGCGAAAACTAACATCCGTCCTCCCAACCCGTGGTGGGACAAAGAGTGCACAAATTTAAACGCGGAGAGAGCCTCCGCGTATAAAATATTCAGAAAAAATGGAACACCTGATAATTACCGGAATTACGCGGCGTTAGACGTTAAAACTAAGAACTTGATTAGAGCCAAGAAACGCGGTTACTGGCGTCGGTTTATAGACGGCTTAACGAAAGAAACATCTATGAGCACTCTTTGGAACACAGCCCGACGAATGCGCAATCATAACACCACGAATGAAAGCGAGGAATATTCCAACCGCTGGATATTCGATTTCGCTAAAAAAGTATGCCCAGACTCTGTACCGGAACAGAAGATCACCCGCGCCGCGACACCAAACACAAACGAAACACCGTTTTCGATGGTAGAGCTCCCACTTGCACTCTTGTCATGTAACAATAAAGCCCCGGGATTAGACAGAATAAAATTCAACTTGTTGAAAAATCTGCCTGACCCCGCCAAAAGGCGCTTGTTGAGTTTATTCAATAAGTTCCTTGAGGGCAACATTGTTCCACATGACTGGAGACAAGTGAAAGTGATCGCCATTCAAAAACCAGGAAAATCAGCCACCGATCACAATTCGTATCGGCCGATTGCTATGCTTTCCTGTATCCGGAAATTGTTCGAAAAAATGATTCTCTTCCGTCTAGACAATTAGGTCGAAACTAATGGCTTACTTTCAGATACACAATTTGGTTTCCGCAGAGGCAAAGGAACGAACGATTGTTTAGCGTTGCTCTCAACCGAAATTCAAATGGCATTCGCTCGTAAGGAACAAATGGCGTCAGTTTTCCTAGACATCAAGGGGGCATTCTTATTCAATATCGTTAGTCTGGGTCCCTTCGCATTGTTCCATTCCGGGAAATGAAAAGGCAGACTCATTGGCTAAGGTGGGCGCATTAGAAGGTGATATTTATGAAAGACCAATCTGCTTCAATGAATTTTTCAGTATTTCTCGTCAGAAAACTCTCGAAAGTTGGCAAACTTCATGGACGAATGACGAACTGGGACGATGGCTACACTCCATTATTCCTAAGGTATCAACGAAACCGTGGTTCAAGGGGATGAACGTGAGTCGTGATTTCATTCGCGTTATGTCACGGCTCATGTCAAATCACTATACATTCAACGCACATCTCCGGCGTATCGGGATCATGGAGAACGGGCTCTGCACCTGTGGCGACGGTTATCAGGACATCGAGCATGTCGTGTGGTCGTGCGTAGAGTATCGCGACGCCAGGTCGAAGCTACTGGAATCCCTCAGGGCCCGAGGTAGACCGCCTGAAGTTCCGGTTCGGGATGTGTTGGCGAGTCGGGATAGCTCATATATGCTTCTGATATACGAGTTTCTCAAACACATTAATATACAAGTGTAATCTGTTACATCTGGCTTAGAAAGTTCCTCCTATTTATCGACGTTGTTTCAACTGTGGCTAAGAATAATCTTCACCTGCAGGTTCGACACTAACTTCCGCCGATTATCCCGATTCCTCATCTGTCCACCATCTTCATCGGAACTAACAAGATCTTTGTGCTGTCACTAACCTTTTCGCTTCCCCCCTCCCCGTCTCTTCACCATCTCGATGTCAACTAATTAGATCTTTGTCGTTTTAGTCAATTCATTCCCATATCCCCTTTTTACTCCGTTTTCCGCAATATTTACTTCGCTATTTTTTTTTTCTCATTTTCTTCTGTAACAACACCATCATCGCCCACGGAAACTTACCAACAGCATGCGGGCCACCCGCCGGGTATTCGTAACCTGGGGGTGTTTCCCGCGGACCCACACGGACCGAAGAATGCGGCCAACATGAACATTCACCAACGCCATATGGAAGACTCTCATGAAATATTCAATTCACCGGCCACTGCCGATCACCAGCTGAAGGCTGGATCTGCCAAAGTCAACCATTGCGACCCAAATATGACATTACTCAATGATACAACCCTAGTTTTAAGTTAGTCGTAAATTAAAATTAGTAAAAGCCCTTGGCATCTTAGAGCTTAAGCAGTGTGCCTTAAACATTATATTCTTGAATAAAAAAAAAAAAAAATAAATCAATAAATATTGTGTGGGTTCAAATAAACAATCTGTTGGTCCCATAGGTTGCTATTGAATTTGATCATGCTTTCATAGGGTAAAGTGTAAAATTTCAAACCGTTATTTAGTGCGACAATGCAAAATAAAGTTAATTTTTAGTGACTTGACATAACTGCTTACAATTTGAAAAAGTTATGCTAGTTTATACACAAAAAAAAATTTCTAGCTCTATTCAAGTTTGAAACAAATATTCTTGACAGAATCTTTTAGTAATAATATAAGTATATGAGAACATCACTACACCTTAGGTGGATTAAAAAATGTTTTTCGTAATATTATCAATATTATTTCGTCGATGTTTAACACTGTTCAGTGCTATTCCCTCAAATGCAAATGATCAGAAACGGAAAGTTGGTATGAAAATTGTTTCGTAACCAAACTGCCGACAGTGCAACTTGATGGAGCAATTTTCTTAAAACGCTATCTTGAAATGAAGATTGCTTTTCTCTCTAAACAAAATGAATGATCCTAAGGAACGCAAAAAGCAATGAACAGAATGTTGTTGTCAATTTTGTTTAGTTTTAGCAGTTTCTTTCCCAAACAGTAACAACTACAGATCAGTATCAGTGATCGCAATCAACTTCTGAATAACGGATCTGGATAATCTGATTACACAATTAGGTGAATTTAAACAGGTTTTTGTTAACTGAAATCGTTGCGAATGTCAAAACTGATCAAAGCATTTTGTGGTATTATGACGTTTAGCAATAGCGTCAGGTTAGACGTTGCACTTTGGTAAAATAGAAGAAGATCATTTGTGGGTTAGCCAAATTTTGTGCTAGGGCACATAACCGTTTTTATTCTTTTTACGTTTCGTCTTTGACTCATCAGTGCAGAGCAGTTCAAAATTGAACTGATTAGTGCTAAACTCGGCAGTTCAATTTGAACTGCTAAGCAGACGTAAAGTTTCTGCTACTTACAGAACAACGTTTGTTTGTTTTTCAACGGAGTGCAATGTCTTT
Source organism: Malaya genurostris (assembly GCF_030247185.1). Taxonomy (NCBI): domain Eukaryota; kingdom Metazoa; phylum Arthropoda; class Insecta; order Diptera; family Culicidae; genus Malaya; species Malaya genurostris. The sequence goes on along the minus strand of NC_080571.1, from coordinate 304,284,346 downwards.
TCTGACGTGTCGAACCACCATACATGCATCGGTCAGAAATAGTCGAAAACACGTTTTCGTTCGGCACGTCAGAAAAGGCACTCCGTTGCAGAACAAAAAGTGTTCTGTAAGAAGCAACAACTTTACGTCTGCTGAGCGGTTCGAATTGAACTGCTGAGTTTAGCACTAAGCAGTTCAATTTGAACTGCTCTGCACTGATGAGTCAAAGGCAAAACGTAAAAATAATAGAAAAAAGAGTTTTGCAAGTAGAATTAACTTTACGTCTGTCTGCTGAGTGGTTGACGTCGAACTGCTAAGTCACGTTAGCCGTTCAATATAAACAGCTAATACACTAGCGAGTTGAAGTTTTTTAGGCAAATCATCACAACTGTACAAGAAATAAAGACGTCAAAAATTAGAGACAGGATCAATCAAGTAATAGGACAAACTTTTATGAGTGTGCATTATCTTTCCGTCGAAAGAGAGAAGCGGGTGATTTTTTCCCGATCTTTTGAATATTGTACGTTGCAGTGTTTTGCGCAATGTTAGGAAAGTTTGCGTGAACATCATTTCATGAATAGCTGTGATTTTGATACACTTGTATTTTCATTTGTGTTCCAAAGCGGGGAATCTTAAATTAAATCGGTTCATGGAAAAAGTTTATATTATTTGGAATTTGCTTCGTAAAAAATAGTTTTGTGTAACAAATATAGTTGAAAAAAAAATAGAGAACATGTCGGAATGGATTTGACGAGTAGGTGCCGGAAAAGGATGATTGAAGTCGTTACGAAACCAAAAGATGTCGCCAATCTTGTCTATCAGTATCTTTTGAAAACCATTGGAATAAGGGTATTTTTGGAACGAAATTGACCACTACATGGCAGGAAACGATGTTTGAAGTCGTTTCAAGATTAAAAATGGTCACTTCGAACATTTCCAGAAAGTATTATTTCCGAAACAAATTCGGACGAGTGTCGGATGAATTTTTTCTAAAGTTCGTTTGTACTTGTCATTACTGAATTACATGCTCGAAAAAAAAAAATTACATGAAACAACGCTCGTTATTGTTTAAAACAATAAAAATTCGAGATATGTACAATTAAATTCTGCCCATTCTTCCATATGGTTAATTTTGAAAAGGCACCCCATAGTAGAGTAAGGCGTATTCAGCACAAAAAAAAACATTTCCGTTTAGGTTTCTAGCGTAGTTGTAATCGCAGGAGTAGCGTAATTGGATGCTAAAAGCTTTGTTTGTATTACATCATACAAAGTAAATCGAAATCAAAAACGATTAGAACACAGATCATTGAACATTTATGTCAGGCTGGGGGGCCTAAAAATAAATCGATTTTTTTTTTGTGAAATAAATTTTACCTACCAAACCAAGATTGCGTGTATCGCGGTCGGATCCTCCAAAGCGACCATCCGTTCCCTTTGACTGAAAAACCGTCCAACTTTGTTGGCAGAAAATCAATATTTAACTACAACCTTGACTCCTCGAATAGAAACATAAATTCTGTCCAGAAGTCTTATCCCGTCCTTTCTCTTTCGTCGCACCCACCGGTTCCTGCCTTTCGGGGGTTCGAACCTCACGCACCGCCGCATAATCAAACATTGGCCTCGCATTGTTTCGAAACCGACTTTCACTTTCCTCTCCGATCCGGTCTAGCTGATGCGAAGGATTGGCTGTATCGTCCATCCCTACCGAGTGTTGCGCCTCAGACATCGGGAACTGGCCAAGAACCATAACAAAGAAATGAAAATTTCACCCAAATGCAGCGAGATGGAACGAGCTGTAGCGAGATGGGGAAGAGTAACAGATTCTGCTTCCTATATCGTGACGTAGACGCGGTTGGTTGTGGAGAGGACATGAGAGGAGATGAACCACGAAGAAACGAACGAAAACAATCAATTCGTCACGCAGGATCTGCACTAGCCATCTGGTGCGTTTGGGTGTTCCTAGTATATAAAGACAGACAGGTAAGGTAACCGCACCCATATCGATCGCAGTTCATTTATTTGTTTCGCTTATTAAAACAATTGTAAAAATATTCCACGTTTAATACATCAAATTTGTTTCCGTCTCTTAAGTCCGAAGCAAACATATTGACCTCTATTGCAGTTCAACCTGCCAATTGAATGTCACGTAAAGAATTAAAAACTTTGCGACCTATACTAATGATGTTACTGCAGGAGCAATGGCCCTACCTATCTGTATATCCTTAAACTATTCTTATTGAATATGCCGCCAGCATCGAGATCCAATATGGGCCGATGCAGAAAATAAAGCAAAGACGAAGTATCGAGGTTAACTTTTCGGAACTCTGGGAAAACCTGACACAGAGAAACACGATGCGTAACGAATTGGCAAAATAACTTTCTTGCGTCAGAGTGTCACTGAGAGGGATGGCCCCAAAACTCCTTCTCCTCCTCCTCCTCCACCTGGGAGTGGTAGTGGATCCACGAACTAGCGCGCTCTGGTATTGTTTTACCCAGTGGTGCGTCGGATTGCTTCGAATAAATTTTATGTTTTTTTTTGTCGTGGCACCGAGCAAAAAAAAAACGAAACGGGAGGAAAACTGGAGCAATTTCATTGCTGCTTTTCTTGTTCCACTTCCGAAGCAACCCGGTCCACGATAAATGACAGGCAGAGAAGCGTACACTAATTGACATGGGTTGAAGTTCTGAAGGGGTGCTGTCTGTTTAGAAAGTGACAGGAGTTCATAATCGTTGGCAATGTTGGCGAGAAAAACACGTAAAATATTTATGATTGGATTTGGCAGAACGAAATATAAATTGAAATCGAGATAGAAAAAAAATCTAAAAAGTTAGAGCTTTTTGTTTTTGGCAGAGGAGTCTTTATTCGATTGCTTGAACAATTATTTTACTAGAAAATTAAGTCTATCATAGTATTGAATTCAATGATTTGATATCTATGGAAAATGGCACAAGGATTACCATGTGCCAATGCCGGTGTGACATTCTACGAGCCGCTTTCTCGCTCTTCATTCCATTGGAAGTAGCGAATTTGTTTTTTTCCTTTCCTAGAACACTGATGAATGTGGGTTTACTTACGTGCGAGTGATGGTCGAAACTGGATCGCTTTTCGGAAACTTTCCACAGCCTCGGCGTACTCTTGTTGGGTTTGTAGTAAAATTCCTCTGAAATGAGAAAAAATCGGAATCAAAATCAGTATTGATGGTGGAAAAACAGATGCACTGATGGAGAAAATGGTGGGTGGGTAATGTCAGAGATATAACCGGATTGACGTGAACACGAATAAAATTGGCTCGCAGAAGCTGAAGCTGTGCCAGCAACGGCGAACGATAAATACAAGTTAAAATTGAGGCTAAATAAAAGACTTGTTTTATGAGTAAGTCTAATATCGAATATAATAACACACAACATTAGTATAGATTACTAGGTTTCGTCAGTCTTAATTTTCGAAATATAAAGATTATAATTTTAATTCTTTATATCTCTGTTCCGGTTTAATATAGAGACATTTTCAAAAATTTTATCATTGATTTATTGTGCAATTTTCAAGAATCTTGGTTGCTTATGAATTTTTTGAGCAACACAATACTTCATTGTAAGCTACCAAGGAAGATTCGAAGTGCATGAACCGAGCATATTCATTAGGAAATTCTTTCCTTTTCGCGCCTTTTCGGAACGACACTGAAACTAGTATGAAAATGTTCCACATCAATATCTTTATTTTTGCGTTGCATGTGAATGCGTTAGTAACGTTAGTAACGTTACCCACTTTTGTTCAATACGAAGTGCCAAGAAGAATCATACGCTTTTAAAAAAATGTTTGATGAATAATTCGTGCATTTTTTTTAATTTTTTCAAACTTAAAAATGCCCTAAGTCGAAAATTTTAAAAAAATTGAGATTATGGAAATAAATGATTTGATAATTATTTTCTTTCAACGATTTGTCTTGCTAAGGCGTAGAGCCGTATTGAGCTAGTTTTACATTTGATTAGTATCTAACGAGGAAAACAGATTAAAAAAATGATATGCGAATACCACTGTGTGATGAAAACCGCAGAAAAAACGCTACCGCAGAGGCGGGACTCGAACCCGTAGCTAGCTTCTAGCCGGGGAAATCGTTTTGCCAATTAAGCTACCCTGCATGTGAAACACACGAAAAAGCAGACTAATTGAAGGCTGAAACAACGGGCGTAGAGGTTGCTATAGTGAAATGACTACAATTGAGCGCCGTGGCGCCCGAGCACAGCTGAACATGCTCGGTTCTTTTGTTCAATTAGACTGTTTCTTCGTCTGTTTCACATGCAGGATAATTTAATTGGTAAATCGATTTACCCGGATAGGTGCTAACTACGTGTTCGAGTCCCGTCTCTGCGGTAGCTTTTTCGTGGTTTTCATTCATATATGTTTTTTCGAAGTCGATGTACTGTGTTTACTTGATTTTTACGCCAAATGTATGGTTTTTTGTAAAAAAAAATATACGAGCGTTAGACATGCCAGAAGAATTTGTTGGCCAGTTTTAAGGAATTTGTTCCATTTTCAATACACTTTAACAATAAACTCAATGTAATTATTTCGTTCTGTATGTTGATTATGCAGACAAAGTCTTTACAAATTGATTGGCGTGAGTCTCATGCTCTATTTTGATTAAATCAATTATTCGAAACTAAACGAATCAACTGAAATTTTGCACTTATGTTGATTTTGCATATGAAATTTAAACTTAAAAGGGTATTATTTTGGAATCAGCTGCATGAACCATGTTTTGTGATTGAATTTTCAATCAATTTTGGTCACAGAATGTATGTAAATATTATTTACAGTTTTAATTGACATCACTACATTACCGGTACAATATTACTGTATTACTGACTGTAAAACAAAAACATGCAAATTTTCGTGGAAACGAAAAATTACAAAATAATCTCGATTCCAACTCAACTGCGATGAAAGCAAATCGCGCTGAACAGCTTGGGTTCACAATAGCGTCAAAAATGGCACCTTAGGGGCTTTTAAGTTATGATAATTTCTTTTATGTTGATTAGTTATAAATTCAAGGATAGTAAGCATAGATTACGTTCATTTAATTATAGGTTTAATTATTTTAGGTTTAGGTTTAATTCATTTAAATGTAAGTTTAAGTTTTATATAAAGACTGTCCCAGAAAGTATGGACGCACTTTGATTTCGCTGTAAATAATTCATAAATAAATAATGTTAGATATTCAAATTTTATTCGATATATATATTTGACTACAATAACAGAATATTATTCTCAACATTTGCTACTTAGCCATTGTAGACTAGCTGGCGCACCTTCTTGCGAACGTTCCTCATTAAATTCCGTACAGACTTCTTGGCGACAAGTTTTGACACTTTTTTCCAATCTTTTTCGAACTGTTGAATGGTTTCGGCTGCCGAGACATGTTTTCTAAGACAACAGGATCCTTGTGGCTTCGAATCATGGGTAGAAGTCGTTTTTGTAAACATTCCTTGATGTATATTTCGCTGTTCATTGAAGCAGTGGTGATGAGAAGCAAAGTCCTGGCATTACATTCCTTTTGTGGAATTTGGCCTTTCTGTTTCAACAGACTTCGCAGGCGATTCTTAGTGTACAGAATCATTGCATTACTAGTACTATGGATCCTACTGACACTAAGAATCTTTTCAGGTCGGGGATCGAACATACGACAACTGGCTTGTAAGACCAGCGCCCTATGCATTGAACCACCAACCCGGGCAGTGGTGATGAAGGGTTTTGAAATCTTACCGCAGCTACAAATTGCTTGCCAGATCATAGCTTTCTTACCAAATTTTTCGACTTCAATCGATGTCTCGGACTGGTTTAACACTTGCCCTTCTCGCACCGTATAATATTGTGGACCCGGCAAGGATTTGTAATCGAGTTTCACGTAGGTTTCGTCGTCCATGATTATGTAGTTCAAATTTCCAACAAGAATCGTATGGTACAGCTTTCGAACCCTCGGCCTGATCGATGCTTCTTGTTTCGGACTACGTTTTGGTTGTTTCTGCTTCTTATAGGTTCGAAGATTCAAACGTTCTTTAGCACGAAGAACATTTGACTTCGAAGTGCCCACTTTTTTGGCCACATCCCGAACTGAAACCTCCTTCTTTTGCTTGAACGCCTTCAATATACGTTTATCCAACTGAGGGTTAGCAGGACCTTTTTGTCGACCCGTTTTCGGTTTATCCTCAGAAGTGTTATCCTCACCGAACTTCCTGATTGCATTTCGCACGGCTTTTTCACTTACTCCTTCCATTTTTGCTGTCTTTCTCAGTGACAGTCCGCGTTCTGTGCACCATTTGTACACAATTTTTTGACGTAGGCCTGCTGAAAGTTCACGCATTTCGAAACAAACTAATGAAAACGAATAAACAACTGCACAAGTGGTTAGAGAAGAGTGTAAACAACAGGACGCAGCCATAAAAATTGACAGATTCCTAACCATTACGAAATGTTAGCGGTTTTTGGTTGCGTCCATACTTTCTGGGACAGTCTTTATGTACAAGGCAAGTATCATCAACAATCGCGAAGCATGTAAGGTAGCTATGATTTGTTTCTACCCCTACACCGTATTCAACAAAAATCACACACCGGTGACAGAAATTTCTGTCTGTGCCGTGATTCTCTTTTCTTCGAAACGGTTGAAAACTCGGATTTATGTGTACTCTATGCCGATAGACGCGCTTGTTTTTTTTTTTCAAAACTAAGTTTCAGTCTTGGTTTTCGTTTTCTTTACTGCATGTATGAAATCGAACACCACACACAGCGTGCTTCGTTCGTAGAGGCGGTGTTGTGTTTCTTTTTTCCGTACCACCGCGTATACGTACCGGTAAGTTTTATAAGACGGTTTGAAAGTCACCTAGGGTGAAATTGAAGAGCGATGTATGGAATCATGAGGCCTTTCGAAGCTGGGGACTGGTATAGCCGGAATTAATATGTTTGGCCATTAACTCACAAGACCTATCGATTAGAATTTATTTGAGCCATCAGCAACCTTTTTTTTCGTGTTTTGCGTCACTGCTCTGTATAAATGCTTGAAATGTTCAACATCTATCCCGTAAACCCGGAACCGAAGTTCGGATCCAAATGCCATTCAAAAATTTTAAGAACCATAAGACCATTCATTTGAATCTAAGTTTGTAAAAATCGGTCACGGTAATTCGAAGAAAAATACACGTAGAAATGTGATAAAGCTTTAAGCATTTACAGTTCAGTCAATTTTGTTGCAATAGCCAACTGATTGTAAATGTTACTATATATCGATTTGGCCCGTATTTTCAATTATATATGATTGGAATTTTGTTTAATAGCGAGCAGTGATTTTATTTTGCCTGCTCTAAATCTAAGACACCATTTCCTAATCGGAGACGATGTGTTTGAAGAAGTTAGCGATGTATCATTTAGGAAGCATCGCTCTGATTGGTCATTCAATGCAAGAAGTTTCGTATTCTAGTAGGGGGCACACATTAATACAGAACGAGATAAAATTGTTATGAATTCTCGGTAGCCGCCCAAGTAGCAAATGTAACTTATTGAAATTTCAAGAGGTTCTACAATTGTTTTAGAATTGTTTTGTATGTTAGATATGTTCAAAAAGATTTTTAAATATATTAAAATCGGTTGTGCAACTTATACCTGTTAAGTTTTTCGATAATACCGAAAAAAATCATTATAGAACAATTTTAAGTATATCTAAAACAATTGTGCAGCGAATCACCAACTTGCTCACGTTGCACTAGTAGTCATAGAAGCTCTGCCAAAATTTTTACATCGTCATGTAAAAACGAAGTAACTAAAACAATTGTTCAACTTATCAAAAAATTTTCAAATGGCTGTCATAATTGTAACGGACTCAATATATGCCGAAATGACTGTAAATCTTTTGTGAAGGAAAAATAGTGAAATTTTGCTCTCCGCAAGGCAAAAAATGATAAGCCCAATTGAAAACCTCACAGAAAAACTATTTTGCTGCCGAGTCCGCCTTGTTTTGAGTTGACTGCCTCATGAAATTTGTGTGTGCAGTTTTCTTCATTTTTAGAAAAACAATTCGAAACTTGCAAATAAGTTGTACCAGATTTATCTGCTTGAAATGAACGTAAAACTTGCCGATATGAGAATATTATCATAAAAGTTTCAGAAATACAGCATTAGATATGCAATGAAAACAGAAATATAATTATTAATTTATATTCAGTTTTCATATCGCGAAAAAATGAACGGACCTGACATCACTTTTCAAAGGTATTGAATTAAAAGTAAAGTTCATAATAGTTACTCTCATAGTTATATATTACCGCTTGAGCAACTTGTTTTTGCAACTAAAGCACATGGGCTCACCCAGATCCTGTCAGCTTGGACCGAAATCAATCTTCAGCTCAGCAACGCCATCTCACCGCATCACATTCAATAGGTATATCATGTCAATTGCATGGGTGCGCAGTGCTGCTGTTTTTGCGCGCACGAATTTGAAATTTCTCTCCCCTACTTCTAAGTACGAGATTCGATGCGGACTCGCCTGAGGGCGCCATGCTCGCAAAAAAGGATGTTGCCAAATGAACAAATTGTTCGAGAAATGTAAGAGCTGGATACCTTGTTAATATGATGTCTTTGGCTCACCAAAATAATACTTACAGTGCGTAACACAAATGTCGGGTTCACTAAGATGAATGACTAAACTATATTGTTGTTTAAGTCAACTAGTTTGATAAAAATAAAAACAACTATTCTGATAAAAATAAAAACAAAAATTCCTCTTTTCAATATCTACATGTTTATATTTCGTTTCATTTAGGTAACATAAATCATTACGTTGGGTGAACCACTTTCTTTTCAACACACTGTTACCCTCGTTGCCATATTGGAAAATATTGAAGAAAAATTCATTTCAAGATTTTTCAGATTAATTGAAACATCAATATGGTAAAAATCGTCTGAATATGTGTATGAATGTTTGATCGCTTTCTTATAAATATTTTAAACACTCTCCCGATCATGTTAATTGAAAAGAATAGATTGTTATTTTCATAGAAATTTATGTGCAATCATCAAAACACGTACATTCAAAAGCGCTTGAAAATTTCAGGTGTACGAAGACATGTTTCACCATAAAAATGCAGTTCGTTGTCGATTTTCTATCTCCTAAAACGTAAAAGATCAATTCTACAATATGTAGTATTACCAATTATTTATGTGCAGAATGTTTTTAAAGTTCCATGTTTGTGTTACGGACAGTTGTATTGAAAATCAAATGTGAAACTTGTTCATTAGATATTATGTTTGCTATGTTTTTGTAAACATCAATTCAATTCTTGTTTACATTATGTAGTCGTTCCCATGAGTTTCACAATTGTTTTTTTGTTGATTTAATTGCTGCATTTGCAATGTGATCGATGTATGAGTTTTTGTATAAGTTGCACAATAATTGTGAATAAATGTTCGTGACAATTAAAGATATGTTGCACAACACAGAAAAATTGCGCTTTTCCCATAATACAACAGTTACTACAATCAGGAATCAGGAATCAGAACAAATTGGCTCGAATGGCACGTTCCCCTTGATATTTGGAGATTTGTGCCTTGCCATCCATATTATTTGTTTTCATCATTTTCCCGATGTGTTAGAGGGAGGGATCGAAGGGAAATGGTAAGGTTTGGACTAGGAGAATGGGGGAAATTGACGACACAAAAAAAAACATAGAAAGCAGAAGTAAATTCTGCACCCCTGAGGGATGCTGAACAATCTGCTGGGGATCACATTTAGTGAAAGCAGAAGTAAATTCTGAACCTTTGCGAGGTCCCGAACAGTCTGCTCTTAAAGCCTATTCAGGTTTGTTACTATGTACGTTTTTCTGATGAACGATACGTACATAGATTTTCTGAAAACCATAGTTCAGACGGAATTTTGTTTTCTCTAGAAGGCTCATTGAGTCATCGTCGATACTGCAGAAAAACATGCGTTTTCCCACAGTAACCGGACCCGCCTTGAGTAACATCCACCGATTCAACAAAATCCCCGGATTTTGCAGATCTAATCTCATCAGAACATCGGATTCAGCCAACCCTTCCTCAGTATCCCAAGGAATAGGAAGGCAAACCCGATTTTGATGTAGACTGTAGGGTTCAATAATGAACTTACTATCGCCAGCCTGCTGGTTTATCAAACCAAGCTTCTGCTTGAGCCAGGCACTGCTTATCTCATTCTCCGGAGAGAACCAGACGATGCCGTACCTAAGTCCACAGCCTTTGAAGCTTGGTATAAACTCCGTAGACGTCGTTGTGAAGAGACATTTGTTCAAGTCTCTTAATAAATGGGCTTTCAGGTCCTCAGTGAACATACCGTTCAACATCCGGACCTGAAAGCGCTCAGTTTGTTCGGACAAGTGGCCTCTAGAAGCAGAAGCCGCCTTTCCGAGAGCTTGTCTTTTGCGAATCTTCTTTTTTAGATTTCGCTCAAAGTTTTTACCTTTGTCTTCGCCTTCTGTTTCAACGGTGGAAGGCGAAGGACCGGGTTGAACATCCATCGCAGTCTGACTACTCTCGAATCCATTCCCTCTGACTTCCATATTCTGGTCGTTCCGACACTTTGTGACGGAACTCCCAGGTTTCTGGCCATCAGACGGTTCGGAATGAGAGCAGTCAGATGATTGGATGTATTTTGTATCCATTTTCCGAAAAATAAAAGAGAAAAAAGCGATACGAATTTAAAGCGTGAAAGCGCGCGAGGAAATACTCAACCTTTCGCTAGTGCGATCCAAAGTAAAAGAAAGCCGAAAGTCCGTTCCAAAAGAACAGAGTTGGATACTCACTAATACTTTAATCCTAATTAGGTAATCCCAAATTCTATGGCAGAGAATTTGTACGCAATTATATTCACAAGTAAATATAAATGCTTCGTATGGACGAGTGTGACAAACTGTCCAAATCTACACACACCGACCGAAGATACACTTGAAGTGTTAAATCGGAGTAATAAATTGTACACACAGTGGTGCAAACGTTCGAGACATGCTCGGCAAACCCGCAGCCCAACTGAAAACCCCAGAGCAGCCCCCCCAAAAGCTGTTATAAACCAACAGAACAATAAATACCACAGAGGTCAAAGTGCAAAAATGACATCTGATTTGCATCCAGTGCACTGTCTCCACAGCCAAGGGAAAAAGGAAGCGACCAGGACATCAATTTGAGCAGCACTGTTCGCGAGCAGTTCCCAAACCGTCCACACCGCGGTGTACAATTTAACACTCCTGTATCTATATAGAACAGCTAGCGCTGGCTTACCGCGCAGATTCCCTGCATGGCGCCAAGTAGTAAAAGGATATAATTTAAATCCAACGATCACACAGCGACAGATCGTGTGGAGATGAGCCAAAATGCTATTTACACATATAGCGAGTGCCCAAACAAAAAAGTTTGAAACTTTACTATCTTACCGGTATTGACCAGTACAAATAGTTTTACACCACCAGTTGCGATTGAAAGGCAACCGATTGGTGTGTATTTTGCATCTGTCACATACCTAAGTGCCCAAAGGCACCGAATGTAATGTGAAGATAGAGTGCAAAAACATTTATTTTTCCTCAGTGACACACATAGGAAGAATAAACGTACCTGAATGGTATGAGTTCATATCAAACCTGTATACTAGCCAAAGGGCTAATGGAATCCTATATACCGATGTTTGACCGGCAATATAATAAAAACACAAACACTGGCTTGCGAAGACGCGATGATCGAAGCGACCATGGCGAAAAAAGATCAGCAGCCATCAATTTGGCTGATCGGCACTTTAAAATATGCTGTTTCCAGCCACTAAAATGCACTCATTGCATCATTATAGGGTGCGACAACCCTTTAAAAACACTGAAACCACTTCTATAGCTTCCACTCGCGCAGTTTTCACTGTTTAAACCGACTTTTATTTCGGAGGGTGTTTGTGGTGTTGTGTCCACTACCCGATCCATCCAGTTTTTTTGTTTTTGCCTTTCTCTATAGAAAGGTATTAGAATTGCTGGAAAAACCGACTTTCGAACGGAGCCTCGGAGACCCATAGTGTTATATACCATTCGACTCAGCTCGACGAGATCGGAAAATGTCTGTGTGTGTGTGTGTGTGTATGTGTGTGTGTGTGTATGTGTGTGTGTGTGTATGTGTGTGTGTGTGTGTGCACTTTTCGAAGATATTTGAACGCGCTCAACTTTCTCAGAGATGGCTCAACCGATTTTAACAAACTTGGGCTCGTTTGAAAGCTACTATCGGGGCATTGATCAAGTTCGAAGATAAAATGGCTGTGACTTTTGGTTCCGGAGATATGATTGTATAAGTGACGTAACCGACAAAAAGCGTTGTATTTGAACGCGCTCAATTTTCTCAGAGATGGCTGAACCGATTTGAACAAACTTGGACTCGTTTGAAAGCTACTGGCGGGCCATTGATCAAGTTCGAAGATCAAATGGCTGTGACTTTTGGTTCCGGAGATATGATTGTATAAGTGAAGTAACCGACAAAAAGCGTTGTATTTGAACGCGCTCAATTTTCTCAGAGATGGCTGATCCGATTTTAACAAACTTGGGCTCGTTTGAAAGCTACTGTCGGGCCGTTGATCAAGTTCGAAGATCAAATGGTTGTGAATTTTGGTTCCAGATATATGATGGTATAAGTGACGTAACCGACAAAACACGTTGATTTTTACCGCTCTTGTATATATAAGGGTGCCAAAATTTTGGGATCAACTCTATTTTCGTAAAGTTCTAGTGCTCAAAAGTTTAAGCACCTCGAAAAAAGCCTTCATGCAAAATTTGACCTAAATCGGACATGCTTAAGGGGTGCTGCCCGGTGGTAAAGGTTTGACAATTATCGATCTTGAAAAAGCACCATAGGGGGGAGTACATGAAATTTCCAAAATCGAAAATTTTTTTTGATGCCAAAACTCTTAAAACTGCATAAAACATCGAAATTTAGTGTCATCTCAAAAAAAAATTTTTTTGAAAAAATCAACTTTCTGGGACTTAGAAAAATTTTCATATTTTTTCTAAGTCCCAAAAAGTCGATTTTTTCAAAAAAATTTTTTTTCGAGATGACACTAAATCTCGACGTTTCATGCAATTCTAAGCCTTTTGGCATCAAAAATTTTTTTTCGATTTCGAAAATTTCATGTACTCCCCCCTATGGTGATTTTTCAAGATATATGAAAATTTCACTAAGTGGACTAAGAAGGCTTTTTGCCTTTCTCTATAGAAAGGTATTAGAATTGCTGGAAAAACCGACTTTCGAACGGAGCCTCGGAGACCCATAGTGTTATATACCATTCGACTCAGTTCGTCGAGATCGGAAAATGTCTGTGTGTGTGTGTGTGTGTGTGTGTGTGTGTATGTGTGTGTGTGTGTATGTGTGTGTGTGTGTGTATGTGTGTGCACTTTTCGAAGATATTTGAACGCGCTCAATTTTCTCAGAGATGGCTGAACCGATTTGAACAAACTTGGGCTCGTTTGAAAGCTACTGTCGGGCCATTGATCAAGTTCGAAGATCAAATGGCTGTGATTTTTGGTTCAGGAGATATGATTCTATAAGTGACGTAACCGACAAAAAGCGTTGTATTTGAACGCGCTCAATTTTCTCAGAGATGGCTGAACCGATTTGAACAAACTTGGGCTCGTTTGAAAGCTACTGTCGGGCCATTGATCAAGTTCGAAGATCAAATGGCTGTGATTTTTGGTTCCGGAGATATGATTCTATAAGTGACGTAACCGACAAAAAGCGTTGTATTTGAACGCGCTCAATTTTCTCAGAGATGGCTGATCCGATTTCAACAAACTTGGGCTCGTTTGAAAGCTACTGTCGTGCCATTGATCAAGTTCGAAGATCAAATGGTTGTGACTTTTGGTTCCAGAAATATGATTGTATAAGTGACGTAACCGACAAAACACGTTGATTTTTACCGCTCTTGTATATATAAGGGTGCCAAAATTTTGGGATCAACTCTATTTTCGTAAAGTTCTAGTGCTCAAAAGTTTAAGCACCTCGAAAAAAGCCTTCATGCAAAATTTGACCTAAATCGGACATGCTTAAGGGGTGCTGCCCGGTGGTAAAGGTTTGACAATTATCGATCTTGAAAAAGCACCATAGGGGGGAGTACATGAAATTTCCAAAATAAAAAATTTTTTTTGATGCCAAAACTCTTAAAACTGCATAAAACATCGAAATTTAGTGTTATCCCGAAAAAATTTTTTTTTGAAAAAATCAACTTTCTGGGACTTAGAAAAATTTTCATATTTTTTCTAAGTCCCAAAAAGTCGACTTTTTCAAAAAAATTTTTTTTCGAGATGACACTAAATCTCGACGTTTCATGCAATTCTAAGCCTTTTGGCATCAAAAATTTTTTTTCGATTTCGAAAATTTCATGTACTCCCTCCTATGGTGATTTTTCAAGATATATGAAAATTCCACTAAGTGGACTAAGAAGGGTTTTTGCCTTTCTCTATAGAAAGGTATTAGAATTGCTGGAAAAACCGACTTTCGAACGGAGCCTCGGAGACCCATAGTGTTATATACCATTCGACTCAGTTCGTCGAGATCGGAAAATGTCTGTGTGTGTGTGTGTGTGTGTGTGTGTGTGTGTGTGTGTGTGTATGTGTGTGTGTATGTGTGTGTGTGTATGTGTGTGCACTTTTCGAAGATATTTGAACGCGCTCAATTTTCTCAGAGATGGCTGAACCGATTTGAACAAACTTGGGCTCGTTTGAAAGCTACTGTCGGGCCATTGATCAAGTTCGAAGATCAAATGGCTGTGATTTTTGGTTCAGGAGATATGATTCTATAAGTGACGTAACCGACAAAAAGCGTTGTATTTGAACGCGCTCAATTTTCTCAGAGATGGCTGAACCGATTTGAACAAACTTGGACTCGTTTGAAAGCTACTGTCGGGCCATTGATCAAGTTCGAAGATCAAATGGCTGTGATTTTTGGTTCCGGAGATATGATTCTATAAGTGACGTAACCGACAAAAAGCGTTGTATTTGAACGCGCTCAATTTTCTCAGAGATGGCTGATCCGATTTCAACAAACTTGGGCTCGTTTGAAAGCTACTGTCGTGCCATTGATCAAGTTCGAAGATCAAATGGTTGTGACTTTTGGTTCCAGAAATATGATTGTATAAGTGACGTAACCGACAAAACACGTTGATTTTTACCGCTCTTGTATATAAAAGGTGATTTTTTTGAGGTTAGGATTTTCATGCATTAGTATTTGCTCACATTTTTTGAGGTTATGATTTTCATGCATTATTATTTGCTCAGTATGCTCTGACATTTCATCATGAATAGACTTACGATCTGCCACAACGTCGAATTTTCAGTGAATGGGCCCTAGAAAAGTTGGCAGAAAATCCGCTTTTTTATCGACAAATTTTGTTCAGCGATGAGGCTCATTTCTGGTTGAATGGCTACGTAAATAAGCAAAATTGCCGCATTTGGAGTGAAGAGCAACCAGAAGCCGTTCAAGAACTGCCCATGCATCCCGAAAAATGCACTGTTTGGTGTGGTTTGTACGCTGGTGGAATCATTGGACCGTATTTTTTCAAAGATGCTGTTGGACGCAACGTTACAGTGAATGGCGATCGCTATCGTTCGATGCTAACAAACTTTTTGTTGCCAATAATGGAAGAACTGAACTTGGTTGACATGTGGTTTCAACAAGATGGCGCTACATGCCACACAGCTCGCGATTCTATGGCCATTTTGAGGGAAAACTTCGGAGAACAATTCATCTCAATAAATGGACCGGTAAGTTGGCCACCAAGATCATGCGATTTGACGCCTTTAGACTATTTTTTGTGGGGCTACGTCAAGTCTAAAGTCTACAGAAATAAGCCAGTAACTATTCCAGCTTTGGAAGACAACATTTCCGAAGAAATTCGGGCTATTCCGGCCGAAATGCTCGAAAATGTTGCCCAAAATTGGACTTTCCGAATGGACCACCTAAGACGCAGCCGCGGTCAACATTTAAATGAAATTATCTTCAAAAAGTAAATGTCATGTACCAATCTAACGTTTAAAATAAAGAACCGATGAGATTTTGCAAATTTTATGCGTTTTATTGTTTAAAAAAGTTCTCAAGCTCTTAAAAAATCACCCTGTATAAGGGTGCCAAAATTTTGGGATCAACTCTATTTTCGTAAAGTTCTAGTGCTCAAAAGTTTAAGCACCTCGAAAAAAGCCTTCATGCAAAATTTGACCTAAATTGGACATGCTTAAGGGGTGCTGCCCGGTGGTAAAGGTTTGACAATTATCGATCTTGAAAAAGCACCATAGGGGGGAGTACATGAAATTTCCAAAATAAAAAATTTTTTTTGATGCCAAAACTCTTAAAACTGCATAAAACATCGAAATTTAGTGTTATCCCGAAAAAATTTTTTTTTGAAAAAATCAACTTTCTGGGACTTCATATTTTTTCTAAGTCCCAAAGTCGATTTTTTCAAAAAATTTTTTTTTTCGAGATGACACTAAATCTCGACGTTTCATGCAATTCTAAGCCTTTTGGCATCAAAAATTTTTTTTCGATTTCGAAAATTTCATGTACTCCCCCCTATGGTGATTTTTCAAGATATATGAAAATTTCACTAAGTGGACTAAGAAGGCTTTTTGCCTTTCTCTATAGAAAGGTATTAGAATTGCTGGAAAAACCGACTTTCGAACGGAGCCTCGGAGACCCATAGTGTTATATACCATTCGACTCAGCTCGACGAGATCGGAAAATGTCTGTGTGTGTGTGTGTGTGTGTGTGTGTGTGTATGTGTGTGTGTGTGTGTGTATGTGTGTGTGTATGTGTGTGCACTTTTCGAAGATATTTGAACGCGCTCAATTTTCTCAGAGATGGCTCAACCGATTTTAACAAACTTGGGCTCGTTTGAAAGCTACTATCGGGGCATTGATCAAGTTCGAAGATAAAATGGCTGTGACTTTTGGTTCCGGAGATATGATTGTATAAGTGACGTAACCCACAAAAAGCGTTGTATTTGAACGCGCTCAATTTTCTCAGAGATGGCTGAACCGATTTGAACAAACTTGGGCTCGTTTGAAAGCTACTGTCGGGCCATTGATCAAGTTCGAAGATCAAATGGCTGTGATTTTTGGTTCCGGAGATATGATTCTATAAGTGACGTAACCGACAAAAAGCGTTGTATTTGAACGCGCTCAATTTTCTCAGAGATGGCTGATCCGATTTCAACAAACTTGGGCTCGTTTGAAAGCTACTGTCGGGCCGTTGATCAAGTTCGAAGATCAAATGGTTGTGACTTTTGGTTCCAGATATATGATGGTATAAGTGACGTAACCGACAAAACACGTTGATTTTTACCGCTCTTGTATATATAAGGGTGCCAAAATTTTGGGATCAACTCTATTTTCGTAAAGTTCTAGTGCTCAAAAGTTTAAGCACTCCGAAAAAAGCCTTCATGCAAAATTTGACCTAAATTGGACATGCTTAAGGGGTGCTGCCCGGTGGTAAAGGTTTGACAATTATCGATCTTGAAAAAGCACCATAGGGGAGAGTACATGAAATTTCCAAAATCGAAAATTTTTTTTGATGCCAAAACTCTTAAAACTGCATAAAACATCGAAATTTAGTGTCATCTCAAAAAAATTTTTTTTTGAAAAAATCAACTTTCTGGGACTTAGAAAAATTTTCATATTTTTTCTAAGTCCTAAAAAGTCGATTTTTTCAAAAAAAATTTTTTTCGAGATGACACTAAATCTCGACGTTTCATGCAATTCTAAGCCTTTTGGCATCAAAAATTTTTTTTCGATTTCGAAAATTTCATGTACTCCCCCCTATGGTGATTTTTCAAGATATATTAAAATTTCACTAAGTGGACTAAGAAGGGTTTTGCCTTTCTCTATAGAAAGGTATTAGAATTGCTGGAAAAACCGACTTTCGAACGGAGCCTCGGAGACCCATAGTGTTATATACCATTCGACTCAGCTCGACGAGATCGGAAAATGTCTGTGTGTGTGTGTGTGTGTGTATGTGTGTGTGTGTGTGTGTATGTGTGTGTGTATGTGTGTGCACTTTTCGAAGATATTTGAACGCGCTCAATTTTCTCAGAGATGGCTCAACCGATTTTAACAAACTTGGGCTCGTTTGAAAGCTACTATCGGGGCATTGATCAAGTTCGAAGATAAAATGGCTGTGACTTTTGGTTCCGGAGATATGATTGTATAAGTGACGTAACCCACAAAAAGCGTTGTATTTGAACGCGCTCAATTTTCTCAGAGATGGCTGAACCGATTTGAACAAACTTGGGCTCGTTTGAAAGCTACTGTCGGGCCATTGATCAAGTTCGAAGATCAAATGGCTGTGATTTTTGGTTCCGGAGATATGATTCTATAAGTGACGTAACCGACAAAAAGCGTTGTATTTGAACGCGCTCAATTTTCTCAGAGATGGCTGATCCGATTTCAACAAACTTGGGCTCGTTTGAAAGCTACTGTCGTGCCATTGATCAAGTTCGAAGATCAAATGGTTGTGACTTTTGGTTCCAGAAATATGATTGTATAAGTGACGTAACCGACAAAACACGTTGATTTTTACCGCTCTTGTATATATAAGGGTGCCAAAATTTTGGGATCAACTCTATTTTCGTAAAGTTCTAGTGCTCAAAAGTTTAAGCACCTCGAAAAAAGCCTTCATGCAAAATTTGACCTAAATCGGACATGCTTAAGGGGTGCTGCCCGGTGGTAAAGGTTTGACAATTATCGATCTTGAAAAAGCACCATAGGGGGGAGTACATGAAATTTCCAAAATAAAAAATTTTTTTTGATGCCAAAACTCTTAAAACTGCATAAAACATCGAAATTTAGTGTTATCCCGAAAAAATTTTTTTTTGAAAAAATCAACTTTCTGGGACTTAGAAAAATTTTCATATTTTTTCTAAGTCCCAAAAAGTCGACTTTTTCAAAAAAATTTTTTTTCGAGATGACACTAAATCTCGACGTTTCATGCAATTCTAAGCCTTTTGGCATCAAAAATTTTTTTTCGATTTCGAAAATTTCATGTACTCCCTCCTATGGTGATTTTTCAAGATATATGAAAATTCCACTAAGTGGACTAAGAAGGGTTTTGCCTTTCTCTATAGAAAGGTATTAGAATTGCTGGAAAAACCGACTTTCGAACGGAGCCTCGGAGACCCATAGTGTTATATACCATTCGACTCAGCTCGACGAGATCGGAAAATGTCTGTGTGTGTGTGTGTGTGTGTGTATGTGTGTGTGTGTGTGTATGTGTGTGTGTATGTGTGTGCACTTTTCGAAGATATTTGAACGCGCTCAATTTTCTCAGAGATGGCTCAACCGATTTTAACAAACTTGGGCTCGTTTGAAAGCTACTATCGGGGCATTGATCAAGTTCGAAGATAAAATGGCTGTGACTTTTGGTTCCGGAGATATGATTGTATAAGTGACGTAACCCACAAAAAGCGTTGTATTTGAACGCGCTCAATTTTCTCAGAGATGGCTGAACCGATTTGAACAAACTTGGACTCGTTTGAAAGCTACTGGCGGGCCATTGATCAAGTTCGAAGATCAAATGGCTGTGACTTTTGGTTCCGGAGATATGATTGTATAAGTGACGTAACCGACAGAAAGCGTTGTATTTGAACGCGCTCAATTTTCTCAGAGATGGCTGATCCGATTTTAACAAACTTGGGCTCGTTTGAAAGCTACTGTCGGGCCGTTGATCAAGTTCGAAGATCAAATGGTTGTGACTTTTGGTTCCAGATATATGATGGTATAAGTGACGTAACCGACAAAACACGTTGATTTTTACCGCTCTTGTATATATAAGGGTGCCAAAATTTTGGGATCAACTCTATTTTCGTAAAGTTCTAGTGCTCAAAAGTTTAAGCACTCCGAAAAAAGCCTTCATGCAAAATTTGACCTAAATTGGACATGCTTAAGGGGTGCTGCCCGGTGGTAAAGGTTTGACAATTATCGATCTTGAAAAAGCACCATAGGGGGGAGTACATGAAATTTCCAAAATCGAAAATTTTTTTTGATGCCAAAACTCTTAAAACTGCATAAAACATCGAAATTTAGTGTCATCTCAAAAAAATTTTTTTTTGAAAAAATCAACTTTCTGGGACTTAGAAAAATTTTCATATTTTTTCTAAGTCCTAAAAAGTCGATTTTTTCAAAAAAAATTTTTTTCGAGATGACACTAAATCTCGACGTTTCATGCAATTCTAAGCCTTTTGGCATCAAAAATTTTTTTTCGATTTCGAAAATTTCATATACTCCCCCCTATGGTGATTTTTCAAGATATATTAAAATTTCACTAAGTGGACTAAGAAGGCTTTTTGCCTTTCTCTATAGAAAGGTATTAGAATTGCTGGAAAAACCGACTTTCGAACGGAGCCTCGGAGACCCATAGTGTTATATACCATTCGACTCAGCTCGACGAGATCGGAAAATGTCTGTGTGTGTGTGTGTGTGTGTGTATGTGTGTGTGTGTGTGTATGTGTGTGTGTATGTGTGTGCACTTTTCGAAGATATTTGAACGCGCTCAATTTTCTCAGAGATGGCTCAACCGATTTTAACAAACTTGGGCTCGTTTGAAAGCTACTATCGGGGCATTGATCAAGTTCGAAGATAAAATGGCTGTGACTTTTGGTTCCGGAGATATGATTGTATAAGTGACGTAACCCACAAAAAGCGTTGTATTTGAACGCGCTCAATTTTCTCAGAGATGGCTGAACCGATTTGAACAAACTTGGACTCGTTTGAAAGCTACTGGCGGGTCATTGATCAAGTTCGAAGATCAAATGGCTGTGACTTTTGGTTCCGGAGATATGATTGTATAAGTGACGTAACCGACAGAAAGCGTTGTATTTGAACGCGCTCAATTTTCTCAGAGATGGCTGATCCGATTTTAACAAACTTGGGCTCGTTTGAAAGCTACTGTCGGGCCGTTGATCAAGTTCGAAGATCAAATGGTTGTGACTTTTGGTTCCAGATATATGATGGTATAAGTGACGTAACCGACAAAACACGTTGATTTTTACCGCTCTTGTATATATAAGGGTGCCAAAATTTTGGGATCAACTCTATTTTCGTAAAGTTCTAGTGCTCAAAAGTTTAAGCACTCCGAAAAAAGCCTTCATGCAAAATTTGACCTAAATTGGACATGCTTAAGGGGTGCTGCCCGGTGGTAAAGGTTTGACAATTATCGATCTTGAAAAAGCACCATAGGGGGGAGTACATGAAATTTCCAAAATCGAAAATTTTTTTTGATGCCAAAACTCTTAAAACTGCATAAAACATCGAAATTTAGTGTCATCTCAAAAAAATTTTTTTTTGAAAAAATCAACTTTCTGGGACTTAGAAAAATTTTCATATTTTTTCTAAGTCCTAAAAAGTCGATTTTTTCAAAAAAAATTTTTTTCGAGATGACACTAAATCTCGACGTTTCATGCAATTCTAAGCCTTTTGGCATCAAAAATTTTTTTTCGATTTCGAAAATTTCATATACTCCCCCCTATGGTGATTTTTCAAGATATATTAAAATTTCACTAAGTGGACTAAGAAGGCTTTTTGCCTTTCTCTATAGAAAGGTATTAGAATTGCTGGAAAAACCGACTTTCGAACGGAGCCTCGGAGACCCATAGTGTTATATACCATTCGACTCAGCTCGACGAGATCGGAAAATGTCTGTGTGTGTGTGTGTGTGTGTATGTGTGTGTGTGTGTGTATGTGTGTGTGTATGTGTGTGCACTTTTCGAAGATATTTGAACGCGCTCAATTTTCTCAGAGATGGCTCAACCGATTTTAACAAACTTGGGCTCGTTTGAAAGCTACTATCGGGGCATTGATCAAGTTCGAAGATAAAATGGCTGTGACTTTTGGTTCCGGAGATATGATTGTATAAGTGACGTAACCCACAAAAAGCGTTGTATTTGAACGCGCTCAATTTTCTCAGAGATGGCTGAACCGATTTGAACAAACTTGGACTCGTTTGAAAGCTACTGGCGGGTCATTGATCAAGTTCGAAGATCAAATGGCTGTGACTTTTGGTTCCGGAGATATGATTGTATAAGTGACGTAACCGACAGAAAGCGTTGTATTTGAACGCGCTCAATTTTCTCAGAGATGGCTGATCCGATTTTAACAAACTTGGGCTCGTTTGAAAGCTACTGTCGGGCCGTTGATCAAGTTCGAAGATCAAATGGTTGTGACTTTTGGTTCCAGATATATGATGGTATAAGTGACGTAACCGACAAAACACGTTGATTTTTACCGCTCTTGTATATATAAGGGTGCCAAAATTTTGGGATCAACTCTATTTTCGTAAAGTTCTAGTGCTCAAAAGTTTAAGCACTCCGAAAAAAGCCTTCATGCAAAATTTGACCTAAATTGGACATGCTTAAGGGGTGCTGCCCGGTGGTAAAGGTTTGACAATTATCGATCTTGAAAAAGCACCATAGGGGGGAGTACATGAAATTTCCAAAATCGAAAATTTTTTTTGATGCCAAAACTCTTAAAACTGCATAAAACATCGAAATTTAGTGTCATCTCAAAAAAATTTTTTTTTGAAAAAATCAACTTTCTGGGACTTAGAAAAATTTTCATATTTTTTCTAAGTCCTAAAAAGTCGATTTTTTCAAAAAAAATTTTTTTCGAGATGACACTAAATCTCGACGTTTCATGCAATTCTAAGCCTTTTGGCATCAAAAATTTTTTTTCGATTTCGAAAATTTCATGTACTCCCCCCTATGGTGATTTTTCAAGATATATTAAAATTTCACTAAGTGGACTAAGAAGGCTTTTTGCCTTTCTCTATAGAAAGGTATTAGAATTGCTGGAAAAACCGACTTTCGAACGGAGCCTCGGAGACCCATAGTGTTATATACCATTCGACTCAGCTCGACGAGATCGGAAAATGTCTGTGTGTGTGTGTGTGTGTGTGTATGTGTGTGTGTGTGTATGTGTGTGTGTATGTGTGTGCACTTTTCGAAGATATTTGAACGCGCTCAATTTTCTCAGAGATGGCTCAACCGATTTTAACAAACTTGGGCTCGTTTGAAAGCTACTATCGGGGCATTGATCAAGTTCGAAGATAAAATGGCTGTGACTTTTGGTTCCGGAGATATGATTGTATAAGTGACGTAACCCACAAAAAGCGTTGTATTTGAACGCGCTCAATTTTCTCAGAGATGGCTGAACCGATTTGAACAAACTTGGACTCGTTTGAAAGCTACTGGCGGGTCATTGATCAAGTTCGAAGATCAAATGGCTGTGACTTTTGGTTCCGGAGATATGATTGTATAAGTGACGTAACCGACAGAAAGCGTTGTATTTGAACGCGCTCAATTTTCTCAGAGATGGCTGATCCGATTTTAACAAACTTGGGCTCGTTTGAAAGCTACTGTCGGGCCGTTGATCAAGTTCGAAGATCAAATGGTTGTGACTTTTGGTTCCAGATATATGATGGTATAAGTGACGTAACCGACAAAACACGTTGATTTTTACCGCTCTTGTATATATAAGGGTGCCAAAATTTTGGGATCAACTCTATTTTCGTAAAGTTCTAGTGCTCAAAAGTTTAAGCACTCCGAAAAAAGCCTTCATGCAAAATTTGACCTAAATTGGACATGCTTAAGGGGTGCTGCCCGGTGGTAAAGGTTTGACAATTATCGATCTTGAAAAAGCACCATAGGGGGGAGTACATGAAATTTCCAAAATCGAAAATTTTTTTTGATGCCAAAACTCTTAAAACTGCATAAAACATCGAAATTTAGTGTCATCTCAAAAAAATTTTTTTTTGAAAAAATCAACTTTCTGGGACTTAGAAAAATTTTCATATTTTTTCTAAGTCCTAAAAAGTCGATTTTTTCAAAAAAAATTTTTTTCGAGATGACACTAAATCTCGACGTTTCATGCAATTCTAAGTCTTTTGGCATCAAAAATTTTTTTTCGATTTCGAAAATTTCATGTACTCCCCCCTATGGTGATTTTTCAAGATATATTAAAATTTCACTAAGTGGACTAAGAAGGCTTTTTGCCTTTCTCTATAGAAAGGTATTAGAATTGCTGGAAAAACCGACTTTCGAACGGAGCCTCGGAGACCCATAGTGTTATATACCATTCGACTCAGCTCGACGAGATCGGAAAATGTCTGTGTGTGTGTGTGTGTGTGTGTGTATGTGTGTGTGTGTGTATGTGTGTGTGTATGTGTGTGCACTTTTCGAAGATATTTGAACGCGCTCAATTTGCTCAGAGATGGCTCAACCGATTTTAACAAACTTGGGCTCGTTTGAAAGCTACTATCGGGGCATTGATCAAGTTCGAAGATAAAATGGCTGTGACTTTTGGTTCCGGAGATATGATTGTATAAGTGACGTAACCCACAAAAAGCGTTGTATTTGAACGCGCTCAATTTTCTCAGAGATGGCTGAACCGATTTGAACAAACTTGGACTCGTTTGAAAGCTACTGGCGGGCCATTGATCAAGTTCGAAGATCAAATGGCTGTGACTTTTGGTTCCGGAGATATGATTGTATAAGTGACGTAACCGACAGAAAGCGTTGTATTTGAACGCGCTCAATTTTCTCAGAGATGGCTGATCCGATTTTAACAAACTTGGGCTCGTTTGAAAGCTACTGTCGGGCCGTTGATCAAGTTCGAAGATCAAATGGTTGTGACTTTTGGTTCCAGATATATGATGGTATAAGTGACGTAACCGACAAAACACGTTGATTTTTACCGCTCTTGTATATATAAGGGTGCCAAAATTTTGGGATCAACTCTATTTTCGTAAAGTTCTAGTGCTCAAAAGTTTAAGCACTCCGAAAAAAGCCTTCATGCAAAATTTGACCTAAATTGGACATGCTTAAGGGGTGCTGCCCGGTGGTAAAGGTTTGACAATTATCGATCTTGAAAAAGCACCATAGGGGGGAGTACATGAAATTTCCAAAATCGAAAATTTTTTTTGATGCCAAAACTCTTAAAACTGCATAAAACATCGAAATTTAGTGTCATCTCAAAAAAATTTTTTTTTGAAAAAATCAACTTTCTGGGACTTAGAAAAATTTTCATATTTTTTCTAAGTCCTAAAAAGTCGATTTTTTCAAAAAAAATTTTTTTCGAGATGACACTAAATCTCGACGTTTCATGCAATTCTAAGCCTTTTGGCATCAAAAATTTTTTTTCGATTTCGAAAATTTCATGTACTCCCCCCTATGGTGATTTTTCAAGATATATTAAAATTTCACTAAGTGGACTAAGAAGGGTTTTGCCTTTCTCTATAGAAAGGTATTAGAATTGCTGGAAAAACCGACTTTCGAACGGAGCCTCGGAGACCCATAGTGTTATATACCATTCGACTCAGCTCGACGAGATCGGAAAATGTCTGTGTGTGTGTGTGTGTGTGTATGTGTGTGTGTGTGTGTGTGTGTATGTGTGTGTGTATGTGTGTGCACTTTTCGAAGATATTTGAACGCGCTCAATTTTCTCAGAGATGGCTCAACCGATTTTAACAAACTTGGGCTCGTTTGAAAGCTACTATCGGGGCATTGATCAAGTTCGAAGATAAAATGGCTGTGACTTTTGGTTCCGGAGATATGATTGTATAAGTGACGTAACCCACAAAAAGCGTTGTATTTGAACGCGCTCAATTTTCTCAGAGATGGCTGAACCGATTTGAACAAACTTGGGCTCGTTTGAAAGCTACTGTCGGGCCATTGATCAAGTTCGAAGATCAAATGGCTGTGATTTTTGGTTCCGGAGATATGATTCTATAAGTGACGTAACCGACAAAAAGCGTTGTATTTGAACGCGCTCAATTTTCTCAGAGATGGCTGATCCGATTTCAACAAACTTGGGCTCGTTTGAAAGCTACTGTCGTGCCATTGATCAAGTTCGAAGATCAAATGGTTGTGACTTTTGGTTCCAGAAATATGATTGTATAAGTGACGTAACCGACAAAACACGTTGATTTTTACCGCTCTTGTATATATAAGGGTGCCAAAATTTTGGGATCAACTCTATTTTCGTAAAGTTCTAGTGCTCAAAAGTTTAAGCACCTCGAAAAAAGCCTTCATGCAAAATTTGACCTAAATCGGACATGCTTAAGGGGTGCTGCCCGGTGGTAAAGGTTTGACAATTATCGATCTTGAAAAAGCACCATAGGGGGGAGTACATGAAATTTCCAAAATAAAAAATTTTTTTTGATGCCAAAACTCTTAAAACTGCATAAAACATCGAAATTTAGTGTTATCCCGAAAAAATTTTTTTTTGAAAAAATCAACTTTCTGGGACTTAGAAAAATTTTCATATTTTTTCTAAGTCCCAAAAAGTCGACTTTTTCAAAAAAATTTTTTTTCGAGATGACACTAAATCTCGACGTTTCATGCAATTCTAAGCCTTTTGGCATCAAAAATTTTTTTTCGATTTCGAAAATTTCATGTACTCCCTCCTATGGTGATTTTTCAAGATATATGAAAATTCCACTAAGTGGACTAAGAAGGGTTTTGCCTTTCTCTATAGAAAGGTATTAGAATTGCTGGAAAAACCGACTTTCGAACGGAGCCTCGGAGACCCATAGTGTTATATACCATTCGACTCAGCTCGACGAGATCGGAAAATGTCTGTGTGTGTGTGTGTGTGTGTGTATGTGTGTGTGTGTGTGTATGTGTGTGTGTATGTGTGTGCACTTTTCGAAGATATTTGAACGCGCTCAATTTTCTCAGAGATGGCTCAACCGATTTTAACAAACTTGGGCTCGTTTGAAAGCTACTATCGGGGCATTGATCAAGTTCGAAGATAAAATGGCTGTGACTTTTGGTTCCGGAGATATGATTGTATAAGTGACGTAACCCACAAAAAGCGTTGTATTTGAACGCGCTCAATTTTCTCAGAGATGGCTGAACCGATTTGAACAAACTTGGACTCGTTTGAAAGCTACTGGCGGGCCATTGATCAAGTTCGAAGATCAAATGGCTGTGACTTTTGGTTCCGGAGATATGATTGTATAAGTGACGTAACCGACAGAAAGCGTTGTATTTGAACGCGCTCAATTTTCTCAGAGATGGCTGATCCGATTTTAACAAACTTGGGCTCGTTTGAAAGCTACTGTCGGGCCGTTGATCAAGTTCGAAGATCAAATGGTTGTGACTTTTGGTTCCAGATATATGATGGTATAAGTGACGTAACCGACAAAACACGTTGATTTTTACCGCTCTTGTATATATAAGGGTGCCAAAATTTTGGGATCAACTCTATTTTCGTAAAGTTCTAGTGCTCAAAAGTTTAAGCACTCCGAAAAAAGCCTTCATGCAAAATTTGACCTAAATTGGACATGCTTAAGGGGTGCTGCCCGGTGGTAAAGGTTTGACAATTATCGATCTTGAAAAAGCACCATAGGGGGGAGTACATGAAATTTCCAAAATCGAAAATTTTTTTTGATGCCAAAACTCTTAAAACTGCATAAAACATCGAAATTTAGTGTCATCTCAAAAAAATTTTTTTTTGAAAAAATCAACTTTCTGGGACTTAGAAAAATTTTCATATTTTTTCTAAGTCCTAAAAAGTCGATTTTTTCAAAAAAAATTTTTTTCGAGATGACACTAAATCTCGACGTTTCATGCAATTCTAAGCCTTTTGGCATCAAAAATTTTTTTTCGATTTCGAAAATTTCATATACTCCCCCCTATGGTGATTTTTCAAGATATATTAAAATTTCACTAAGTGGACTAAGAAGGCTTTTTGCCTTTCTCTATAGAAAGGTATTAGAATTGCTGGAAAAACCGACTTTCGAACGGAGCCTCGGAGACCCATAGTGTTATATACCATTCGACTCAGCTCGACGAGATCGGAAAATGTCTGTGTGTGTGTGTGTGTGTGTGTATGTGTGTGTGTGTGTGTATGTGTGTGTGTATGTGTGTGCACTTTTCGAAGATATTTGAACGCGCTCAATTTTCTCAGAGATGGCTCAACCGATTTTAACAAACTTGGGCTCGTTTGAAAGCTACTATCGGGGCATTGATCAAGTTCGAAGATAAAATGGCTGTGACTTTTGGTTCCGGAGATATGATTGTATAAGTGACGTAACCCACAAAAAGCGTTGTATTTGAACGCGCTCAATTTTCTCAGAGATGGCTGAACCGATTTGAACAAACTTGGACTCGTTTGAAAGCTACTGGCGGGCCATTGATCAAGTTCGAAGATCAAATGGCTGTGACTTTTGGTTCCGGAGATATGATTGTATAAGTGACGTAACCGACAGAAAGCGTTGTATTTGAACGCGCTCAATTTTCTCAGAGATGGCTGATCCGATTTTAACAAACTTGGGCTCGTTTGAAAGCTACTGTCGGGCCGTTGATCAAGTTCGAAGATCAAATGGTTGTGACTTTTGGTTCCAGATATATGATGGTATAAGTGACGTAACCGACAAAACACGTTGATTTTTACCGCTCTTGTATATATAAGGGTGCCAAAATTTTGGGATCAACTCTATTTTCGTAAAGTTCTAGTGCTCAAAAGTTTAAGCACTCCGAAAAAAGCCTTCATGCAAAATTTGACCTAAATTGGACATGCTTAAGGGGTGCTGCCCGGTGGTAAAGGTTTGACAATTATCGATCTTGAAAAAGCACCATAGGGGGGAGTACATGAAATTTCCAAAATCGAAAATTTTTTTTGATGCCAAAACTCTTAAAACTGCATAAAACATCGAAATTTAGTGTCATCTCAAAAAAATTTTTTTTTGAAAAAATCAACTTTCTGGGACTTAGAAAAATTTTCATATTTTTTCTAAGTCCTAAAAAGTCGATTTTTTCAAAAAAAATTTTTTTCGAGATGACACTAAATCTCGACGTTTCATGCAATTCTAAGCCTTTTGGCATCAAAAATTTTTTTTCGATTTCGAAAATTTCATGTACTCCCCCCTATGGTGATTTTTCAAGATATATTAAAATTTCACTAAGTGGACTAAGAAGGCTTTTTGCCTTTCTCTATAGAAAGGTATTAGAATTGCTGGAAAAACCGACTTTCGAACGGAGCCTCGGAGACCCATAGTGTTATATACCATTCGACTCAGCTCGACGAGATCGGAAAATGTCTGTGTGTGTGTGTGTGTGTGTATGTGTGTGTGTGTGTATGTGTGTGTGTATGTGTGTGCACTTTTCGAAGATATTTGAACGCGCTCAATTTTCTCAGAGATGGCTCAACCGATTTTAACAAACTTGGGCTCGTTTGAAAGCTACTATCGGGGCATTGATCAAGTTCGAAGATAAAATGGCTGTGACTTTTGGTTCCGGAGATATGATTGTATAAGTGACGTAACCCACAAAAAGCGTTGTATTTGAACGCGCTCAATTTTCTCAGAGATGGCTGAACCGATTTGAACAAACTTGGACTCGTTTGAAAGCTACTGGCGGGCCATTGATCAAGTTCGAAGATCAAATGGCTGTGACTTTTGGTTCCGGAGATATGATTGTATAAGTGACGTAACCGACAGAAAGCGTTGTATTTGAACGCGCTCAATTTTCTCAGAGATGGCTGATCCGATTTTAACAAACTTGGGCTCGTTTGAAAGCTACTGTCGGGCCGTTGATCAAGTTCGAAGATCAAATGGTTGTGACTTTTGGTTCCAGATATATGATGGTATAAGTGACGTAACCGACAAAACACGTTGATTTTTACCGCTCTTGTATATATAAGGGTGCCAAAATTTTGGGATCAACTCTATTTTCGTAAAGTTCTAGTGCTCAAAAGTTTAAGCACTCCGAAAAAAGCCTTCATGCAAAATTTGACCTAAATTGGACATGCTTAAGGGGTGCTGCCCGGTGGTAAAGGTTTGACAATTATCGATCTTGAAAAAGCACCATAGGGGGGAGTACATGAAATTTCCAAAATCGAAAATTTTTTTTGATGCCAAAACTCTTAAAACTGCATAAAACATCGAAATTTAGTGTCATCTCAAAAAAATTTTTTTTTGAAAAAATCAACTTTCTGGGACTTAGAAAAATTTTCATATTTTTTCTAAGTCCTAAAAAGTCGATTTTTTCAAAAAAAATTTTTTTCGAGATGACACTAAATCTCGACGTTTCATGCAATTCTAAGTCTTTTGGCATCAAAAATTTTTTTTCGATTTCGAAAATTTCATGTACTCCCCCCTATGGTGATTTTTCAAGATATATTAAAATTTCACTAAGTGGACTAAGAAGGCTTTTTGCCTTTCTCTATAGAAAGGTATTAGAATTGCTGGAAAAACCGACTTTCGAACGGAGCCTCGGAGACCCATAGTGTTATATACCATTCGACTCAGCTCGACGAGATCGGAAAATGTCTGTGTGTGTGTGTGTGTGTGTGTGTATGTGTGTGTGTGTGTATGTGTGTGTGTATGTGTGTGCACTTTTCGAAGATATTTGAACGCGCTCAATTTGCTCAGAGATGGCTCAACCGATTTTAACAAACTTGGGCTCGTTTGAAAGCTACTATCGGGGCATTGATCAAGTTCGAAGATAAAATGGCTGTGACTTTTGGTTCCGGAGATATGATTGTATAAGTGACGTAACCCACAAAAAGCGTTGTATTTGAACGCGCTCAATTTTCTCAGAGATGGCTGAACCGATTTGAACAAACTTGGACTCGTTTGAAAGCTACTGGCGGGCCATTGATCAAGTTCGAAGATCAAATGGCTGTGACTTTTGGTTCCGGAGATATGATTGTATAAGTGACGTAACCGACAGAAAGCGTTGTATTTGAACGCGCTCAATTTTCTCAGAGATGGCTGATCCGATTTTAACAAACTTGGGCTCGTTTGAAAGCTACTGTCGGGCCGTTGATCAAGTTCGAAGATCAAATGGTTGTGACTTTTGGTTCCAGATATATGATGGTATAAGTGACGTAACCGACAAAACACGTTGATTTTTACCGCTCTTGTATATATAAGGGTGCCAAAATTTTGGGATCAACTCTATTTTCGTAAAGTTCTAGTGCTCAAAAGTTTAAGCACTCCGAAAAAAGCCTTCATGCAAAATTTGACCTAAATTGGACATGCTTAAGGGGTGCTGCCCGGTGGTAAAGGTTTGACAATTATCGATCTTGAAAAAGCACCATAGGGGGGAGTACATGAAATTTCCAAAATCGAAAATTTTTTTTGATGCCAAAACTCTTAAAACTGCATAAAACATCGAAATTTAGTGTCATCTCAAAAAAATTTTTTTTTGAAAAAATCAACTTTCTGGGACTTAGAAAAATTTTCATATTTTTTCTAAGTCCTAAAAAGTCGATTTTTTCAAAAAAAATTTTTTTCGAGATGACACTAAATCTCGACGTTTCATGCAATTCTAAGCCTTTTGGCATCAAAAATTTTTTTTCGATTTCGAAAATTTCATGTACTCCCCCCTATGGTGATTTTTCAAGATATATTAAAATTTCACTAAGTGGACTAAGAAGGGTTTTGCCTTTCTCTATAGAAAGGTATTAGAATTGCTGGAAAAACCGACTTTCGAACGGAGCCTCGGAGACCCATAGTGTTATATACCATTCGACTCAGCTCGACGAGATCGGAAAATGTCTGTGTGTGTGTGTGTGTGTGTGTATGTGTGTGTGTGTATGTGTGTGTGTATGTGTGTGCACTTTTCGAAGATATTTGAACGCGCTCAATTTTCTCAGAGATGGCTCAACCGATTTTAACAAACTTGGGCTCGTTTGAAAGCTACTATCGGGGCATTGATCAAGTTCGAAGATAAAATGGCTGTGACTTTTGGTTCCGGAGATATGATTGTATAAGTGACGTAACCCACAAAAAGCGTTGTATTTGAACGCGCTCAATTTTCTCAGAGATGGCTGAACCGATTTGAACAAACTTGGGCTCGTTTGAAAGCTACTGTCGGGCCATTGATCAAGTTCGAAGATCAAATGGCTGTGATTTTTGGTTCCGGAGATATGATTCTATAAGTGACGTAACCGACAAAAAGCGTTGTATTTGAACGCGCTCAATTTTCTCAGAGATGGCTGATCCGATTTCAACAAACTTGGGCTCGTTTGAAAGCTACTGTCGTGCCATTGATCAAGTTCGAAGATCAAATGGTTGTGACTTTTGGTTCCAGAAATATGATTGTATAAGTGACGTAACCGACAAAACACGTTGATTTTTACCGCTCTTGTATATATAAGGGTGCCAAAATTTTGGGATCAACTCTATTTTCGTAAAGTTCTAGTGCTCAAAAGTTTAAGCACCTCGAAAAAAGCCTTCATGCAAAATTTGACCTAAATCGGACATGCTTAAGGGGTGCTGCCCGGTGGTAAAGGTTTGACAATTATCGATCTTGAAAAAGCACCATAGGGGGGAGTACATGAAATTTCCAAAATAAAAAATTTTTTTTGATGCCAAAACTCTTAAAACTGCATAAAACATCGAAATTTAGTGTTATCCCGAAAAAATTTTTTTTTGAAAAAATCAACTTTCTGGGACTTAGAAAAATTTTCATATTTTTTCTAAGTCCCAAAAAGTCGACTTTTTCAAAAAAATTTTTTTTCGAGAAGACACTAAATCTCGACGTTTCATGCAATTCTAAGCCTTTTGGCATCAAAAATTTTTTTTCGATTTCGAAAATTTCATGTACTCCCTCCTATGGTGATTTTTCAAGATATATGAAAATTCCACTAAGTGGACTAAGAAGGGTTTTGCCTTTCTCTATAGAAAGGTATTAGAATTGCTGGAAAAACCGACTTTCGAACGGAGCCTCGGAGACCCATAGTGTTATATACCATTCGACTCAGCTCGACGAGATCGGAAAATGTCTGTGTGTGTGTGTGTGTGTATGTGTGTGTGTGTGTGTGTATGTGTGTGTGTATGTGTGTGCACTTTTCGAAGATATTTGAACGCGCTCAATTTTCTCAGAGATGGCTCAACCGATTTTAACAAACTTGGGCTCGTTTGAAAGCTACTATCGGGGCATTGATCAAGTTCGAAGATAAAATGGCTGTGACTTTTGGTTCCGGAGATATGATTGTATAAGTGACGTAACCCACAAAAAGCGTTGTATTTGAACGCGCTCAATTTTCTCAGAGATGGCTGAACCGATTTGAACAAACTTGGACTCGTTTGAAAGCTACTGGCGGGCCATTGATCAAGTTCGAAGATCAAATGGCTGTGACTTTTGGTTCCGGAGATATGATTGTATAAGTGACGTAACCGACAGAAAGCGTTGTATTTGAACGCGCTCAATTTTCTCAGAGATGGCTGATCCGATTTTAACAAACTTGGGCTCGTTTGAAAGCTACTGTCGGGCCGTTGATCAAGTTCGAAGATCAAATGGTTGTGACTTTTGGTTCCAGATATATGATGGTATAAGTGACGTAACCGACAAAACACGTTGATTTTTACCGCTCTTGTATATATAAGGGTGCCAAAATTTTGGGATCAACTCTATTTTCGTAAAGTTCTAGTGCTCAAAAGTTTAAGCACTCCGAAAAAAGCCTTCATGCAAAATTTGACCTAAATTGGACATGCTTAAGGGGTGCTGCCCGGTGGTAAAGGTTTGACAATTATCGATCTTGAAAAAGCACCATAGGGGGGAGTACATGAAATTTCCAAAATCGAAAATTTTTTTTGATGCCAAAACTCTTAAAACTGCATAAAACATCGAAATTTAGTGTCATCTCAAAAAAATTTTTTTTTGAAAAAATCAACTTTCTGGGACTTAGAAAAATTTTCATATTTTTTCTAAGTCCTAAAAAGTCGATTTTTTCAAAAAAAATTTTTTTCGAGATGACACTAAATCTCGACGTTTCATGCAATTCTAAGCCTTTTGGCATCAAAAATTTTTTTTCGATTTCGAAAATTTCATGTACTCCCCCCTATGGTGATTTTTCAAGATATATTAAAATTTCACTAAGTGGACTAAGAAGGCTTTTTGCCTTTCTCTATAGAAAGGTATTAGAATTGCTGGAAAAACCGACTTTCGAACGGAGCCTCGGAGACCCATAGTGTTATATACCATTCGACTCAGTTCGTCGAGATCGGAAAATGTCTGTGTGTGTGTGTGTGTGTGTGTGTGTGTGTGTGTGTGTGTGTATGTGTGTGTGTGTGTATGTGTGTGTGTGTGTATGTGTGTGCACTTTTCGAAGATATTTGAACGCGCTCAATTTTCTCAGAGATGGCTGAACCGATTTGAACAAACTTGGGCTCGTTTGAAAGCTACTGTCGGGCCATTGATCAAGTTCGAAGATCAAATGGCTGTGATTTTTGGTTCAGGAGATATGATTCTATAAGTGACGTAACCGACAAAAAGCGTTGTATTTGAACGCGCTCAATTTTCTCAGAGATGGCTGAACCGATTTGAACAAACTTGGGCTCGTTTGAAAGCTACTGTCGGGCCATTGATCAAGTTCGAAGATCAAATGGCTGTGATTTTTGGTTCCGGAGATATGATTCTATAAGTGACGTAACCGACAAAAAGCGTTGTATTTGAACGCGCTCAATTTTCTCAGAGATGGCTGATCCGATTTCAACAAACTTGGGCTCGTTTGAAAGCTACTGTCGTGCCATTGATCAAGTTCGAAGATCAAATGGTTGTGACTTTTGGTTCCAGAAATATGATTGTATAAGTGACGTAACCGACAAAACACGTTGATTTTTACCGCTCTTGTATATATAAGGGTGCCAAAATTTTGGGATCAACTCTATTTTCGTAAAGTTCTAGTGCTCAAAAGTTTAAGCACCTCGAAAAAAGCCTTCATGCAAAATTTGACTCAAATCGGACATGCTTAAGGGGTGCTGCCCGGTGGTAAAGGTTTGACAATTATCGATCTTGAAAAAGCACCATAGGGGGGAGTACATGAAATTTCCAAAATAAAAAATTTTTTTTGATGCCAAAACTCTTAAAACTGCATAAAACATCGAAATTTAGTGTTATCCCGAAAAAATTTTTTTTTGAAAAAATCAACTTTCTGGGACTTAGAAAAATTTTCATATTTTTTCTAAGTCCCAAAAAGTCGACTTTTTCAAAAAAATTTTTTTTCGAGATGACACTAAATCTCGACGTTTCATGCAATTCTAAGCCTTTTGGCATCAAAAATTTTTTTTCGATTTCGAAAATTTCATGTACTCCCTCCTATGGTGATTTTTCAAGATATATGAAAATTCCACTAAGTGGACTAAGAAGGCTTTTTGCCTTTCTCTATAGAAAGGTATTAGAATTGCTGGAAAAACCGACTTTCGAACGGAGCCTCGGAGACCCATAGTGTTATATACCATTCGACTCAGTTCGTCGAGATCGGAAAATGTCTGTGTGTGTGTGTGTGTGTGTGTGTGTGTGTGTGTGTGTGTGTGTGTGTGTGTGTGTGTGTATGTGTGTGTGTATGTGTGTGTGTGTGTATGTGTGTGCACTTTTCGAAGATATTTGAACGCGCTCAATTTTCTCAGAGATGGCTGAACCGATTTGAACAAACTTGGGCTCGTTTGAAAGCTACTGTCGGGCCATTGATCAAGTTCGAAGATCAAATGGCTGTGATTTTTGGTTCAGGAGATATGATTCTATAAGTGACGTAACCGACAAAAAGCGTTGTATTTGAACGCGCTCAATTTTCTCAGAGATGGCTGAACCGATTTGAACAAACTTGGACTCGTTTGAAAGCTACTGTCGGGCCATTGATCAAGTTCGAAGATCAAATGGCTGTGATTTTTGGTTCCGGAGATATGATTCTATAAGTGACGTAACCGACAAAAAGCGTTGTATTTGAACGCGCTCAATTTTCTCAGAGATGGCTGATCCGATTTCAACAAACTTGGGCTCGTTTGAAAGCTACTGTCGTGCCATTGATCAAGTTCGAAGATCAAATGGTTGTGACTTTTGGTTCCAGAAATATGATTGTATAAGTGACGTAACCGACAAAACACGTTGATTTTTACCGCTCTTGTATATAAAAGGTGATTTTTTTGAGGTTAGGATTTTCATGCATTAGTATTTGCTCAAATTTTTTTGATGTTATGATTTTCATGCATTATTATTTGCTCAGTATGCTCTGACATTTCATCATGAATAGACTTACGATCTGCCACAACGTCGAATTTTCAGTGAATGGGCCCTAGAAAAGTTGGCAGAAAATCCGCTTTTTTATCGACAAATTTTGTTCAGCGATGAGGCTCATTTCTGGTTGAATGGCTACGTAAATAAGCAAAATTGCCGCATTTGGAGTGAAGAGCAACCAGAAGCCGTTCAAGAACTGCCCATGCATCCCGAAAAATGCACTGTTTGGTGTGGTTTGTACGCTGGTGGAATCATTGGACCGTATTTTTTCAAAGATGCTGTTGGACGCAACGTTACAGTGAATGGCGATCGCTATCGTTCGATGCTAACAAACTTTTTGTTGCCAATAATGGAAGAACTGAACTTGGTTGACATGTGGTTTCAACAAGATGGCGCTACATGCCACACAGCTCGCGATTCTATGGCCATTTTGAGGGAAAACTTCGGAGAACAATTCATCTCAATAAATGGACCGGTAAGTTGGCCACCAAGATCATGCGATTTGACGCCTTTAGACTATTTTTTTGTGGGGCTACGTCAAGTCTAAAGTCTACAGAAATAAGCCAGTAACTATTCCAGCTTTGGAAGACAACATTTCCGAAGAAATTCGGGCTATTCCGGCCGAAATGCTCGAAAAAGTTGCCCAAAATTGGACTTTCCGAATGGACCACCTAAGACGCAGCCGCGGTCAACATTTAAATGAAATTATCTTCAAAAAGTAAATGTCATGTACCAATCTAACGTTTAAAATAAAGAACCGATGAGATTTTGCAAATTTTATGCGTTTTATTGTTTAAAAAAGTTCTCAAGCTCTTAAAAAATCACCCTGTATAAGGGTGCCAAAATTTTGGGATCAACTCTATTTTCGTAAAGTTCTAGTGCTCAAAAGTTTAAGCACCTCGAAAAAAGCCTTCATGCAAAATTTGACCTAAATTGGACATGCTTAAGGGGTGCTGCCCGGTGGTAAAGGTTTGACAATTATCGATCTTGAAAAAGCACCATAGGGGGGAGTACATGAAATTTCCAAAATAAAAAATTTTTTTTGATGCCAAAACTCTTAAAACTGCATAAAACATCGAAATTTAGTGTTATCCCGAAAAAATTTTTTTTTGAAAAAATCAACTTTCTGGGACTTCATATTTTTTCTAAGTCCCAAAGTCGATTTTTTCAAAAAATTTTTTTTTTCGAGATGACACTAAATCTCGACGTTTCATGCAATTCTAAGCCTTTTGGCATCAAAAATTTTTTTTCGATTTCGAAAATTTCATGTACTCCCCCCTATGGTGATTTTTCAAGATATATGAAAATTTCACTAAGTGGACTAAGAAGGCTTTTTGCCTTTCTCTATAGAAAGGTATTAGAATTGCTGGAAAAACCGACTTTCGAACGGAGCCTCGGAGACCCATAGTGTTATATACCATTCGACTCAGCTCGACGAGATCGGAAAATGTCTGTGTGTGTGTGTGTGTGTGTGTATGTGTGTGTGTATGTGTGTGCACTTTTCGAAGATATTTGAACGCGCTCAATTTTCTCAGAGATGGCTCAACCGATTTTAACAAACTTGGGCTCGTTTGAAAGCTACTATCGGGGCATTGATCAAGTTCGAAGATAAAATGGCTGTGACTTTTGGTTCCGGAGATATGATTGTATAAGTGACGTAACCCACAAAAAGCGTTGTATTTGAACGCGCTCAATTTTCTCAGAGATGGCTGAACCGATTTGAACAAACTTGGGCTCGTTTGAAAGCTACTGTCGGGCCATTGATCAAGTTCGAAGATCAAATGGCTGTGATTTTTGGTTCCGGAGATATGATTCTATAAGTGACGTAACCGACAAAAAGCGTTGTATTTGAACGCGCTCAATTTTCTCAGAGATGGCTGATCCGATTTCAACAAACTTGGGCTCGTTTGAAAGCTACTGTCGTGCCATTGATCAAGTTCGAAGATCAAATGGTTGTGACTTTTGGTTCCAGAAATATGATTGTATAAGTGACGTAACCGACAAAACACGTTGATTTTTACCGCTCTTGTATATATAAGGGTGCCAAAATTTTGGGATCAACTCTATTTTCGTAAAGTTCTAGTGCTCAAAAGTTTAAGCACCTCGAAAAAAGCCTTCATGCAAAATTTGACCTAAATCGGACATGCTTAAGGGGTGCTGCCCGGTGGTAAAGGTTTGACAATTATCGATCTTGAAAAAGCACCATAGGGGGGAGTACATGAAATTTCCAAAATAAAAAATTTTTTTTGATGCCAAAACTCTTAAAACTGCATAAAACATCGAAATTTAGTGTTATCCCGAAAAAATTTTTTTTTGAAAAAATCAACTTTCTGGGACTTAGAAAAATTTTCATATTTTTTCTAAGTCCTAAAAAGTCGATTTTTTCAAAAAAAATTTTTTTCGAGATGACACTAAATCTCGACGTTTCATGCAATTCTAAGCCTTTTGGCATCAAAAATTTTTTTTCGATTTCGAAAATTTCATGTACTCCCCCCTATGGTGATTTTTCAAGATATATTAAAATTTCACTAAGTGGACTAAGAAGGCTTTTTGCCTTTCTCTATAGAAAGGTATTAGAATTGCTGGAAAAACCGACTTTCGAACCGAGCCTCGGAGACCCATAGTGTTATATACCATTCGACTCAGCTCGACGAGATCGGAAAATGTCTGTGTGTGTGTGTGTGTGTGTGTGTGTATGTGTGTGTGTGTGTATGTGTGTGTGTATGTGTGTGCACTTTTCGAAGATATTTGAACGCGCTCAATTTTCTCAGAGATGGCTCAACCGATTTTAACAAACTTGGGCTCGTTTGAAAGCTACTATCGGGGCATTGATCAAGTTCGAAGATAAAATGGCTGTGACTTTTGGTTCCGGAGATATGATTGTATAAGTGACGTAACCGACAAAAAGCGTTGTATTTGAACGCGCTCAATTTTCTCAGAGATGGCTGAACCGATTTGAACAAACTTGGACTCGTTTGAAAGCTACTGGCGGGCCATTGATCAAGTTCGAAGATCAAATGGCTGTGACTTTTGGTTCCGGAGATATGATTGTATAAGTGACGTAACCGACAAAAAGCGTTGTATTTGAACGCGCTCAATTTTCTCAGACATGGCTGATCCGATTTTAACAAACTTGGGCTCGTTTGAAAGCTACTGTCGGGCCGTTGATCAAGTTCGAAGATCAAATGGTTGTGACTTTTGGTTCCAGATATATGATGGTATAAGTGACGTAACCGACAAAACACGTTGATTTTTACCGCTCTTGTATATATAAGGGTGCCAAAATTTTGGGATCAACTCTATTTTCGTAAAGTTCTAGTGCTCAAAAGTTTAAGCACCTCGAAAAAAGCCTTCATGCAAAATTTGACCTAAATCGGACATGCTTAAGGGGTGCTGCCCGGTGGTAAAGGTTTGACAATTATCGATCTTGAAAAAGCACCATAGGGGGGAGTACATGAAATTTCCAAAATCGAAAATTTTTTTTGATGCCAAATTTCTTAAAACTGCATAAAACATCGAAATTTAGTGTCATCTCAAAAAAAATTTTTTTTGAAAAAATCAACTTTCTGGGACTTAGAAAAATTTTCATATTTTTTCTAAGTCCCAAAAAGTCGATTTTTTCAAAAAAATTTTTTTTCGAGATGACACTAAATCTCGACGTTTCATGCAATTCTAAGCCTTTTGGCATCAAAAATTTTTTTTCGATTTCGAAAATTTCATGTACTCCCCCCTATGGTGATTTTTCAAGATATATGAAAATTTCACTAAGTGGACTAAGAAGGCTTTTTGCCTTTCTCTATAGAAAGGTATTAGAATTGCTGGAAAAACCGACTTTCGAACGGAGCCTCGGAGACCCATAGTGTTATATACCATTCGACTCAGTTCGTCGAGATCGGAAAATGTCTGTGTGTGTGTGTGTGTGTGTATGTGTGTGTGTGTGTATGTGTGTGTGTGTATGTGTGTGCACTTTTCGAAGATATTTGAACGCGCTCAATTTTCTCAGAGATGGCTGAACCGATTTGAACAAACTTGGGCTCGTTTGAAAGCTACTGTCGGGCCATTGATCAAGTTCGAAGATCAAATGGCTGTGATTTTTGGTTCAGGAGATATGATTCTATAAGTGACGTAACCGACAAAAAGCGTTGTATTTGAACGCGCTCAATTTTCTCAGAGATGGCTGAACCGATTTGAACAAACTTGGGCTCGTTTGAAAGCTACTGTCGGGCCATTGATCAAGTTCGAAGATCAAATGGCTGTGATTTTTGGTTCCGGAGATATGATTCTATAAGTGACGTAACCGACAAAAAGCGTTGTATTTGAACGCGCTCAATTTTCTCAGAGATGGCTGATCCGATTTCAACAAACTTGGGCTCGTTTGAAAGCTACTGTCGTGCCATTGATCAAGTTCGAAGATCAAATGGTTGTGACTTTTGGTTCCAGAAATATGATTGTATAAGTGACGTAACCGACAAAACACGTTGATTTTTACCGCTCTTGTATATAAAAGGTGATTTTTTTGAGGTTAGGATTTTCATGCATTAGTATTTGCTCACATTTTTTGAGGTTATGATTTTCATGCATTATTATTTGCTCAGTATGCTCTGACATTTCATCATGAATAGACTTACGATCTGCCACAACGTCGAATTTTCAGTGAATGGGCCCTAGAAAAGTTGGCAGAAAATCCGCTTTTTTATCGACAAATTTTGTTCAGCGATGAGGCTCATTTCTGGTTGAATGGCTACGTAAATAAGCAAAATTGCCGCATTTGGAGTGAAGAGCAACCAGAAGCCGTTCAAGAACTGCCCATGCATCCCGAAAAATGCACTGTTTGGTGTGGTTTGTACGCTGGTGGAATCATTGGACCGTATTTTTTCAAAGATGCTGTTGGACGCAACGTTACAGTGAATGGCGATCGCTATCGTTCGATGCTAACAAACTTTTTGTTGCCAATAATGGAAGAACTGAACTTGGTTGACATGTGGTTTCAACAAGATGGCGCTACATGCCACACAGCTCGCGATTCTATGGCCATTTTGAGGGAAAACTTCGGAGAACAATTCATCTCAATAAATGGACCGGTAAGTTGGCCACCAAGATCATGCGATTTGACGCCTTTAGACTATTTTTTGTGGGGCTACGTCAAGTCTAAAGTCTACAGAAATAAGCCAGTAACTATTCCAGCTTTGGAAGACAACATTTCCGAAGAAATTCGGGCTATTCCGGCCGAAATGCTCGAAAAAGTTGCCCAAAATTGGACTTTCCGAATGGACCACCTAAGACGCAGCCGCGGTCAACATTTAAATGAAATTATCTTCAAAAAGTAAATGTCATGTACCAATCTAACGTTTAAAATAAAGAACCGATGAGATTTTGCAAATTTTATGCGTTTTATTGTTTAAAAAAGTTCTCAAGCTCTTAAAAAATCACCCTGTATAAGGGTGCCAAAATTTTGGGATCAACTCTATTTTCGTAAAGTTCTAGTGCTCAAAAGTTTAAGCACCTCGAAAAAAGCCTTCATGCAAAATTTGACCTAAATTGGACATGCTTAAGGGGT
This sequence comes from Malaya genurostris, assembly GCF_030247185.1. Lineage (NCBI taxonomy): Eukaryota > Metazoa > Arthropoda > Insecta > Diptera > Culicidae > Malaya > Malaya genurostris. The sequence goes on along the minus strand of NC_080571.1, from coordinate 304,242,772 downwards.
GCTGCCCGGTGGTAAAGGTTTGACAATTATCGATCTTGAAAAAGCACCATAGGGGGGAGTACATGAAATTTCCAAAATAAAAAATTTTTTTTGATGCCAAAACTCTTAAAACTGCATAAAACATCGAAATTTAGTGTTATCCCGAAAAAATTTTTTTTTGAAAAAATCAACTTTCTGGGACTTCATATTTTTTCTAAGTCCCAAAGTCGATTTTTTCAAAAAATTTTTTTTTTCGAGATGACACTAAATCTCGACGTTTCATGCAATTCTAAGCCTTTTGGCATCAAAAATTTTTTTTCGATTTCGAAAATTTCATGTACTCCCCCCTATGGTGATTTTTCAAGATATATGAAAATTTCACTAAGTGGACTAAGAAGGCTTTTTTATTTTAGATTAGCTTTACTGTTCTCATATAAATAGGCAGCGCAAATGTCAAGCACTAGTTTGGAAAAATGATGCTGACTGTGTGACATAAACACTGAAGCATGCTTTTGTGAACTACTCAAATCAATCTGAATCTATTGGCGTCTAAAATTATTTAATAAATGTATGAAACATATTTTCATGAGACTGTTATGAAAGAAGAGAAAGGCATTATCACACCACTAGGTGGATTAAGAAGGGTTTTTATTTTAGATTAGCATTACTGTTCTCATATAAATAGGCAGCGCAAATGTCAAGCACTAGTTTGGAAAAATGATGCTGACTGTGTGACATAAACACTGAAGCATGCTTTTGTGAACTACTCAAATCAATCTGAATCTATTGGCGTCTAAAATTATTTAATAAATGTATGAAACATATTTTCATGAGACTGTTATGAAAGAAGAGAAAGGCATTATCACACCACTAGGTGGATTAAGAAGGGTTTTTGTTGATTTAATTGCTGCATTTGCAATGTGATCGATGTATGAGTTTTTGTATAAGTTGCACAATAATTGTGAATAAATGTTCGTGACAATTAAAGATATGTTGCACAACACAGAAAAATTGCGCTTTTCCCATAATACAACAGTTACTACAATAGTAAAATGAACTAATTTGATGAATTGCACAATCAGTAGAAAAATACAGGACAGCAACTTAACGTGCTACTTGGGCGGCTACCCAGAGCAATAAACACATGATAATATTATAAGGAATAAGTAGATCACATTATCTACCAAGATAAATGAATCCTGATCACTTCCTCGCCCCACTAACTTTCCTGTGAATTCCTCGGTCATTAGTAGCAAAAAGTGTTGAACAATCGTTCCTTCCCTTCCCATATTGACCTGCATGGGCGTGGCCATCTACGTTATTGATCAGTCCATGTTCTAAGTCAGTTTAGGTTGCACGTTGAGCTTGATCTACGATTCCCCAAGTACCATGCATTTGGTTCAATATGCAATTTCAACTGGTTTCTGATCAATCACGGGAAACTCACGGGCGGTCAACTAAGCCTAGCTATTTTTTTGAATCTGTTCAGTGATTTACATAAAACTGCTAGGTGGGGATAGCAGTTCAGTTTAAAATGTTACAGCTCAGATGAGTCGAGATCGCAAACTGGTAGACCCTTAGAGCGACCACGAAACGCTACGTTACACATTCGCAAGAGGAACTTAACCCTATAAAAAATAACTGCATGCATGAAAATCCTTATCAAATAACATAATTATATAATTGTATATATTTAGGCTATTGATATAATTTCATAGAGTACAAGGCAAATTTAAATGAAAACGAACAGGGTCTATGTTTATGTTCTTGGTTCACGTGTTCGATATTCTTCGAATTTTCACACGGGCTGTAGTTGCAGCTACATTGCACTTCACTGCAAACTGAAGAAGTGTCCTGCAAGTATCAGAAACTTTATATCTGCTTAGCAGGCTATGTTGAACTGCTGAGTGGCCTAGCAGTCCAACATAAATTGTTGCGAGTCGCAGCCGAAACATTAAACTCTAAATATTGATTTTGATAGCTTCATCAACGACATCAGTTTCGTATGTATTCTGGGTTAAATTTGTGAACTTTTAAGCTGTCAGTTTTTCCAACTGGTTTTAGAATTAAATTTACACCAAAAATTGAATTTTGTCTAAACCTAAGAACCATTCATCGATTGGAAGCTATTGAAGTGTGAAGTGGATCCAAGAGCAACCATTTTAGGTTTGTGCTTGTCCATTCTGTACCAGAACAACCTAATCTGACATCTAGTCTTTTGTATCTTTTGTATGGGATGATAAATTTCTCAAAAAAGCATCTTCAATAAAGCGAGCCTTTGAATATCATCATCGATATACCGAGCCACACGGCCCACACAAAGCTAAGCACCCTAGATCGAACGTCTTTGGCCCGACAACAGCAAGTGTGTGTGTGTGTCCGTCTTGAAAATACCACAGGATCAAACGATGAGCCAAAGTTTTCAAAAGCCTCCGGAAAAGTGCTTGTTGAAGCAATTTCTTATCATTATTATTATTATTATTATTATTGCGGACTACCTCCGGTATCAGCCCCAAAACAAATGCATACTAAAATATTTACCCTCATCGCACATCTGCCGACTTCACATGCCCCAACATCGTGAAGGTCTATTTTAAATTACCGAATTAGTATTTACTCTTGTCTCCTTAGCCTCTGCTCCGTATATTTAAATCATCCTATTCTGAGAATCAAACTGCTTTGAATTTTCGACAGGATGAAATGAATATAAATTTCAACTATATTTCCTTTTTTCTCGCTCGTAGACCGCCGAACGTCCGCCACCTCACCCCGCTCCCACTTCCCACTTCAGCCTCCTACGATACTTTTGAGTACCCGGTTGAGTGCGGTATTCAAAACAATGACTGGCTGAAGACCCCCCCAGAGACGGGGACACTGGTCCAATTCACCGAGGCTGTGGGATTATGATGTTTGTGGTTCTTCTTCTTTTCAAAATTTTTCAACAAGAATCAGATACTTGAACCAGTATGAGTGTGTACGGTTTTGGTGTGCTTCATTCAGAAAAGAAGAATACCATCGGTATGCTGAACGTTTGCTCCTCTTTCCGTTTCCCCTATTCCACCTACCCCCGCAGACAGTCAGTCTGCGGTCTATTGTGACTTCGGTGAGGAGGATACACCACGGCACACGGGAAGTACAACAGGAAAATTTATGACTTTAAACGAGATTAATGATGGAAACATGTTTGGGTATAACACACATCCAAACATTGACCGCAAATAGTTGTTTGACTGAATGGTGGCCCGGATCTGGTAAACACGGGGCGTGAGTTCTGACAGATTCCGACAATTCCACGATATGCAGTTGGACATTTCGACGGTCGATGGAATCAATTATTAAAGATATGCTGATTGAGCCAACTCAGCTGAGCATATGCGGGTAATCTCGTGTAATCAGTTGCTGACACAACCGCAAGGAGCACGGGAACCACTGGGACGACCTGGCAGTTGGCACCTATCGGGCTCATTAGAATTAATTGACACCGTTGAAGTGTGAATAGAATTTCATCAGCATCTCATTATCGTGCGTCGCCAACAGCACTGCGAATATCAGTGACTATTCCGCAGTTTTTCTCCGATCTCCATTAAATGCAACCGCGGATACGACGGCAGGACGCAATTTACTGACAGACGTGTCACCGCACTCCGCGCGATATGACAGCGTGGCACACGTTGCTGCATAGAGGGCAGAGGTAACTAGGATTTTCAGTTGGTTGCGATATGAATAATGGTTTTGTAATGGTGGTAAACAATAAGGAATTATTGCGTGAATAATTGAAAAATTTGTATAGAAAAAGTTTACTTCGTAAACAAGGAATACCAGGTTCTCAAATCCCATCCCACGTTCACACCAACAAAATCGCCGATAGCGGTCATTACCGGTACGCAGCCATGCATCTGACAGAAAGCTCGCCATTGTTGACGAGAAGTGCCACTCGAAAATCCGGTTAATAACGCGTAATCATCGAAATTCGCTCGTATTCGATTTGTCACCTCGGTTCCCGCAGCTCCCAGTCGACCGACATATGCTCCACCATTTCATTTTCTCTTGGTTGCATCTGAAGTAGGTGGTCGATATGTAGCAGCCAGGATTCATTTACATATCACCAGAACATCACGTAGAGGGGCCCTAGCCTCGGTGATGACTTGCGTCATCGGCAGTCGAGCAACTCATTGACTTGCTTGAGTGTGGTGACATAGCGGTGCGCCTAGTCGTTTGCTGAGGAGATTTTAATTGCGACCTGTATCAACACCCGGAGAGGCAATGTCACTGGAAGCCATCTTCCTACAGCTCCAGTGTCAAGTGACACCGACCGGGTACCGGTGTTTCTGATAGAAAGCACTTTACCGTTCGATCCACTTGAACTGCACTGGAATGCTGATGGTCGCTCCTTGTGGGAAGGTGTCGAGTGGTTTATGAAAGAGACGACGATGTAAACGATTTTTAATGAAGTGCCCGGGCCCGGTCGGTAAACAACCGTGATTGGCATGCGGAAAATGGTCTAAGGATTTCCATGGCAGGAGAATCCATGACAGGCTCAATATGCTTACCGATATCGAAGATGTTCGCTCGCGTCAGCCGGCACCGGAAAGGCGCCGGCACTACTCGATAACGATTAAGGAGCGTTTATTATTTAATGAGGGATTCTTACAGCGATGACTTGACTAGTATTTAATGCAGAAATTGATCTGTCTATGAATAATATGTAAACATATTCAATTGACTGTGGAAGTGTATTTTGAATAAGATTAGGTTACTGTTGCATCGGGCAATCGTGCTCAGGAAATGATAAAGGCAACCATTCCAACTTAAATAGAACATCTACATTGCCAACGGCTTTCATCTCCATCGTTCGCAGAAAGGGATAAAATAAAAGTCGGATAGGTAACGTTGATGCTTCATCTACTTTACGGAAGGACGACGACTCATGGGATTTTTCTATTGATTTGGCGATTTCGGAGATAAATAACAACCGTAGTAATCGTAGTAATTAACAACAATATTATGTTTGCATTTGAGCTAAAGTAGCGGATGCTACGCAAGCGAGGTGCTGTGAGAAAAACAAAAAGTGCACTATTATACGAACCGCTCATGTGCATCGTCTACTCACATTGTGCGATTTTGTCGATTTTACTGGACGAGTATGAAAGATAAACTTTGATTGAAAATCGTCCATTTCTTCTAGTGCTAGTGATTTTAGTTCTTGAGCTCAGGTCCAGTCCCTAATTTCAGAATTCTTCGATTAAGTTCTTTTTGGAAAAATTAACATATTCCCAAAGAACTATGCGATATTTTTCTTTACTGTACTACGGTCCTTTTGTCAACCAGTCAAATACATATCACCGACTCAGTTTAGGAGCATCGTTTCAAATTTTAGTAGTGAAGAAGGCGAAAGTTGGCATCACTAATACAAGTGATCAACTAAATGATATTCGAAAGTTCTTAGCGTTTCAGTTATATTTGTATTCACGACATCCAGTTATGTCTGTGACATTACACACCCATACCTTTTTTTAAGAGAATTTTGTTGGTTTGTACCGTTTTAGAAATGCTCGAAACGTCGATATCTAGTATTATGTCGACTGGGATTGTTTTTGGATACCGTAGTAAAAAAATCCAATTTCGGAAATCTCCCAGTCCCAAAGCCGACATTTAAAAAAAAACTTGGAGTATGTCTCTGAATAACAGCGAGGTTGACGTAGGATTGCATTCGAGATGTACATATATAGATATAAACTGATTTGATACCGTTTTACCGTTTTAAATTTTGTAGTCCTGGAAAGGATCATTTGGTTTCGGAAGATTGAGTTTGTATTCTAGGGGCTAGGGAATTTCTAATTAAGTTCCTTACGTTACTTTCGGGGACTTGATAAGTTTGAGCCTTTCTCTAGAAGTCATTACATAAGTATAATCGCAACACAAGGCATACCAATCGCTCATATATTTCAATATTCTATATATCTCAATATTTCAGTGGAAAAAACTATAAACATGCTGTACGGCATTCATTTTTGGTTTTCGGAAAGGCCAAATTGTAGAATTCTTTACGATATTAAACACTGCTTGGAGCGTTATTCTCGAACGTGAAGCAGTCAAATGTTGGCTTTATTTACACTTGTTTGGCGAGAAATTCGCACTGCACAAAGCTAATCAAATTATGATGATGATTTTTACCTTCAATTAGCAATGAAGTAGTCGTTATAGTTATAGTCGTGTTGATGACATCTGATGAACGGATGAGTATTGGAAAAAAGACGTAGTTCTACGTAAAAACTACAAGGATCAGCCCCATGGGGTTGTTCGAGCCGTTGATGTGGAACAAGGCAACCAAAATTTCTAATGATCTACAATCAAAAAGTTCAATCAATCCGAACCAACACCGAACATCATTTGTCTTGATTTGCATTTGTTTTATGACCGACGAAATTACACCATTATCCCAAATATATGCAATTATATCTTTGTACATACTTGCGATTTCGATAATTAGGCTTCTCTTCGCCAAGCTTGTGTTCAAGTTTTTTATGCAAGCAGTTTTTTAGCGTTAAGTTTCTCTACCATTCTGCGATTTCGGTTGAAGCGATAAACTATTTCTTATTATCAATCGAGTTCATCTAATATAAATTAGAAATTAATCTTAAGCACTCAACATTTATCCAGGGATAGTTGTCAATTTCTCATGGGGAAACGACATAACATGGAATTCCGAGCTTGCATGACACAAGATCAGAGTATACCAATTAAGGGCTGAGGCCAGTGTGTTTTAGGGCTATTTTCACGCTTCAAATCTGATTTTCTCAGAAACGGTGACGAATATTAAAAAAACCCAACAGACAATCTCTTAGAAATTTAGTTTAGATTATTCTGTGAAAATTTCAGAATGATTGTTTGACTTTAGCGGTCTGGAAAGTCTTTTTTCTGAAGGAAGAGTTGCATAGCTGAAAACGGCAACTTTCAACTTGTTCATTGAATATCTCGCCTTCAAAAGCATGGATCAAAAATCTATCCTGACAATGTCTAGATAATTTAGTTTAGATGCGATTAGTGCATAAAAACATATATGTTGTCGCGATAAAAATTAAGTGAATGTTATTTTGTAATGGTAAGTACGTTTCTATGGCGGCACCATTTCTGCCTAGTAACGTAACGAAACATGAGAGAGAAATAAAATCGGCTCATCAAGGCTGCCAAACAAGCGGTAGCTTTATTGGATTTTATGTGATGTAGTCAAACTTGTAACCGAAAATATTAAAACGTTCTTGGCCACCCGGCCACATCGAGAGTCATTTTACACATTTACGAGAGAGCATGAAGAGAAATGTAATACGCACAGCGAGCGACACGGTTTTACGCTAACAACTGGCATCAGCCCTTAAAGCTTCAAATCGTTTTATGGCACGTTTTTGTCTTGCTGTTTAGCAACAACCTACTTCTAGCATGCTAGGAATAGGACTGAAACGTTAGCTTTAATTTTGCTTCTATTTATAGATTCGCGTGCTTCCAACAGCTTCGCTTTTGCATCGATTGACCAATCAGAGCGATGCTCTCTTTTTGATACATCGCTTACTCCTTCAAAACCGTCGACTATGGCAGGGAAATCCGGTATGCTGGAGTTTTTTTGCAGACAAAATATCAACATTTCAATGATATACAATTCAAAATACATGGCTATGAACATTCAAATCATTCAGTAATAGCCGTTCAACCGAGAAGGTTGTGTATAGAAGCGTACAGTTTAATAACGCTGGTTGGTTTACACGCGTTAAATACGACAACGGTTGAACTACAGGTAGAGACCTGTTGGCAGCAGCCGTTAAAACGTATAGTCGTGCTGCATAAGAGAGCCCTAGTGCTGGGCCAAGCTGGTGAAGGAAACAACAAAGGGCGTTTCCCAAACTCTACCCAGGCCGCAATATACAGCCACAAGTGCTGAGCAGGAGAGTGCAAAGGCACATCGAAGAGGAAGAGTGCAAAGGCACATAGAAGCAGGAGAGTGCAAAGGCACACCGGTGCGAAGGCACTTCGGTGCAGAAGCATATCGGTGCGGAGCACTAGGAAGAAGGAGACAAGACAACTCGGTCTTTCCACTGCCATACAACACGCAGGTATACACCGGTGACCTGCGCTGGTTACAGCTGGCGAAGACGAAAGCAAATCGGAATTCGAGTGGTGCTGGATGTCAGGTAGCAGTAGCATCACATCATATTCTATCGCTACAGTGAGCTTCAGCATTGTATCAACGTCCAGATACATCCAACAAGAACATCTAGAGCAACGAGGATCTACACGGCAGTGCAACGGAGATAGACAACAATTTCAAGGTAGAAGTTTTTTCTTTTCCTTTTGATTGAGTACTGTGTAGTGTTGGTTTCAAATTTTATTTTAAAGTTTAGTTAAAAATTTTAATGTAATGGATGAATCCATGGACGTAAATCCTAGCATGAATCCGATACCCCCACGAACGAAAAAATATCAGGAGAGCTCTTCTGGGCCTTGGATAGTCTTTTTTAGACGTATATCAAAGCCATTAAACATTTTTCAAATTAATAAAGGTTTGACATCACGATACTCTTCAATCAAAGAGATCATAAAAGTAAATAACGATAAAATTCGTGTTGTGGTAAATAATTTGAAACACGCGAATGATATTGTCTCTTCGGAACATTTCAATAAAGAGTATAAAGTTTACATACCCTCCAAAGATGTCGAAATTGACGGTGTTGTTACCGAAGCGAGTCTTTCGGTAGATGATTTACTCAAGCATGGTGTTGGTCGTTTCAAGAACTCTATGCTTGAGGGTGTGAAAATACTGGAGTGCAAACAACTGTACTCAGTAGTTCATGAAGAGGAAAAAAAAGTTTATCGCCCATCAGACTCGTTTCGAGTGACATTTGCCGGGTCTGCGTTGCCGTCCCATGTCTATGTCGATAAAATTCGCCTCCCTGTTCGGCTTTTTGTTCCAAATGTAATGAATTGTACGAACTGCAAAAAATTCGGCCACACAGCTACTTACTGTAGTAATAAACCAAAATGTATTAAGTGTGAAGGGCCTCATAAAAATAATGATTGCAACAAGGAAATTGAAAAATGTATTTATTGTGGGAATAGTCCTCATGATGATATTTCAGTATGCACTGCATTTAAAGTGCACAAAGACAAAATTAAGCTTTCTTTAAAAGCACGGTCTAAGCGCACATATGCAGAAATGCTTAAAACGGTCATTGATGTCCCCCCTTTGGAAACCGAAAACGGGTTTTCAAATCTAGAGGAACCAGAGGACTCTGACTCTGACGAAAATAGTGAAGGTAATTCGTTTATCACTACCCAAGGGTCAGTTAAGAGAAAGAAGTCTTCCTCCAAATTACCAAAAAAGACACCTAAAATTTCATCTTCAAAAAAAGATCCCCGTGTTAAACAAAAAAAGTCAAAACCAAAGACTGTGCCTCCTGGTTTGTCAAATTCACAAACCAATCCAGGATCTAGTACAGAAAAAGATAATAATCCAGTGGGCTCCATTTCACAGCCACCAACAGGATTACTGAAGTTTTCGGAAATTGTTGAATGGATTTTCTCAGCATTCAATATATCTGAACCCTTAAAGACCCTCATAATGGCATTCCTTCCAATAGCTAGAACCTTTTTGAAGCAGTTATCAGCTCAATGGCCAATTGTCTCAGGTTTTGTATCTTTTGATGGATAATTTATCACCCGTCGCAAATGATACAATCACTGTCCTGCAGTGGAATTGTCGAAGCATCATGCCAAAACTTGATTCATTTAAAATATTATTGCATAGTCAAAAATGTGATGTATTTGCTTTATGCGAAACATGGCTTACTTCAAACATAGCTTTAAATTTTAATGATTTTAACATTATACGTCTCGATAGAGACTCTCCGTATGGTGGAGTGCTTTTGGGAATTAAGAAATGCTATTCCTTTTATAGATTAAACATCCCTTCAACTTCTAGTATAGAAGTTGTTGCTTGCCAAATAAACATTAAAGGCAAAGATATTTGCATAGCTTCGGTTTATATTCCTCCAAAAGCACAAGTTGGACAGCAACAGCTTAATGAAATGGTTGAAGCCCTTCCTGCACCACGATTGATTCTGGGGGATTTAAATTCGCACGGTATTATGTGGGGTTCCGTTTACAATGATAGCAGATCATCTTTAATACAAAACATTTGTGACAATTTTAGCATGACGGTATTAAATATGGGTAGCATGACACGGATCCCAAGACCTCCGGCACGCCCAAGTGCATTAGATCTATCTCTTTGCTCAACATCAATTCGACTAGATTGCACCTGGAAAATACTGCCTGATTTACACGGTAGCGATCATTTACCAATCATCATCTCAATTAGCAGTAGCAATTGCATTGCTACTTCCGCTAGTATTCCATATGATTTGACAAAAAATATCGATTGGATTAAATACCAAAGTAGTATCTCTAGTATTTTGAATTCAATGGAAGAGCTCCCTCCACTTGAAGAATATGACTTCCTCATTTGTTCGATTCTGGAGGCAGCAGAACAATCCCAAACTAAACGCTTTCCTGGGCCAACGACTAACAGAAGGCCTCCCAACCCCTGGTGGGACAAAGAGTGCTCAGAGGCTAAACTCGCAAAACAAAATGCTTGCAAGACGTTTCTAAAACGGGGAGGAGGAACTCCTCAGAATTTTGAAAAACTTATGGTTCTAGAAACCAAGTACAAGAGCATACTTCGAGCCAAAAAATGTAGCTATTGGAGACATTTTGTCGAAGGTTTGTCAAGAGATACCTCAATGAGCACTCTTTGGAACACGGCCAGACGAATGAGGAATCGTAACGTGGGCAATGAGAGTGATGAATACTCGAACCGATGGATATTTGACTTTGCTAGGAAAGTTTGCCCAGATTCTGTTCCTACGCAGAGCATTATACGGGAATCTCCTCCAAATAATGGTTTTATTAATAACCCATTTTCAATGATGGAATTTTCTATAGCACTCTTGTCTTGTAACAATAACGCTCCAGGGTTGGACAGAATTAAATTCAACTTGGTGAAGAATCTGCCCAACCTCGCAAAAAGACGTTTGTTGGAATTGTTCAACAAGTTTCTTGAGCAAAATATTGTTCCACCTGACTGGAGACAAGTGAAAGTTATCGCCATTCAAAAACCGGGGAAACCAGCTTCCAATCACAATTCATATAGACCCATTGCGATGTTGTCCTGCATCAGAAAATTGTTCGAAAAAATTATTCTACGACGTCTCGACACTTGGGTCGAGACGAACGGTTTGTTGTCAGATACTCAGTTTGGCTTCCGTAGAAATAAAGGGACGAATGATTGCCTTGCATTACTTTCGTCTGACATCCAAATTGCCTTCGCTCAAAAGCAACAAATGGCATCTGTATTTTTAGACATTAAAGGAGCATTTGATTCAGTTTCCATTGATGTTCTTTCAGACAAGCTTCACCAAAATGGACTCCCAGCGGTTATAAATAATTATTTGCACAACCTTTTGTCAGAGAAACACATGCATTTTTCACATGGCGATTTGGCAACACTCAGAAATAGTTACATGGGTCTCCCGCAAGGCTCATGCCTCAGTCCGCTCCTCTATAATTTTTACGTAAATGACATTGACAGCTGTCTAGTAACCCCATGTACACTAAGACAATTGGCAGATGATGGCGTGGTTTCAGTTACTGGACCCAAAGCTATTGATCTGCATAAACCATTGCAAGATACCTTAGATAACTTGTCCGATTGGGCTGTTCATCTTGGTATCGAATTCTCTGCGGAGAAAACAGAGTTAGTCGTCTTTTCAAGAAAGCATGATCCCGCGCAGCTTCAGCTCCATATGATGGGAAGAATGATCCAACAGGTTTTAACTTTTAAATACCTCGGGGTGTGGTTCGATTCCAAATGCACGTGGGGAGGACACATTAGGTTTCTGATAACAAAATGCCAACAAAGAGTAAATTTTCTTCGAACAATAACAGGATCTTGGTGGGGTGCTCATCCGGAAGATCTAATAAAATTGTATCAGACAACGATACTTTCAGTGATGGAATATGGATGCGTTTGCTTTCGTTCCGCTGCAAACTCTCATATTATCAAACTGGAGCGAATTCAGTATCGTTGTTTGCGAGTTGCTTTAGGGTGCATGCATTCGACACATACAATGAGTCTTGAAGTTCTGGCGGGAGTTCTTCCATTAAAAGATCGATTTTGGGAGCTTTCATCACGCCTGCTAATAAGATGTGAGGTGCTGAATCCCATGGTAATTAATAATTTCGAACGACTAGTCGAGCTTCGATCTCAAACAAAATTCATGACAGTATATTTTAACCATATGTCACAGGAAATCAACCCTTCAAGATATATTCCTATCCGTGTCAGCCTCCTAAATGTCCCTGACTCAACTTTATTTTTCGATACATCCATGCAGCGCGAAGTGCGTGGAATCCCGGATCATCTACGTTCGACGGAAATCCCAAAAATATTTTCAAGTTAGTTCAGGCATATTGACTCTGAGAAAATGTTTTACACGGACGGATCGCGAATTGAAGAAGCGACAGGGTTTGGTATGTTCAACAATAATGTTTCGGCCTCATTTAGGCTTCAAGAACCTGCATCTGTTTATATAGCAGAGCTAGCAGCAGTTCATTATAGTTTGAGTGTAATCGTCACATTAATTCCAAACCATTATTTCCTCTTCACAGATAGTCTGAGTGCAATTGAAGCCATTCGCTCAAACATGACTGGCAAGACTGAACCGTTTTTCCTGGGCAAAATAAAACAGTGCCTGAACGACATATTGAACAATAATTATCTAATCACTATAGTCTGGGTCCCGGCTCATTGCTCCATTCCTGGCAATGAAAGAGCCGATATTTTAGCCAAACGTGGTGCTATTGAGGGTGAAATTTATGAGAGACCAATTGCTTTCAACGAATTCTATAGCTCGTCTCGCCAAAGAACACTTGCCAGCTGGCAAGCTTCTTGGGATAAAGATGATCTGGGTCGGTGGATGCACTCAATTATTCCGAAAATATCGACAAAGGCATGGTTCAGGGGACTGGATGTGAGTAGAGATTTCATTCGTGTGATGTCTAGACTCATGTCCAATCACTACACGTTAGATGCACATCTCCTTCGAATTGGGCTCTCCGAGACTAATCATTGTGCTTGTGGCGAAGGTTATCGAGATATTGATCATGTCGTTTGGACATGCGTGGAGTATCGTGATGTCAGATCTCAACTAATAAATTCTTTGCGTACCCAAGGTAGACTATCCAATATCCCAGTTCGAGACATTCTTGCTTGTCGTGACCTTTCATACATGAAACTTATTTATCATTTCATAAAGAAAACTGGAGTTTCAATTTAATAAAGGCCCCTTTCAAGACTTAGTTCTGATCCCAGCTGCGTCCATGAGTTCAACCAATAGCTAAATTAGAATAAAAATAATGTAATGATACAAACAAACTCGAAACAGTTTATGAAATTATTAACAAAATGTCTGAAAATAACAGCTTATTTTATAATTTATAGAAGTTAATCGTTTGGTTCAAATAATATTTCCGAGTAGATTTCATAATTAATGACGAGTTACCTAAGATGATATTTAAGTAATAAGAGAATATGTTTTAATAAATGCAAAACGTTGTGACTATGTTAGAATTAAATTAGGATAAGAATATTATGTAAAAGTGATGCTACGGCGAAGAAAAACTTATGTAAACTGCCTTAAGAAATAAACGTATTTATGAAAAAAAAAACATTCAAATCAATACGTAGACATATTTCCTATCAAATGATGAAATAATATTAATAATGGATACAAAACAGACTGAGCTGTAAGTGTTTAAAACCTGACCACATTTCTACGTGTAGTTTTTTTTTGAGTTTCTGATTTGCACCCCTAATAAAGATGTGTTCCACATAAAAAAAAATGTTTTCGTTATAACACCACATCTCGATGTGTCGTGAATTTTTAAGAAACATATTTTGTCAATTTTTAAAGTTTTGTGTTTTTTTATGCTAATTTTCGATGTTATGCGATTTTTTTCATGCGATTTTTATTTGCGATACGAGTCCCCTTCATAAAAAAGACTTGGGTGTATATAAGTGTTCATACATACGTATCAATGTGGAAGAAACAGGTGGGGCAAACGCAGCATTTTTCGTTTGTGAAATAAATTTTACTTCAGCAAGCTCAACAATGCACAGTGGTTCAAAAGCGCAATTTCACGCTCTTAATTGATAACTCATAGGATCATGGTTTTTGAGGTACAGTATCTTCAGCAAAATTGCTCAGAATGATAGACGCCATCTTTTGGTAAATTTTATTTATGTGATTAATCCCCCTAAAAGTGAGATAAACATTTTATTTTAGCTCAGGGCCAACATAGGGGCTAAGTTACTTCGACAAAGTTGTGCAAAAAGTTATTTCAAACAAGTTTGCTGAAGGTACTATTCCCGCAACTTGAGTGTAATTCAAGATATAATGTATTTTCTGAAAAGGGTGTCCAAAACCAGTTTTTGTAAGAAAACATTTATATTTTCAATTTATATGAGTTTTTCATGTTATACAAAGTTTTTCATCTTTAAAAACTACACAACTTTCTCAAACATACTATGCTGCTATAATTTCAGTTTAATGAAATAGAGCAATTTTTCATGTTTTTTAATAAAATTCTAACTTGTCTATTATCAAAAGGCGCAGGAAGGTGCAGATGAGACTACTTACATATTAAACTACTTCAAAAGAGCTTTCGTACCGTGGTTGAATTACTCGTCTGCGATCGTCTGCAGGTGAGATATGTTCTTTTCAAATATCCTTGTCCTTGACATTTTCAATGATAAGGTTCATTGTATGTCAGATCAGATTTTAGTATATATTCATTACCGTGGTACTTGCCACAAAATACGATTTTTTTGCACATTGAAGTCTATAAATTGAATAGTTTAGTAACTGTTTTGTCACGACTTTTAAAAAAATCGTCATCAAATCAAATTAGGTTATGTCATCTTCTGGTAGAGAAAAGTATGATCAAAACTCATTTTTTAGTTATTTGTATTTATTTTATGATTTTCACCATGTATGTCATCATACCGAAACATTTTGGAAATGTTTACAATGTGTTGGTTGTTGTTTGGTTTTCATCTCCAGCAAGCGGACACTAACTAGCAATTGACAAAATAGGGATTGTTTCTGGAACATGATGTAGCTATGACACACCTATTTTAATCCACCTAGTGGTGTATTACTCGTATTCTCATATATATTACTGTGGTATTCTTTAAAAACAAAAAATATTGAATCTTGTTAGGTTGTAAACTAGCATAAGCTTTAAATAGAAACAGTTTTATGCAATATTCTGCTAATGTTTTTTTTTTATTTTGCATTTATCATTGTATTTCAGAAGCCGAATGAACCGTAGGACCTTTTATTTGAACCTAGAAAAGGAAATCAGTTATGGATTTGTGAAACCTTTCATTTAATTTACGTTTATGGAATTCGGAAGTCGGATTTGGATAAAACTCAATGGCGTTTTATGAGAAAGTATGATCTTTCAGTTAAGCCTAAAGTTTGTGAAAATGGCTATTATTTGTCACATACAATTATGCATACACACATACGCATATGTTATATGATTGCTCTGTTCGTCTCCTTTAACTATAGCTCGTTACCATGGGTTATAGCGATAGAATATCCTTCATGTCTGTGTATAAAATCTAGTAAATCACTGCATAAATTTAATTGATTTTTTATTAATGAAAATGTTAAATTTGAAAAATAAATCAAAAAATCTATTTTATTCCTCTAAAAATTCGTATTGGATCTTGCATAAAAAGGCGGGTGGGTAATGTCAGAGATATAGCTGGATGTCGTGAATACGGAAACAACTGACATGTTCCTTAACACTTCCGAATATCAATTAGTTGATCAATTGTATGAATTATGCAAGCATTCCCCTTTTCCACATTTTTCGCCAAAACAAAGAAAGCTTCACTTGATCTAGATTACTGTGAATTTCTCACAGCGAAAAGTTCAAAAATCAAATCAAACAGTTCTAGGATTGCACTAAACTGAGGATATTTACCTTCGATTTGCGAGCAAGAAATCCTAATAGTTCTTTAGAAAACTTTTCAGAGCCATTAGAACGGCTAATTTTGTGTAATGCTCTCCACCGTTGCCTTTTCACCAATGCAAATGACTGGCAGCTGTGACGTAATCGCTCTTGTCGGAAGAGAAACTAGCTTTGCAAACGACATAAAATACTGCTCGCAGTGGCGATAGAATCCAAACTAATCCAATTTTTGTTGAGAGGTTTGTTTTTACCTGATTTCGTTTGTAGCTTTTTCACTAATGGGCGGTCCTAACGGCTATAAATATAGCCGCATACAGAATTTTAATGTCGATTATTTCATTTCGGATTTGCATTTAATTGAAAGAAACTATCCGGATGCTGTACGGGATTCATTCCTGCTTTTCAGAAGGACCAAATTGTGGAACTCACTACGATATTAAACACTGTTCGGAACATTTTCTCGAACGATTTGTTGTACAGCAGCAGATATTTTGTTCTCTTCCTCAGAACGCGTTCTGATTGGCTGGTGTGGGTCAAATGAGACAGGTTTTTCAATAGTGTACTATTGAAATACTTCAATGCTTTTTGTATACACGCTTAAGTTGAAAAAATTCGATTCTATTGGTAGTTAGATTATATAAATCCTTCTACAGATCACTGAGTTATGAGCTTTCAAAATACGAGAAAGGCAAACGCGCTTTATGAATTATCCTCTTTGATATTCGTTTATACCAAACATTTCAGAAAATTTTAATTTTGAATTATTTGAGATTATGTCACACAACTGAATATTTTATCATAAAATTGTGATTATATTTCCGATGACATGTAGCAAAAATTATGTTGATTCGTTAGATACAACAAGAGATATTCACGATCAAAAACTTATCACTCTCTCAGAGGGTAAATTTTGAAAAGGCACCCCATAGTAAAGTAAGTCGTATTCACGACAAAATAAGAAAGCTCGTTTCATAAATTTGGAAGAATTTCTCCCGATTTCTTTATTGTCGCTCAAAATGATGGTTTGAAACTTTGAACACACTGCATTCTGTAGTTCCGGAAACGGAAGTAGAATTCGGATGAAATTCAACAGCAACTGTAAACTGGTGTTTTTGGAACCGGGAACTGGGGTTGTTTGGCAAGCAACTGATATTACTTTCAAACAGGAACAGTTTTGAGACAAATTTAGAAGAATTTTTTTTCCTTTTTGTTTCGTCACTCTGAATGACGGAGCTTTTTGACTATTTCCGGTACTTCCGGAACTGGGGTTCGATATCTTCCAAATTAATTTTTATTGCTAGTAACAAACAAGACGTACACAATATAAGTTTTATATGTATAGAAACACGCTTTTGAAATTACTATTTTTACACTCATCACCATATAATATCGGAACTGAAAGTAGTATCCAAATGAAAGTCAGCCACGTTTTGCGAGAATGTGAGACCTTTCATTTGAGTCCAATTGTGTAAAAATTGGTTCAGCCACCTACAAGAACATGAAGTGCTTATTTTTTGCACATGTAATCCTGTAACTCAGGAACTCAGGAACCGGAAGTCAGATCCGAATAACATTTGAAAGTGTGCTAAGGGAAAGTATGGCATTTAATATGAATCCTAGACTGTAAAATTGGTTCGAACATCTCAGAGAAAATTGAGTGCATATTTTGAAGCCCTTTTTCGCATGTAACACTCTGTAATTTCGGAACAGGAAGTTCGACCAGGAAATAACTCAATAGCCTTCTAAGGGACCATAAGGCCTCTTATAGAAATCTAAGTTTGTGAGGTTTCAAATCATCTCTGAGAAAATCAAGTGCTTATTTTATTGCACATTCACACACATACATACGCACACACATATGCACACACAGTGCTCGTTCAAATGGGGCCGTTGTTCAGAAAATTGTCTAGAAAATTTCAATCATGCAATCGTTATGAAATGTCGAAAAGTGAAGTTAGTTGACATCGGAAAAATATCAAAAGGTAGTGCTTTCATCGGTCTTACAAGCCAGTTGTCTTATGTTCGCGCCCCGACCTGGAAGGATTTTTAGTGTCAGTAGGATCGTAGTACTAGCCATGCTATGATTCTGTTCGCTATGTATCCGCTGCGAAGTCTGTTGAAACAGAAAGGCCAAATTCCACAAAAGGAATGTAATACCAAGACTTTGCTTGCGTTTTGTAACAGCTGATTAAAAACAATTCATCATTACTGTGGCTAAATTTTACGAACAGAAATTAGAACTGCTACCGCATCCAACATTTTGATCAGATTTTTCCCCCCTGCGACTATTTTCCGTACCCAGATTTAAAAAGAAAGCTTGCGGTCAATAAAATTGCGAAAAATGATAAGAGGAAATCATGAAATATTGCATGATGAATAAAATCGAAATATAGAGAAAAGTGTTGTTTTCTTTGTCAGACCTTGGATTTTTTGACCGACGCGTTAAGTAGATGTTGTCTATTTGTAAAAAGAATTGAATTAAATCTGTGGTTTTCCGGATCTGTTCCTATAAACAGCCAGTGGATAATTTGAAGTGTTCAACTAAGCTGGAGATAAGTGGAATTTATTGCAATCTCAGTGCCACAAACTTTAGTCTCTAAGGAATAAAGTACACGTCATCGCTAACGAAAGCCACTATGAATTGTACTGATCCTATAAAAGAAACGCTTTTACCACGTTTGAAAATACAAGATAATCTCTTCAAATGTTCAGAATAATCATAACGAATTGTTATAATTTAAACGTTCAAACTGTGCTTCTGACCGTGCATTCTTGATAAACCCAGGAGGTAGAAGGTGGTCTATCGCTGCACGCAAGTTGCTGTTTAAGTACCGATGCACTGATTAGTACCAGCATATATCGGATGCTAAAGTTCGAAGCGATTAAAGTTTCAAGCGCGTTGTAAAGTTCTTCCGACCGGTAAAGCAGAAGATGATCAATGTTTTCCTTTCAGGGTTAGGTTTCTGGCATGATAAACGTTAGTCGGTTGGTGTATTGGCTCGGAATTATAAATGGGCCCTTTATCCATCAGAATGCTCTTGCCAGCCGGTAAATGCAGGGGTGGGGTATAAACTTCAAGACTAATCAGTTTAATGTGTTCTGCTTGTGAGCCTTCCAGTGTGCTTTGCATACCGAGCTACTGAGAGCCTCTCTACGGCCATCGATGAAAAGTATTCGTTCCATCGGCTGCAACCGGTGTCGTAATCCATCACCGCACATGTCCCGGAAACGAACAACGGAGATCCGCTTGGCTGCTGAGAACTCATATTTACGGTACAGTGTTTTTACCGTGAATCTGCCACGGAGGAAAACTCCAAGAGAACATAAAATATTGTGGAAATAAAGAATACAACATCATCCCATTTATCATATGCGAACTGCAATCCAGATGCATATAAAAATGTGAAACACGCTGCAGGGTTTTCCTCCCAGCTAGTCAATTTCAGTGTATTGTTGTTTTTTCTGCTTGTGCGAGTAGGAAGGACGCATCCGCCATTTGGATTCACTTTTGAATATTTTCTGAATAATGTGATATTATGGGAATTGTTTCCTCGATCGATTACTTCCTGGATGAATCAGAAAAAAATCTTTTTGAATATGCAGGAAGCAAGTTTCGCCACTAAATTGATATTGCTTGCTTTCGAAAACGACACCGTGGAGTATGAAAAAAAAACGAGTGTTCAATCGAGCCACCGATGTAGCCAAATCGGGCAAAATAAAAGTGGATGGAGAAGCGATTTATAAGCCCTTAGTCCTTGATTTTTAGCCATCGTTGCTATGCTCTTGTGTACCATTTTTTTTTGTTTCAATTATGGAGATTTTAACCTTAAGGTCATTCACCTTTTCGGGCCAGAAAAACTTTCTGACCCTATGTGCGCGGGGGTTGGGAATCGAACCCGGGACGAGCTGCGTGAAAGGCATCGACTTACCCATCACGCTACACCCGCCCCCTTGTGTAGCATTCTTTTCGGTCTATGTGATGTCGTTTCGCAGCGATTTCAAGCTTAAATGTATTTATCGCTGGTACTGTCACTTTTCAAGTTGTTTTTTCACTAATTTATGTAAACATTTTTTGTCGATTGAATATTGCAATGTGTATTGTTTATATACGACGGGCTTAACATTTTTTCTGATCTAGGAATTTTCAACTACAAAAGACACGCTGTTTGAAGCATCATAATTATCTGTCATAGTGATGAGAATCAAAATTGACTGAACTACATTGCTGATGGAATTAGCCTTGACAAATCTTTTTTTTTTCAAAGGCATCAAAATGTTGGGTCAAGTTTATCACTCTAGATGTAGATTGTAATGAAAAACAAAAAAACATTTCACGGTAAAAAATCGACGTTTTCTTTGTGAGGCCCATTTCATGTAGTAGTTTTAGTTTCTTCGATTTTAAAACGGCGCGCATCATGATAATGATATAACGAAATATATTTTCATATTCTGATACAATAGATTTCACACAGCGACGAGTGTGATTTTGAGTATGCCTGCACACTTTGAAAAAACCTTGTAATTTTACACTTTATAGGCTGTTCATAAATGTAGCGTCGCAGTTGACGCAAAGTTACTTGCAAGGACATGTAATATCCATCCATGACATGTTAAATGACATGAAATTCATTGAAATAAAAAAATACTGTTGCGTTCCGCCGCGACTTGAACCGAGAATCATTGGAACGCAAAGTACGTCCTTTAATCGACTGAGCCACAGAAGCACACATCTGTTTGGCTGGTAAATGATGCATATGAATTCAAACAGTCGCACTTGCTAACCGAATGCAAATTACAGTCCAAAACCAGTAAAATTCATACTAAACCAGATCACCAGGAGGGATTAGGTCAATATATAAATTTAATTTTTTTTGTGAGTAGCATAAATATTTGAAAATTATCAGGTGTACAACTTTGCTTCCGCCGTTTTCCGATAGGTGGCTGTACCGGCTGAGGCTGGTCAAAATACATAGATGATAATGCCTTTAAAGTGAGTGTGTACAGTGCCTAACGAATTGTCATCGCCGTTTCAGTGACAGTTGTTCTTGTTTTCGTATTATTCACGCTCGAAAATGTCTGTTTATGTGCCCAATTCTCGCCTTTTCGAGAGGTTTTACTTTTCTGTTACAATTCCAAAAAAAATACAGCTGAAGCGCTTAGAATGCTCTCAGAAACTTACGGTGATTTCAATGTCGAAGACAAACATGGTGGTGGAAGAGAAAAAACCTTCAAAGATGAACAACTAGAAGCATTGCTTGATGAAGATTCGTGCCAAACCCGAGAAGAGCTTGCCGAATCGTTGGGAGTGATTCAGAAAGAAGGAAACTGGGTGCCGTACGAGTTGATACCGAGGGACATCGAGCGCCGTCTATTTGTATGTGAGCAACTGCTCCAAAGACAAAATCGTAAGGGGTTTTTACATCGAATCGTAACCGGTGCACAGTGGTCCAAAACGGCAATTTCATGCCTTTAATTATTTTTCAGCGAAACCGTAGACTTTTCATCATTGATGTCTTATGAAAAGTTGCACGGGTTGTTACTGCGGTTTTATGTACATGGACGGTCATGTTCCAGTACACTTGTAAAGACAGATAAAAAAATTAACTTTTTACTGGAAGCAGCTAGAGAATTTTCGTCTTGGACAATATTGTAGAAAATTAAATTTCGAGTAACTTTACTCAAGAATTTTTTTTTTCTAACTCTAGCCGTTAATTAATTTTAGGTGGTTTAAATAATAAAGTTTTTAAAATCAGTTTTTTTGTTCTAACAAGTTTTATATTCTTCTGAGAGTAATGAATTTTTCTACAAAACTAGATTTTGTGCAAATACTTAACAGTCTATAACATTTCAAAGTGCTATGATAAATTTCAAAAGAGTTATGAATATTTTTATGTAAAATAGAGTCGAAATTCAAACTTATATATCGCAGAAGAGTGCAAAAAGTAGCAGATCAAACAGTTTAGGTTGGATAATAATTTCGATTGAGAACAAAACCTCGAAGGAATGGTTTGTATCCGATTGTATCCAAGGATTTCATCAATAAATATAACTGGCAAATTGGAAGCCGCTGTAATATAAAACGAATATAAAAATAGTAATAATAATAATAAAAATAATAACAATAAGAATAATAATAACGATAATAATAATAAAAATAATAATACGAATAATAACAACAAGAATAATAATAACGATAATAATAATGATAAAAATAATGATATGTAACTGTGAATATCTTCAATATATTTTAGAAATATTTTGTTTTTCATTATAATTAAATAAATTTTTCTTAGCTAACACATTGTTGTAGATGTAATCCTATTTGAAAATAACACAAAATCAAAGCAACCGGCGATTCTTGAGCTCCAACCTGTGAACATTGGTGGATGTGCTGTATAACAAAGACAAATGTGGCGTTTACACTATTGCTGGTAGCTAGCATGCTGGTGCCAGTATACTGACACGCCAGCAGCTGGCAATGTTTACACTATTGCTGGAAATTTCTTGCTGGCAAAATTTGTAAAAACTATAAAAAAACATCTTTAAAATACTTAAATCATCATGCTCATTAATGATATTGATCCACTTTGCACGAACAAATGCTTTTAACTAAGAAAAACATGAAATACGTGCGAGATATACATCAATTTTATTCCGTCGCCATCTTGAATTTCTCCACCAGCATCGCTTGCCAGCATGAAAT
This sequence comes from Malaya genurostris, assembly GCF_030247185.1. NCBI lineage: Eukaryota > Metazoa > Arthropoda > Insecta > Diptera > Culicidae > Malaya > Malaya genurostris. Next base: position 304,219,998 of record NC_080571.1, on the reverse strand, counting down.
TTAGAACGATCAAAAATTTTCATGCTGGCAACAACCAGCAGCTGGCAAGCGATTACATTATGCTGGCAGCCAGCAGAAGTGTAAACGGGGCTAAAAACCAAAGCAACCGGTCGTGAAATCATTCTTTTTATTGTCCCAACTAACCTCAATTAGTAGAATACGTGAGCTCATTCGTAATGCACAGTAATTATTCTTTTTTTTGTAAAAGTGATAAAACGAAAACGGTAGACGACATTGAAAACAAAAAGAAATTTCAGTACTGGATTAGAAATTCTAATCACGCACTGTCACCTATCGATAATTAGCTAAGAAAAATTTATTTATTTATAATAAAAAACAAAATATTTCTAAAATATATTGAAGATATTCACAGTTACATATTATTATTTTTATCATTATTATTATCGTTATTATTATTCTTATTGTTATTATTCGTATTATTATTTTTATTATTATTATCGTTAATATTATTCTTATTGTTATTATTTTTATTATTATTATTACTATTATTATATTCGTTTTATATTACAGCGGCTTCCAATTTGCCAGTTATATTTATTGATGAAATCCTTGGATACAATCGGATACAAATCATTCCTTCGAGGTTTTGTTCTCAATCGAAATTATTATCCAACCTAAACTGTTTGATCTGCTACTTTTTGCACTCTTCTGTGATATATAAGTTTGAATTTCGACTGTATTTTACATAAAAATATTCACAACTCTTTTGAAATTTATCATAGCACTTTGAAATGTTATAGACTGTTAAGTATTTGCACAAAATCTAGTTTTGTAGAAAAATTCATTACTCTCAGAAGAATATAAAACTTGTTAGAACAAAAAAAAACTTATTTTTAAAACTTTATTATTTAAACCACCTAAAATTAATTAACGGCTAGAGTTAGAAAAAAAAAATTCTTAAGTAAAGTTACTCGAAATTTAATTTTCTATAATATTGTCGAAGACGAAAATTCTCTAGCTGCTTCCAATAAAAAGTTAATTTTTTTATCTGTCTTCACAAGTGTACTGGAACATGACCGTCCATGTACATAAAACCGCAGTAACAACCCGTGCAACTTTTCATAAGACACCAATGATGAAAAGTCTACGGTTTTGCTGAAAAACAATTAAAGGCATGAAATTGCCGTTTTGGACCACTGTGCGGTGATGAAAAGTGGGTTCGATACGATAATCCTAAACGCAGAAAATCATGGGGAAAGCCCGGGTATGCTAGTTCGTCGAAGGCAATACCGAATATTCATGGCGCCAAGGTTATTATGGGATAAGCTCGGTGTGATTTACTACGAGCTCTTAAAACCGGGTAAACCATCACAGGAGTTCACTATCGAACGCAACAGATGCGCCTTAGTCGCGCACTAAAAGAAAAGCGGCCACAATATCAAGAGCGACATGACAAAGCCATCCTCCAACACGGCAATGCTCGGCCTCACGTCGCGTCAAAGTGGTCAAAAAGTACCTGGAAACGCTAAAATGGGAAGTCTTGCCCCACCCGCCGCATTCCCCATATGTCGCCCCTTCTGTCTTTCACCTATTCCGTTCGATGGCACACGGCCTGGCAGATCAACATTTTCAATCCTTCGAAGAGTTGGAAAAATGGATAGCATCAAAACAGGACTCCTTTTTTCGAGCCGGGATCCGAAAATTGCCGGAAAGATGAGAGAAAGTTTTCGCTAGACGGACAATACTTTGAATAATACATCTGTAAGCACTTTTTCGCAATAAAGCTTTTAATTTTGAAAAAAAAAATGGCGGAACAAAGTTGTACACTGATATAACTCAATTTATATGCTGATTTAAATCGCAATAAAAGATGTATTCAAAATTAGATTTTATTGAGTGTAATATAAATGTCTGAGAACAGTAAAGTAAATGTTTTAATACATTCTCCATGCAGATATAAATTTGAAACTAATGAAATGTACCTTCTCACCTATTCACTGCATTTCACGCCATTAAATTTTTAAATCCCGCGAAAAATAGACTTTTATTTTGTGAATATTTTTTGCTACTGTTGATTCCACAAAAATTTTCATTTTTTTAAAGGTGTATTTTAAATACGTCGGTCAATAAGTCCTCGGTCTGACAGACAGGTGGTGTCACTTATTAAAAACCCCTCTAGCTTTCAGAAGAGATTTTTAGATTTCATCTATCGAAATTCAATGATATTCGGTTCATTGAGGTGCCAGTTATCGTTGCACATACTTTTTTTATGCTCATCAAGGAGAATACATTGATGAATGAAACTGAAACTTGGGACGAAAAGTGTTTTTGCCTTTCTCATATAGAAAGGCTATACAATCACTGCAAAAACCGACTGTTGAACCGAGGCCCGGAGGGCCGAATGTCATATACCATTCGACTCAGCTCGACGAACTGAGCAAATGTCTATGTGTGTATGTGTGTGTGTGACAAATATTGTCATTCACTTTTCTCGGAGATGGTTTAACCGATTTTCACAAAGTTTGATTCAAATGAAAGGTGTCATAGCCCCATACAAAGTTCCTGAATTTCATTTGGATCCAACTTCCGGTTCCGGAGCTACAGGGTGATATGCACCAAAAAGGGGGAAATAATTCTTTAAAAATGTGAAAAAAATGTCACTCTCTTTTCTCGTAGATGGCAAAACCGATTTTCTCAAACTTAGACTCTAATGAAAGGATTCATTGTCACGGTTCCATACAAAGTTCCTGAATTCATTTGGATCCGACTTCCGGTACCGGAATTACAGGGTGATATGCACCAAAAATGTGAAAATAATGTCAACCTTTTTACTCGGAGATGGCGGAACCGATTTTCACAAACTTAGATTCAAATGAAAGGTCTTATAGCCCCATACAAAGTTCCTGAATTTCATTTGGATCCGACTTTCGGTTCCGGAATTACCGGGTGATAAGCACCAAAAAGGGGGAAATAATGCATTAAAAATGTGAAAAAAAGTCACTCACTTTTCTCCAAGATGGCTTATCCGATTTTCACAAACTTAGATTCAAATGAAAGGTCCCACGGTCCCATACAAAATTCCTGAATTTCATTTGGATCCGACTTCCGCTTCCGGAGCTACAGGGTGATATGTACCAAAAATGTGAAAATAAATGCCACTCACTTTTCTCGGAGATGGCAGAACCGATTGGTGGATTAAGAAGGGTTTTTGTTTATTTGTTTGGATACACAAGCATTGAGCTACGCTGGAACGTGTGGTGAAACACGTTCCAGAGGCAAACCATTTCCAGGCGCGTGAAAAACGTACACAAAAGGGTGTACGGACTCCAATAGCATCACAAGGAAATATTCGGTGAAATTCTCCCATTCTACCGATCATCTTCAAACTTTTAGGGAATCAAATCAAACATATTATTTAACTTTTTGCCATGCGCTCTTTATTCGAATTCCACTGTCATATCAGAATGCACCAACCTTCCTCTTAGCTGTATTCATTAGGTCTTGTACAACGTTTGGACCAAGTTTTTTGCGTAGAAATCCATTTTTCTTCATATCTTTCTTCCATTTTACTTCCTTGGGATGTTTCCAAAACGCCTGATTCATTGTGGCTCAGTACGTGTCAATTGTTCGCAGTTCCGGTATGCTCCGGGCCACTCCGAAACATCATTCGAGTAATGGCACGAAGCTAAATTTCGCCAGAAAAGCGTTGTACCATTGTGTGACCTTAGAAGTGGAAATTGATGATTCTATGAGCAAAATGATGAATTATTGTTCATGATATGAATCATGATCCCATAAGAAGATATGATTCATGATTTTCATAATTTCTTAATCATGGTACTGGTAATGGATTTGTATCCGTGCATGTATACGTGTCTATGATCGTACCGGTTGTTACGAATGGAGTGCACCGCTTCCCACATGAGCGAATTGATTGCCAAATCGAGTATTTTTTGTTAAACTTTGACATTTTCTACTTTCTAACGTTTTCTGAGACATCTTATCACGGGTAGTGAAAAACAAAAGTACCGAAAAATGAAACAATGCGGTTTTGTCAACATTTTGTGTGTAGAGCTCCGTGCATATGATTTTTCCACCGTATTCTACCGTTCATTGCCACTCGGTGCCTTTTGAAGTTTTGCTCAAATGCAGTCTCTTTTAAAGCAAAGTGGTTTGAGAGACGGTTAATTTATTTTATGCTGTGGGTACACATCAGTTTTGCCTATCTACATAAAAACCGAAACTGACGTGTTTTTAAGCTCGGACAACGAGTGACAATATAATGTTATCTTGCAGATTAATGAAAATGTGTTGGTATTAACAAATATGTTAGTTCAATACAATATAAATAATAAATACAAATTAATACTCTCTTGGACTCAGTTTTCACGTTTCGTCATTACCAGTGAGAACAACACCGAGAGAAAAGCCAGTTGAATGGAATAACGAAATAATGAAAATTAGCGAAAAATAATCGCTAGAGGTAGGACGTCTGTCTTAATCAGGTTGCCTGCCTAATCGTGTTGTATCACATTTTCCTCAGTTGGTAGACCATCTCTTCGATAACGAGAAGGAGAAGGATGCGGATTCGTGGCCTGCATCTGGTGGTGGAATCTTTTTCGAAAATTTCCATTTTCTCAAAAATTCATTCTGTTTCTTGTTAGCAGTGACAAAAAGAGAAAACGTTGCTCATGATAGCTTCTAACGTCCTAAGCAAACCCAAGAATTATAGTCTGTTCGCACTATACCGGGACGACCGGGACGGGACCATCCGGGACTTTCCAGCGCCGACGGTGCGAAAAACTCGGCGAGGAATATCGGCGGCAACCAAATGGATTTTATCCCAGATCCGGGATTCCAATACATACACAATGTTTGATCTGTCTTAAGAAAGCCTTGGTATTACATTAATGTAGTGGAATTTAATCCTCAGTTTCAACATACTTCGCAGCCGATTCAGAGTGTACAGAACCGTTGCATGGCTGGTGCTACTACTGGTTTGTAAGAACAGTGTCCTATGCATTGAACCGCCACCCCGTGATCTGTCTTAAGCTTAGTTTAAATTGTTTCAGTTGTCAATGAGAGGCAGACTGGAAAAAGGCTGATGCATGAAATAGTAGAAATGTAAATTTGCGAAGAGACTATTACAGAAAAAAATTATACGAAACCATAGCTTTTCTCATTCGAGTAAATCGATTTCCCAATATAACTACTTTGAAAGCAAATTTCAACTCAGTGTGTGGAGTGTTCTCTTGTGGGAATGATTTTGCGAGACAGCACTGAAAGTTTTTTTTTTTGTCGTAAATACGACTTACTTTACTATGGGGTGCCTTTTCAAAATTAGCCATATGGGAGAATGGGCAGAACTTAATCGTGAATATCTCGACTTGTATTAACGGCAGCAACATAATTATTTCACCATTTCATCAAAAATATGATCAGGAATTTAGGATAATATTTTGAACAGTGTGCGATAACCGCAAGCAACTCAAAAATTAAATTTCCTAAAACTTTGAAAACATCGCGAAAAACTTTTCACTTTTGCTTGCCTTTTTCGCATCTGGACGACGGTTTTTAAGGTAGTCAGGTACATATCAGAATCTACTGAACAAATAGAATTTACGTTGACACGTAGAATTTCTCTTATTTCTACAGACGGAACTGGATGTCGAGGTGAGGTTCTCCCAACAACATCAGTGAGAACAAACCAAGTATAAAGCGTGAAACGCTCAGGTCGTTCTCTCATTTGGACTTCGGTCGTCAGGAGGAGCAGTCGGCAATGCAAGTAGACCTTTTGCGTGGTGGAATGCCTCAAACGCTCAGGTCACAGAGCCAGTTTTCAGGATAATTGGATTAGCTTTGTGCAATTTTCCCAGTGCAAAATTCGCAAACAGTTTTTAATATCCTAGAGAATTACACAATTTGGCCCTTCTGAATGCCTGAATTTATCTCGTAAGACATTTTGATAACTTTTTTCACTGAAATATTTAAATCCGAAACGAAATAATTGCCTTCAAAATTCTATATGTTTACATTTAGAACAATAATTGTATACCCAAAATATTATGCGAAATTTTCTTCACTATACTGTATACGGCCCATTTTTCAACCACTTCTAGTTTGTAGTAGAACTTTCTGCTGATTTGCTATAAAAAATGTATAGCACCGACTTAGAAGCCATTAATGAAAGGTTCCTTTCAGAACCACCATTATTTTATAATAAAGAACTATACTGGTTATATCGTAACATTTACTATTTAATAATAATTGTGTCAGAATGTTTAATGTAACTAATCTGTATTTCAGTTTAAGAGTATCGTTTCAAATTCTAGTAGTGAAAAAGAGGAAAGCTTGCACAATTCACATAATCGATCAACTAATTGATATTCGAAAGTATAAAGAGAGTGTCAGCTTTATTCGTATTCACGACATCCAGTTATGTCTCTGACGTTAGTCACCCGTCTATTTGTTTCGATTATAGAGGTTTTAACCTTGAAGTCATTCACCTTTTCGGGCCAGAAAAACCTTCCGACCCTATTTTCGGGGTTGGGAATCGAACCCAGGTGGGCTGCGTGGAAGGTATCGACTTACCCATCATGCTATACCCGTCCCCACACTGAAAGTTGATCATTAACCGAGGTTCTGTTCCATTTATGTCTCAGCTGTGTTTTATTTTCAAAATATTTAAAGTCTTTATTTTTGTTTTCAATTATAGAGGTTTGAATCTCAATTTCATTCGCCTGTTCGTATCATAAAAACTTGCCAACCCTAGGAACGGGATCGAGTCCAGGTGGGCTGCATGAGTAAATGATGGTATCATGATGATAAGTACTTTAATTTATTTTTTTTCATATTTAATGTTAATTTTCACTTAAATTTAATTAACAATCGTTCACATTTGTATAAGATTTCGACAGACCCATAGTAATTAAATTTTTCATGACTTTCTATAAGAGTCAAATGCAATTTCTTCAATACAATACTAGATAGAATGAGAAAATCTATAAAAGAGTAGTAATGGGTTAGTTTTAATGGAATGATCGAAAGAATTTTGAACGCATTCTGAAAAGGATGTTTATGATTTCACATGTTCTGTTGGTAATTTATTGCATTCGAACGAATTTATGCGAGACGAAGCAATCCAAGGGCCCGGTGTTTTATAGTAGATAGTGAATATCCGATTGCTCACTTGACAAACCAACGCTTCGCTGCGGGTACTCACACTATCAGGCTCGCTCGTGCCGCAGTTAGTTTGAAATTTTTGCTGTCGGATCTAAATTAACAGTGAAGTCATCTAACGTGGAACTCACTCACGTACGTAACAAATTTCCATGCTGCCCTTTCAGTACGGTCGATATAAATCCCCCCTTTCCGTAGCCGGAATCAGAGCAAATGGATTGTTGAGAAGGATATACATAGTGCTCAATCTAACAGTTCGATTGCGATTCGTGTTCGCAGGAAATAGTTTCCATTTGAATATTTGATGGCGTTGATGCAGATAGTGAAATATGCACACGTGCACGTGGGTGGGTCTGCACGACCTGCACAGTCACATGCATGAGCAACCCTTCGCACAGGACTCTCAGTTGCTACCAGATACTTCCAGTTGGTGATGGTGGAGCTGATCCAACGAATCGAAAAGAAGTTTAACTGATGCGCTAATGTTTTCAATCATGTTTCGAATCAATCACTGATCGTTTAGTGGGAAGATTGCGAACGTGTCTCGCTCGTGAACACATTTCCGCGGTGCAGCTAATCAAGTGTCGTAGCGATTAGTAGTCGGCTAAATTAAATATTTGGTTTCTACCATGAATTAATGATTAACATTTATTCAATCAATTTGTGTTATTTCACTAATTTAAACGGAAAATTATGCACACTCGTTTGAATCCAAAATTTATTTTAGAGTATTGGAAGAAGAAACTTGGAATTATGAATCAATTCAACGAAAGTCATTTCTCAGTCCACAAAATTAGCTCACTTCAATTTTTGACTTAAGTGATCGATTCCATAATTCAGCCGGGTGAGCTGTCTCATCGAACCAATAGAATATGACGAGAAAACCAAATCCGAGTAGGAAGCTTAGTTTTTTTCCCTCGGAGCCATCCTTCTCTCTCCCTCTCTCTCCAGACTCAACTAATTCTGCATGACTTGCATCGATACAAAACTTTCAACGAGCTCGACAAGCACAACTTTCCAAACATTCCGACAAACGCTAACGAACAGTTGCGGAAAAGAACGCTAACAATTCCGGTACATTCCGCCGTAGTTTCGATTTTCGGATCGAATAAATACATCTCGTTGTCATCTCGCTTAACTCGATTATCCTGCCCAGCGGCAGCGGAAAATGATCGGAAAGGCAACATCCGCCTGAAGAGTTACTCCTTCCGTCACCGTTTCGGAGAGATAATTTTCGGCTGTTTCAACTTGAAATAAGCTCATAATTTACTAGTTAAATTAGCTACCACGTAAACATTTGCGGAAGCGTCGCGCGCCGGTGCTACCACTCTCTCTCTCTCTCTTTCGCTCTCCCGATCCGGACCGCGGCTGGTGTGCAGCATTTTTTTCCCCGCAGAAATACCTTCAGCCTTTCGGTTTGCTGCGAGTACGCGCGAACTCGTGCCAAAATATGCAAAACAGTTTCCTTAATCAGTGGAAAGCTTATTGTTCCTCGTTTGCTTTCTCGTTACACCATATAAGCGAAGTGTTGAAACACGGACCCCGGACCGCACGGTGGTCCGAGGGGAAATGGGGAGATGGTCTCCTCGACGCTGGAAAATTGTCGGTTTCAGTGGTTTGGCGAGAGCATCGCACACTTCATAACGAGTCGGCATTTCCCGCGAAGCAAACAGCCCCCAACCGAAACCGGGACTCCGCCAGCTGTCGTTGTCGTAGCGAGGAAACAAAAGACTGAAATGGAAAGCCAAGCGTTCCGGCCGACCAACCAACCAAGTGGAAGTAATTTTGTTTCACCAATTTGCATACTACGGCAAGCGTATGTACAGCCAGTCAGCTTTATGTTTATGACATTCTAGTGATTTTGTAGTGTAGTTAATTGGGTGAAATTTGGGTGAAGTTTTTGAACTTGTGATTTAAAGTGGAGTAATTTTATTCCGTAGAGGATCGTTTTAATGGGCAGATAATAAGTACTGTTCATATTTTACATATAGCAAAGTACTTTGGAGTCGGTAGACTTTCGGTTAGAGCTCAAAACAACCCTAAGGTAAACTGCACAGCTCCGAATTGTATACTATAAACAAGCTCAAGCTTTCAATCCCTCGAAATAAAGCTTAAAAATTTATTCACATTACATCTCACAGTCTTATATTAACACGATTATGTTTTTAAAACTTTATATTAACATTATTCATTATTACCTATTTTTATATATATAAAAAATAGGTATAGAATTCGCTCAAACTTTCGAAAATTTTTCCGAGGCCCGGAGGGCCGAATGACATATACCAATCGATTCAGCTCGACGAACTGAGCAAATGTCTGTGTGTGTGTATGTGTGTGTGTCCGTATGTGTGTTGTCAACTAAGAGGTCGAGATCTCAGAGATGGCTGGACCGATTTTCATCAAACTAGTCGCAAATGAAAGGTCTCCCCGTCACCCAAAACGCTATTGAATGGTTTTGAGATCGGATGTTTACTTTTTGAGTTATAAAAAGTTTTATGTCAAAATTTTCAGTTTTTTGACAGTATCTGTCACAATTGACCTTGAAAACAGAATATGTTTTCAGACTTAGATTCCGCACGGTAATACCTATCCAACAAGCCATAGATTGTTAAAATCCGTCCATTTTTAACGGAGATATCGAAATTTTTCTGTAAGCGACTTTTCCCCCTATTCCAGCAGTAGGAGTTTTGAGCGCTGTATGACAAAGAAATGCTTGGGAGCAACGGAAAACACGATTTTTTATACTGTTACATACAATTGTTTCTAAGAACCAAAAGGATTGTGTACAGCATTCTTTTTCATGACATTTAGCCTCGGACCGATTTTGGCACGGCTCGTTTTTGGCAACATAATCGTTCGAATATGACATATATAAACCAGATGATGGCAGAATTTTTTTTAATTATTTTGTTTTAAACTACTTACAGCAATAAATGCTGGAAGAACATAACATCCATATACCATTCGAATCAGTTCGTCGAGATCAGCAAATGCGTGTGTGACAAATAACTTCAATTAATTTTCTCGGAAAATTTCTTTTCTACAAATTCAGATTCATACGAAAAGTCGTATGCTCCCAAACAAAGTTCCTGCATTATGTTTGGTTCCGACCTCTGGTTTCGGAACTACAGGATGATATGTGAAACGAAATCAAAATTGTGTAACTCATTTTTCTTGAAGATGGCTGAACCGATCTAAGATGCAAATGAAATCTAAGAATCATCTAAGATTCAAATGAAAAGTTTCAAAGTTCTATAAAACATCTTGCTTTTCAGTCAGATCCAACTTCCGGTTTCGGGGATTGTATAAAAATGTCTATTCCACATAATTTAATCAGGTTTATCGGGTTAGCAGATTTGGATAGTCGATAAAAAAATTAACTTTTTTCAGTTTTAGTGGTATTCAGTTGTCGATCAGAAGGCACCTAAAAATTTAATTCGTGCTATGATCTCTCAAAGATGTCTTAACTGATTTTCAAATGTTTTGAAACAAATGTAAAGTGTACAGCTACTCAGGTGAATTTATCTGACTTCGGCCATACCGCTTTTAGAATTCCGGTTCCAGTATAAAATCGTTTCTCAAAGCTCAATCGTTTTCTCAAAAAAAGCCTAATCAAATTTCAGAAACAAAAATTTTAATTAAAACAAACTTATATACAAAAATTAATTATTTTATCCAATTATGACTTCCGGTTCTCGAATTACATGATGATGAATTTTTAAAATTCAAACCGATATAGAAGATGACAATCCCGAAAAGCTTCAAAGTTGAACTCAAAACTGTTGTAATTTATTCGTCATATGGCCATACGAATCGGTTTGGGTTATGCTGGTTCCTGAATACCGGCTCTGGAAGTACCTTAAATTAAAACTTACATATCATGGCATGTTTAATCGATTATCACACTTCTAGATTCAAATTCGATCCGATTTGCAGTTTCGACATTACAGAGTAATGAGTGATTAAAATCTCAAATTGTCGCTTAAAACGAGGGTCATTAAAATAATGTCATGAAAACTTAAACACCGAAGAATATTCATGCAAAAAACACATGCGGATTGATAAAAATAGGTATCATCTCACTGCTAGGTGGATTAAACACGTTTTAGTAATTAGTGACTACCAGGATTATGAGTCAATCTCAATTAAAATGACATTAAATGAAGTATTGCTAATAGGATCATCAACGATCCCAAAAATTTAGCAAAAAAAAAATACAATACAAGTTTTTATAAAACATCACCATCATTTCATTTTAACTTAATTTTACTAATAGTACTGTTGTTGTACCGTTGAATTCCACTATGTTATATCACGTCATTACACTCTCACAAAGTCACTATTTTCACACCGATACACTGAAGAAGGATGCAAATAGCATTCCGAAATACGTATCTGTATTATAACGTTTGAAACACTTTCGGAAAAATAGTGACTGTGAAAATAGTGACTTTGTGAGAGTGTAATGACGTGATATAACATAGTGGAATTCAACGGTACAACAACAGTACTATTAGTGAGAACATTCTACTAACAGCTCAAACAGAAATTTAGTTAATTTTACTAACGAACTGATCCAACTTCTATTATTCAATAGCTGGTACTTGTTTCGTTCGAGACGTCTCTCGTTACGCTTTTTGTGTAATAAAAAGTGTCTTGCTAATAGCATTAATTTTACGTCTGCTCAGCAGTCATAATCTGCTGACACTCTGATGAGTCGAAGACGAAACGTAAACATATATTCAATATTGTTTATCCGGAACCTATGTTCAAGCAAATTATTATAGATATAGAAATAGACTTCAAACATTGGAATCTTTCATTGTTGCAAATAATGGAGTTTGAATTTCTGAAGCTGAAGATTAAAAAAAATATTCCACAAGATTGAAACATCTTTCGATTCATAGAACAAAAGCCAATAGTTTTTTATTGAGACCGATAAAAAAAACAAAACGGTTACTATGAACATAGATAAAAATCGAACCCTAAACGCTCAGAACATAAACTTAACAAAAACTGTTTCTTGCACAAACTGAACTTTTTATTCAGTGTTATTTTATGAAAACTTTTTGACTACAAAAATGCCCATCTTGCTGCAAATTAAAGATTGACAGAGAACATAATTATCTATGCTGGGACAAAATTTCATCAAAATGAAGAATGATGTTTTTGTAATTTGACTTAAAAATTTTAAGATCCCTTTTTTTAGTGGAAAAGTAATTCGTTCAGTAATTTGTTAGAAAATTAGACTCATTTTGTAAACATCAATAACGTAACAAGTTTTAGTAGGATTTGTCATTTTTCGACTATATTTTTGGCAAAAATTGGTGAAATAAAAGTGTAGCCAAGGATGGTTGTTATCGTATCAAAGAACGCTCACTGGCAACTCTTCACACGATTGAATCAGTGCCATCAAAGAGAGACGGATATCATCGCAACAACAAAAACCCGGCATGGCTCATTTAACATAGAATCGAAACCAGTGCGAGAGCGAAATTCTCTCGATGACATTTCTGAGAATCAAAGGTTAGCACGCTGCTGTGGGGATCCTCTCTGAAGCAACAAACGGTCGCTTATTCTCGTTTCGTGATCCGATTCTATATAGGCAGTTGATAATTGCGATAGAATCATTTTACTATTACCGCTTATTCTGACTATGTGCATATAACCTTTATATAAGATGTCTCTATGAAAATGTCTGTGAATGCTCCACACAAGAGTTTTGAAATATTGCAACCTAGTATGGGAATCATCAAGTTGAATCATCGATTCGATTTTCTGCGATAATTGTCAACTTGCGATTCTCTCTTGGGAAATTCCACACAGCAACGAACATTATCAGACTGTAATTTTTTTAAGGGCGTGAAATACTCAGACTAGGAAGTGGAGTGAAGAAATCTGTTTAAAATGTTCAAAATGACGAATGTAACAATGAGAGATTCTTTTTGTTTCCTTTCTCTTTCGATTATTACGGTACTGTTAGCAATCCTTCACTCCAATTATTTACCGATAGTAATAACTAAAGCTATCATCTTTGAATCTACACTGAAGAAATTACCGACAAAGCAGGAATGTTTCGCAATAACCGAAAGAGAAAGTAAACAAAGAGAATCTCTTATTCAGTGTTGCATCCAGTATATTCACTGACGGACACAATCGCAGCGATGCCAACCCAACGGATTTATCCGTAGATCCACGGATTTCTGCATTATTTCTCCAGATATACACGGTAAATAATTAAATCTCGCGTTTGTTTTCTGAAAACGGCCAATGATCCATCTGTCGAGTTTCACTTTAAAGAAAGATTCTGGAAGACTTGGCGATAGCGAAATTTTCGTCTTGTTGATTTCAATACTTCAGAAATTACTCTTTAAAGTTTACGCACGGGGTTAAATAAACGATATAATAATAATGTTATGCAAATATATGAGTTTGAGTACACTTGAAACCAAATCTACGGATTCCACAAAAGTGGCATCACTGCACAATCGTTCCAAAAAGAATAGTTTCCCTTGCATGCTCTCTCACTGAAAAGCTACGCATACTGTCACTAATAATGTATGAGTTTCACTGAGAGATATATTCCGTCAGTTCAGTCTGATGCTCACTTGGTGACAAATCACTATGATGGAAATCTCAGAGTGACGGTTAATGTCTAAAATTTCCACCGAGATCGTCAATTGCCAGGAAAATTCGTTAAAAACAACGTTTTCTCGATTTAACTTACTTCATAGAAGGAAGATAAAAAATGCATTCGTAATCCAATGAATCAATCTCTATATGAAAATTGAAGCAAACCGATTCTCATACCAGCGATCATAATATCAAACTCTTAGATTTTTAACATTACCGAAGATTTATATCAAAACAAAATCAACACCAGACTTGCATTTTTTTTGTACGTTAGACGATGTCAGAGAATGATTATGAACGATGATTAGTAACTGACTGTTGTACAGCTTTTGTAGAGTCAAAATCCCACCTCTCTTTACGAGATCGTGTTTCGATGACATTTTTAATCGTAGTAGGCAGTTCTAGATAAAAATAAATGAAAACAAAACACTTTTCTCTAGATAGAAATCGAATAGTGCACATTTGATGTATTTCTTTCAATGCAAATTGTGGTGATGTAACATAAATACATATTTAAGAATCCGAAACTTTCAGTTTAATAATTTTTCTCTGCATCCTGGCAAGAAGTTGAGGATAGGAGTCTTTACGAGCAATCCAGTGATTCTAAACATTCCATTTTCAATTTATAGTTCAAAAAACTGTACAGAACTATGAACTGATCATAAAAAAAAACAAACAGAGAATAACCGATCTATTCTCTCATTTGAATCATTTTACTCTCAGCGTGTTGCCACTCTCGCGTCACTGATGTTCCTGTTCGCCGTACGCTACTCATTGCATCAATTCGATCATCTTTGAATGACGATCATTCTGGTTCGTGACAGACCTATCTCGTAGCTTTGACGTGTGAATGATTATCACGACTGAGTGCAACTCTGCTCTCACTGTTACATTCGTCGTTTTGAACATTTTATACAGAAATGAAGCAAAATTCTCTCACTAACTGCTGTCAAACCGTTCGTTTAAAGCTAGTTTCGAACCTAGTTTCAACGTTGTTGAACTTCAAAAGCGAGTCAGTTTCGTACCTGGTTTTTATATCAGGCTTACTCAAACTCCCGTTGCTAAGTGCGAACCCAACACAGTTTCGTGAAAAGTGTTTGTTTGATGAAACTACCCTGGGTCAGTTTCGGTTTTCTAAAGCGAAAACGACATTAAATTAGAGTAAACTTTGTTCAGAGTTGAGTTAGAACTCAATCGAATGTTAGTCAAAGTCCTATACTTAATTTTTCGTGATCCAATTCTATTCCAGTTAAAAGCCAAGTGAATCAGTTATTCGGTTTATAAAAATATTTCTTTATTTTCGTTTCTTAACGCACTTAAATGTGGATAAAAATTTACCTAAAAATAATGAGTCTTGAATAAAATCTGTGAACTATGTCGATTACCCTATAGTTTAGCAAAGCTGTATGATACGTTTTTTTATTTCCAATTCACAAAATCTGGAGTTCTTCCACACTCGGCGAATGGAATGAGAAAAACCATAGATGATATAAAAATGAAAATTCATTCCGGAGCTTTTTGGCTTGTAGGTTTCATTTCGTGGCCATGGTGGCAGAGTGTAAAATTTTATTTCCATTCCGTGCCTATGTTGGTGCAGTTTTACCCGTAGTTTGGGGCAGCAGGTGAGACTCGTGCCGTCTGGCTGTGGAGCGGCACCCGGCGGTTGAACATGTGTACAAAATTGGTTATGGAGCTTGATAATGTGCGATTACGTCACTTTGTTTCACCACCGGGGAAATCGTTCGCCGCTCTCCTGCACAGGCTAAATGGGATTGGCCATGGTAATACGGTGCACTGGGAATTCGTTGCAAAAGTGTTAGCGTATCAGTGCGAAGCGAATTATATATACGCGATTGTCCCACTCTGTTCAAGTTGAAATGGAAACATTCATTTCCACAGACAACCTACTTTTCCCCGGTTCGACAACTCGCACACAACATGCCTTTTTACTAGCTGCACATCTGCTGCATCTCATTTCATTTTCACGTGACGGGCCGAGTATGATAATATGTCTGCACAACAATGCCACCGTGGAACTTTTGCTGTACATACACACTCTGTTATAGTTGTTCCCCGCCCACGCCCGAGGCTCCTGGCAGGTCACTGTTCGCAAGGCACGGCACGGCATGGCACTTCGGCTCTATGGAAAGTTGCATTCCGGAAAGTGGGTGTATGTGTGCTTCTGTATGGATGTGCGCATGTTATGTGCATGAAGCGGAGTCTACTCTCGAGCCTTAAAGATTCAGTAAACAAACAGATGCGAAGTACACGCGTGGCACCTCGAAGGAATGGGGTTTTGTTACGAGCATTTTTCACTTCCTCACTTGAGCAAGCATTCTGCAGTGCGCGTTGCCGAAAACTTTACGCTAGCCGTAAGCGTTGGTTGTTTTTGTCGTCAACTATGGGGAAATTCAATTCATCTGGGATAGAAAAGGATGCAGTCGTCGTACCCCGTGGCGATAGTGGACTACGTAAATGTTGTTGTACGTGTGTTCGACTGTTTACCTTTCAGGAGAAACAATTGCCAAGTAGACTATCTGGAAAGTAACACAGTAAATTAGACGAGAAATTGCATTAGATAATATTTCCTATAAGGAACTGATGGACTGCTAGTGAGAGACAGTTTGTGTTTATCGAGCATGCAAAATAGGTGCATCGAATTTTCGTGTCACTTTAGTAGAAGTTTTCCACATATCTCTCTTCATATTTTTTCCGTAATATTGATTCTTAGAACAGAAGCAAACATACATCAACCGATCACAACGCAACCCGCTGATTGTAAAGCGAGTAATAATTTTTGCATCTAATTAGAAAGCGATACCCGTATGTAAAAGGTATGCAGTTGAATTCTTGAAATTTACAAGCACTGAAACTGTTAAATTCGAAGATACTTTTGGAATCAGGGCTGGAAAAATCAAGATCAAAAACTCATGAAATCGTCATCACTAGCGAAGATGATCGCTTGTGATCCTTCCCAATAAAGATCACTACTGATCTAATCAGTTGATCAGTGATCTTTAAATCACATCGTTCAACATAATACTTATCTTTCGTCACACAAAATCGGTAGTGATTTTGAGCTACTATTATCACTGATTCTTGTTAGATCACATTACAAATTAATTTTTTTTATAAAATTTTTTTATTAAGGCCAATTCGCGTACAAGCTTTACGTGGCCGAATGAGCCATGTTTTTATTGGATAAAATAAATTTTTTACCGTTGGATCTCGTTGTCTCCCTTTTTCTAGGGAGAGAAGAGCTTCCATTTTTATCTTGCGCTGATTGAGGGGCACTTTGTCCGTGGCTCATCTCGTCCTCCATTGCCGCATCGGTGGTACCGTTGTTGGTTTCCGTTTCTTCTTCGTTTTTCTTGTAATTCGCAGTCTTCGGTTCGTTGTTAGTTGCTGTAGACGCACCTTGTTGTGCATTAATTGCAGTTGCTGGTTGGTTTGATGGTGCAACGGGAGTACTGCGCTCACTAGTCTCCGTTATTGGGCGGTTGTCCTTGTTTTTGTTTGAAGATGTCCTTTTCGCAGTTTCAGTGCAAGTTTTGCCGTAGTGTGCAGGTTGTTCACAAAACTGACATGTAACCAGTTGATTTTCATACGTAATCAGCGTTTTACACGGATGTATCCCGTCTTGATCACAAATGATGTAAGATGGAATTGCTTTACGTAGTTGCATACGTACCACTCGCACACCATTCCGGATACCCGAAAAAAAAATCCGCCATACTGGAAGAACTTCACCGTACTGCGACATACTTTCCCGAACAAACTAATCGCTGGCTTGCGGGGGAAGGTCATGCACGCGTACTTCTATGGCATTGTCCACCAAGTACACAGGGATTTTATATTTAACATTATCATGATCAATACTGTGCACCCCGTTATTAACCGAAGCAAATGCAATTTCATCTCTTTCACGTTTGAACATAATGGACACACAGTTAGACGCCTTGTTGAATTTAATACATCATTAACGTTTAGATGCATTCGTTCCTTAGGCAAGATTTCAATTTCGGTTGGTCTAACTTTGCAGCGCTTGAAATCAATACAAATTGGATTTTGTCTAGTAGACCAAGTTTCAGGCTTTGTTATATCGTATTTGCCCATTTCGTACACTCTATTGTTCACTGCACTGTATTGTCTTTGTTTCTATCGTCTCGACCGTAAACATTTTTCGACTGTGTCGGATGAGATGCGAGCACGAACTGGAAGCCGATTTTATTTTATTGGAATATGAGTTAAACTTAAATTATTAAGCTTTAAATTGGGTGTTCAGCCATCAGGGGTGGCTTTTCAGCCCTATTATATACATGATTTAGTTATTTCCATTGAGATATCATTTGCTTTCGCAATTCTGTGATTTTTGTGTAGAAAAAATTGTAAACCTACTTGTAATGAGTGCCGATTAGTTTACGTCTAAATTCGTTAATTCCGATGAGGGGTGTGAAAATTAGTTCACAGTAATCCTACAATAATTTTTGACTAAGGATACCGCGTGTCAATGAGACTTTCAAAATCGTCGAAAATTGCAAATTTTGTATTTTTGGGACTTTTAGTGATGGATGATAAGGACTACTAAAGGAGCATGTACATCAATGCTTTTTGGCAATTTATATGCATGAGGGTGCTCGAATTGAGGAAAATTGTCAATTTGTAATCTTCAGGAATGCTCCTTTAACGGTCCTTATCACCAGAGGTGGGAAAAATGCCGGTTTCGTTACGACTACGGTTTACGAAGTTTCAACACATGTTCTCGTTTGATACAAACCGTGTTCGATTTTGCAACCTAATCAGTTTGGATCGTAATCACATAGATAACGTTAATTTGACAGTTTTCAACACACAGTTTTTTTAACACAATGCAAAATTAGTAAAAAAAATATTCCACACCAAATAGTGGTTATAGCGACAAAAGACTTTGTTTTACTTCTAGCTAGTTGATGCTGATGATGATGTTCATGCACTATTTAGATCAAACTCAATAAAAAGCTATTCAACATGGATTTGATTGTTAGAAGTAACAGGAAAGCAGCGTTTGAATGGTACGTTTTAACTGGCGTAGCAAAATCCTGCACTCCTGTTTCTTCTGTGTATGGTATTCAAGCTAAATAGGGTAATATCAATCAGCTGCATAGCATGCTTTGTGATTGGATGTGTAATATCATCAATGAAAACAGCTAAGAATATTAACATACATACTGCGATAAATAAGATATAATGATAAGAAATCATTATATCTTATTTATCGCAGTATGTATGTTAATATTCTTAGCTGTTTTTATTGATGATATTACTCCACCACGACGTTATTGCTGAATAAATTTCAAATACATCAAGAACCAACGAAATAAACTCACCTAACGAGCCTAAAATTATTGATATCGGATAATCTATATGCAAAAAAAAATTTAACGATAATCAGTTTTGACGTTTACGTCACTTATACCATTATATCATCCAAACCGTAAGTGATAGCCATTTGAACTTGAAATCCCTTTATTGAACACAAAGTAGCATTAAACGAGCCTAACTTTGTTGAATTGTTGAAATCAGACAGTGATACTAATAACGATGAAGAAATTTTTAAATTCTAAGTAAAACCAAAATTTATTTTATCAAAAATCATTTGTTTCAAAATTCATTATAATATCTACAATAAATATGTGATATTAAAAGAAAATGATGATTATTTTTATTTACTGTGAATCAAAACATTTGCTTATTTCAACCCCCGCAATATACTTCATTCGATATTTTGGAAAAATCTGAAACATACATACGGACTAGTTAAAAAAAATGATAAGAAAAATTTGATTCACAACTGCACTAAAGTCAATGAAAATCATGAAGTAGGCGAAATAGCTGAGAGCTGACTTGAAGTAGATCACCCGTAGTTGCACTCCGTGATTGACCGAATGAGTGGAAATGTACAATGAACCAAGAAAATGAAACTTGGGAGAAGAAAAACATTTTCACTGTACATACCCGCTCAGTCCTAACTTTTTATTAAATGATCAATAACGACGCTGGCTTCGACCAAAGGCTGTGCTACTGAGGGAAAGGAAGGAATGTTAGTCCGGTACTCGTTGTTTCTAGAGACCAAAGGTACCAATGTATCTCCACGAGCATCACAGGATAGGAGATTTGAAAGCAAAATCAAAATTCTATAATAAGAAAAAAAAGTCTTGTGGTCCAAACGAATCTCGAACTGGTTGCCTTGTGCCGCGTTTAATGCATTTTGAGACAACTTTAAACGCGTTTTTCTCGAAACACGATCCTAAAAGTCGGATGAACTCATAGCAGCTACAAATCTTTATCGATTGTTTTCAAATGTTGAGGAGATTTTTTAAAACACATTATCTAGTGTACCCCGTATGGGTTTCTTGAAATGTGGCAAACTTTTTTTTATAAACAATCCAATATGAAATTTTCATGCAAAAAATTGATTTTTTTCACTTATAAAGACTGTCCCAGATAGTATGGACGCACTTTGATTTCGCTGTAAACAATTCACAAGTGTTAGATATTCAAATTTTATTCGATATACTGATAACATTAGACTACAACAACAGAGTATTATTCTCAACATTTGCTACTTAGCCATTGTAGACTAGCTGGCGCACCTTCTTGCGAACGTTCCTAATTAAATTCCGTACAGACTTCTTGGCGACAGTTTTAACACTTTTTTCCAATCTTTTTCGAACTGTTGAATGGTTTCGTCTGCCGAGACATGTTTCCTAAGATGTGCCTTCGTTAATGTCCAAAATTCTTCAATTGGTCGAAGTTGTGGGCAATTTAGTGGATTCATGTCTTTTGGGACGAAAGTGACATTTTTGGTAGTATACTATTCTATGGTTGATTTCGAGTAGTGGCAAGAAGCCAGATCTAGTCAGAAGACAACAGGATCCTTGTGGCTTCGAATCATGGGTAGAAGTCGTTTTTGTAAACATTCCTTGATGTATATTTCGCTGTTCATTGAAGCAGTGGTGATGAAGGGTTTCGAAATCTTACCGCAGCTACAAATTGCTTGCCAGACCATAGCTTTCTTACCAAATTTTTCGACTTCAATCGATGTCTCGGACTGGCTTAACACTTGCCCTTCTCGCATCGTATAATACTGTGGCCTCGGCAAGGATTTGTAATCGAGTTTCACGTAGGTTTCGTCGTCCATGATTATGTAGTTCAACTTTCCAGCAAGAATCGTATGGTACAGCTTTCGAACCCTCGACCGGATCGATGCTTCTTGTTTCGGACTACGTTTTGGTTGTTTCTGCTTCTTATAGGTTCGAAGATTCAAACGTTCTTTAGCACGAAGTTTCCACTTTTTTGGCCAAATCCCGAACTGAAACCTCCTTCTTTTGTTCGAACGCCTTCAGTATACGTTTATCCAACTGAGGGTTAGCAGGACCTTTTTTTACCCGTTTTCGGTTTATCCTCAAAGGTGTTATCCTCACTGAACTTCCTGCATTTCGCAAAGCTTTTTCACTTACTCCTTCCATGTTTGCTATCTTTTTCAGTGACAGTCCGCGTTCAGTGCACCGTTTGTACACAATTGTTCAGTTTTTGGTATACTAGTTTATGACATATATTTAATTTTTTTTTGTTCCAGCTTTTAATTTGAATACATTTTGAATCTCTCGGAAAACTAGCCGCAACAACTAGGTCATGAAGATGCTATTTTTTATCGGAATTATGTAACAATAAATGTTTTTTTTTTGTACGTTGAAGTACACTAGATTAAATACTGAAAGATAATGTTCGATAGATTTCATTATATTTCTGGAAAACGTTTCTGAAATTTTTCTATTTTTTTTGACGTGCACCCCTTACTCCAGCGGAAAGCCAAATACATTTTCTCTATGTTCGAAATTAGTTTTATCTCTTTCTCGTCCATTGTTCGAAATTCGTCGAAAAGAAAATATATTTTTAAAGAGAAAACAGTTTTGAGATTTTCTTCTCATTAAAATCACAAATACAAATACGAATACAAATAAAGCTTTTTTAAAAACGGCCATGTTTAAAAACAATCGGATCTTTTTCGAATACTGTAGCTAACTCAGAAAAGAGTAAGCCATTAGAAATTATGGGACTCAAAACTGGAACATGTGTACCAATTCTTGTAACTTATACCTCTCTTAAGCAGTAATAACTTGTCCGTCTGTTTTCTTTTTTGTTTCCAAGTGTCAAAAAATTTCTTCTTGGACTTGACGGGAATTTCACATTCAAAAAGTGGGCAAAATCTCTTTACAATTATCTTTTCTTTCGAGAAATTTGGTGACCAGAGCTCAGCTGCTGGATTCGTTGAGAAGAAAAGATAGTTTTGGGAACAGAAAAACATTTGAAGATTTATTTCTCTTCGAGAAAACTGTGACAAATTTCTTCAGCCATCGGAATTCGGCTACAGGTGTAGGAATTAATTCGTGAGTTTTACAAAAGATGGTGTTAGTGTTACGATTAAGAATCGCACATAGAAAACTAAATATTCTCTTGGATGCTACTGACATAGCGCATCTTTATAAATAGTTTTGAGTGAAGTTTATAGGAATTACACCCGGGTTGGCGGTTCAATGCATACGGCGCTGGTCTTACAAGCCAGTTGTCATATGTTCAAGCCCCGACCTGGAAGGAGTCATAGTGTCAGTAGGATCCTAATACTAGCCATACAATGGTACACTAAGAATCGACTGCGAAGTCGGTTGAAACAGAAAGGCCAAATTCCACAAAAAGAATGTAATACCAAGACTTTGCTTTGCTCAGTGGCGTATCGAGAAAATTTGGCGCCCGGGGTAAAATAAGAGATTTGCCGCCTCCATCGTTGATTTACTGAGCAAAACAAAAACATAACTGATCTCCATCTCCGGAAACATGACTTGGGCGAGCAAAAAAAGGCGAGTGCCCCCTTCGCCCCCTAGATACGCCTCTGGCTTTACTTATAGAAATTCTTCATTTTCTTTTGCATTTTAGCTCAACATGACGGTATAAATATTAAACACACTTCACCGTGTTGTTCCGGATAGCAATAGCAGTCTATGGGACCATAATTAAAACCTGTCATTTGAGTTTAAATTTGTGTATTTCCGGAACCAAAAGCCAGATCCGGACTAAATTCTAGACTTACTTGTGGAAACATATCTTTCTTTTGAATCTAAATTCGTGAAAATCAGTCTAACTGTTTCTGGAAGTCAGATCAGGATGGATTTCAATAACAAGCTATGGGACTATGGGGTTTTTCGTTTGAATCTGAGTTTAAGAAAATCGGTTATGCGGTCTTTGAGAAAATCGAGCACAATTTTTCCGCGTAAAATTCAATAGCATTCTATGAGACCGAAAGATCATTTTGTTGAATCTAATGTTTGTGGAAATCGGTCCAACTACCTTCGAGAAAATCGAGTGTACATTTTTGTTACATGCACACATATACACAAAGATATTTTGCATACTCTACGAACTAAGTCGAATGATTTTCATAGTCATTCTATAGCCTTTCTCAATGAGAAAGGTAAAACTCCAAAAATTAATAGCTATTTCGATTTTAAAGCTTGCTTCATTTAGAATTGGAACAAACTTTTGCTCATATTGTGGCGCTCCTGGTGGACGGATTTGGAAGCTCTTGGCGCCCACGTGTCGGGAATTTTGTCAGCTTCACGTATGATTTTTGACATTCCAAAAATCGACTGTACTTTGTAAACAATCAACATGGAAGCCGAAAGAAGGAAAAAAAATTGTGCACAGTTATTTGGAAAATCCATTTTGGTCTGCATCTAGGCTAGCTAAACAGCTGAAATTGCCCAGAAATACCGTATGGCGCATTATCAAACGGTATAAGAAAACATTGACGACAATTCGGAAGCCTCAAGCCGATCGTCGGAGTCGAACTGACGACCGGAAATTGCGTGGTAAGATTTTGAAGACGATTAAGAGGAATCCTAATCTGTCGGACCGTGATTTGGCCAGAAAATTCGGTGCTGCCCATAGTACCGTGAGGAGAACTCGACTCCGGGAAGGAATCAAGTCGTATCGAGCTAGCAAACAGCCAAATCGGACCATGAAACAGAATAGTGTGGTCAAAATTCGTGCTCGGAAACTATATGACCAGGTGCTGACCAAGTTCAACGGGTGTCTTCTGATGGACGATGAAATCTGTGTCAAGGCTGACTTCGGTCAAATCCCAGGTCAAAAATTTTACTTGGCAACGGCTCGGGGGGATGTTCCAGCCAAATTTAAATTTGTTTTTGCCTACAAATTTGCAAGAAAATTTATGATTTGGCCGGGCATTTGTAGCTGCGGCAAAAAAACGAATGTTTTCGTTACAAATAAGACAATGACATCGGAACTATACCAAAAAGAGTGTCTCCAAAAACGAATTTTGCCGTTCATTCGATCCCACGACCATCCTGTAATGTTTTGGCCAGATTTGGCAAGCTGTCATTACAGCAAAGCCGTTTAAGAATGGTATGCAGAGAAAGTGGTCCAGTTTGTTCCGAAAAACCTTAACCCACTCAACTGCCCCCAGTTCCGCCCTATTGAGAAATACTGGGCAATCATGAAGAGGAGACTCAAGGCAAAGGGAAACGTTGTCAAAGACATCAATCAGATGACGACCTGGTGGAATAAGATAGCTAAAACGATGGACGAAGAAGGTGTGCGCCGCCTACTGAGCCGTGTTACAGGAAAAATTCGAGAATTCCTTCAAAACCGTGACGAATAATTTTATCCGTATTTTTTCTTAAAAGTATGAAGAAAACGCTACATTTGTATAAAAAAAGATCTTGAATACAATAATAAATAACTGAAATACAGGCAATTGTCTTTGTTCCAATTCTATTTGAAGCAAGCTTTACCTTTGAGTGTTTTTACTATGAAATCAAAAAAAAAGTAACGAATGGGAAAAGTATTAACATCCTGTTAGGCGATGATTGATGATCACATCGGACATTCAATCGGTTGCAAGAGCAGAGAAAAACATTTCCACCAGCCACGATTTACGGTGCAGTTTTTCACTTTGCTTTCTCCATCCCGGAAAGATGAACCGAGGCTCTCCAGTGAGTTAAAGTGGAATAGCCGTTCCACAGGTACCGTACTTTGAAATGAAAACATTTTGGAACAGCAAACGGAAAACCACAAGATAAACACAGAAAGTCCCAAGTGAGCTCTGGTGCGTTCTCCTCAACCACAGATCGATTCCCTGGTTACCTCGTCGAATGGCAAATCCTGATCAGACGCTTGCTCCCCGCTGGACAGAGCAGACCAGCTTCCTGTTTGCTCCCTTTCTCGCACTGCCTCGGGGGAATTGGACGTGTTGATCCTGGAAGAACCAAACCAGGAACCCACATACCGAAACGCACACATATTTGCCGGAATCAATTGGGTAAACAAGAAGAAAACTGTTTCTTTCCGTCGGTGCTACTGAGGGACTTTCTCCAAAAGGGCTTTTCGAATGAAACTATCGGCAGGTATGAGGGTTGGATGCGAAATGTGATGTAATTTAAAGCAGAAGGAAATTTCTCCTCATGAGGGCAGCTACAGCTGCATCAGCAATTTTCCAACATCCACGGAAGCACAGGCATGATACTGGCGGGGTAAAAGTAACATTTGTTGCACTGTGAGCTCCATTCCTGAAATAACCTGACGTTTGGAAACCTCTTCCCAACCCTCGATACCAAACCTTTCCGTTTCGGTCCACAGCGCACCGGTTACGTGGCAAGCAGGTACACAAACATGCACACACACACACACTACAACACTCACACACGTGCCGGAATTGAGTTTGGCCCTTGGGCTAATGTTTGTCTAGTGGCAGGCCTCAAATAATGAAATGTGATTTGATGTTTTGTTTCCTTTTGCCAATTGTGCGGAAAATGAAACTAAACCGAAAGCTCGGGGTAAATTAACTTATGCCTGGCTGGTTGTGTCGGGAGACCCGATGGGGAGGCAGAATTCGATGCGATTGAATGCCTTTCAAGCGAAAGTATGATGGCCGATGGGGAAATTGCATGCATTTCGGTTCGAGTCACTGAGTGTGTCAATTATTTTATTAAGCTGGAAACCGATTTTCAAATTGATTTCGGAATTTCGGAAAAACATCAGTTCAATTAAGGTTAAAAGCATCATCATTCATTTCCGATTTTGCCGTTGGTTTGCTGTTGCTGTGGGCTTGAGTTTTAAAGGGAGGTTGTGCTGTAGTCATTTAAATTGAACATCGTTGAAAATCGTGTAATACAGTGATGTAATAATATCTGTCGCATATAAGAAAGGCTTTTTAAGGTAGCAGTTGTAATTTTTTAAACTTCAAGATGTTCTACAATTGTTTCAAAACTGTTATTTGTGTTGCATATGTTCAGAATGATTTTCCAAAATAATGAAATCGGTTGTGCAACTTATCACTGTTAAGTTTCACAATTCTACCGACAAAATCAGTGCAGAACAGCAATGAGTACATCTAGAACAATTGTGCAAACAAATCACCAACTCTCTAGCAGTTATAGAAGTTTCGCAAAATTTTTCACATCATCATGTTAGAAGGAAGTAACTAGGGTAACAGTTCCCTATTTCCCTTTTTCCATCTCATCCTTTCATCTCATATTTTCGAAATTTAATCATATCTTTCAACGTACCTGAACCAAACTGTGAATTGTTTAAAAATTTTTGTTTAAGTTTTTGTTACAGTTTTCCATAGAAAAAATTATTTTAAATTAAAAACGTGCTTAATCCACCTAGCAGTGAGATGATACCTTTTCTTATCAATCCGCATATGTTTTGTTGCATGAATATTCTTCGGCGTTTCAGTTTTCATGACATTATTTTAATGACCATCGTTTTAAGCGTCAATTTCAGATTTTAATCACTCATTACTCTGTAATGTCGAAACTACAAATCGAATCGAATTTGAATCTAAAAGTGTGACAACTGAATAAATATTCCATGATATGTCGAAGTAATTTCCACTTTAGAGTATATGGTTTTCACGGTACTCCTAGAGCCGGTATTTAGCAACCAGCATAACCTAAACGAATTCGTATAGCCATAAATTAATATGACGAATAAATTGCAATAGTTTTGAGTCCAATTTTAAAGATTTTGGGATTGCCGTCTTCTATATCGGTTTGAATCTTAAAAATATATCATCCTATAATTCCAGAATCGGATGTCGGATTTGCATAAAATTAATTAATTTTGTATTTGTCGATTTGGCTTTTTTTGTGAAAACCATTGAACTTTGAGAAACGATTCGATACTGGAACCGAAATTCGAAAATCGGTGTAGCCGAAGTCAGATAAATTCACCTGAGTAGCTGTATAGTTTACATTTGTTTCCAAATGTTTGAAAATCAGTGTAGATATTTGAGAAATCGTAGTGCGAATTAAATCCGAATCGAAAACTGAATACCACTAAAACTGACATAAGTATATTTGGTTATCGACTATCCAATTCTGCAAAACGGATAAACCTGATTAATTAATGTGAAATAAACATTTTTATACTAATCACCCTGTATCCCTTAAACCGGAAGTTGGATCGGACTGAAAAGCTAGAGGTTTTATAGGATTTTACGACCTTTCCTTTGAATTTTGAATGGTTCTTAAATTTCATTTGAATTTTAGATCGGCTCAGCCATCTACGATAAAAAATGAGTTACACAATTTTAATTTCGTTTCACATAGTTCCGGAGCCTGAAGTCAGATCCAAACATAATTCAGGAACCTTGTTTGGGAGCATACGACTTTCCATATGTATCTGAGTTTGTAGAAAAGAATTTTTCCGAGAAAATTGAGTGAAATTATTTATCACACACGCATTTGCTGATCTCGACGAACTGATTCGAATGGTATATGTCTGTTATGTTCTTTTAGCATTTATTGCTGTAAGTAGTTTAAATCAATATAATTATGGAATTGCTATCAACTCGAAAATCCTGCCATCATCTAGTTAACATATGTCATGTTCGAACGAACGATCAAAAACGATCCATGCTAAAATCGGTCCAAGGAAAAGTATCATGCTGTACACAGTCTTTTGGGTACTTAGAAACAAATGTATGTAACAGTATAAAAAATCGTGTTTTATGTTGCTCCCAAGCATTTCTTTGCTAGACAGCGATCAAAACTTCTACTGTTGGAATAGGGGAAAAAGTCGCTTACACAAAAATTTCGATATCTCCGTTAAAAATGGACGGATTTTAACAATATATGGCTTGTTGGATAGGTATTACCGTGCGGAATCTAAGTCTGAAAATATATTCTGTGCTCAAGGTCAATTGTGATAGATACTGTCAAAAAACTGAAAATTTTGACATAAAACTTCGTATAGTTCAAAAAGTAAACATCCGATCTCAAAACCATTCAATAGCGTTCTGGGTGACGGGGAGACCTTTCATTTGCGTCTAGTTTGATCAAAATCGGTCCAGCCATCTTTGAGATCTCGACCTCTTAGTTGACAACACACATACAGACACACACACAAACACACACACACATACGGAGTTTGTCGAGCTGAATCGAATGGTATATAACATTCGGCCCTCTGGGCCTCGGAAAATTTTTCTAAAATTTGAGCGAATTCTATACCTATTTTTTATATTTATGAAAAAAAAGGTAAAAATAAATTCGCTTTCTAATTTAGGAAATATTTTCGGCTCATGTTTTGCAGTTCTTTATGTTTCTGTGTATTTAGTAATTGATTCGTCTCAAAACATGATCACTATTTCACATAATTACACCACTATTGAATGTTGGATGACTTCATAATTAGTGATGTTGACTTTTCACTTGTTTAATCAACGATAAAAAATTTTTAAAATTACTTTTTCACTTAGGTTAGTTTTCACTTAATTCACTTGGTTACGCTTTATTTTCATCTCATTTCGTATGGCAAAGCAAAGCAAAGTCCTGGCATTACATTCCTTTTGTGGAATTTGGCCTTTCTGTTTCAACAGACTTCGCAGCCGATTCTTAGTGTACAGAATCATTGCATGGCTAGTACTATGGATCCTACTGACACTATGAATCCTTCCAGGCATGGTTGCCAAATTTTTCATAATGTTATGAAACAGAAAAATATTTCTTCTTTAAATTAAAAGTCGAATTGTTTCCAAAGTGGTTTTAAAAATATCGTGTGTTGACTTACATTTGGTATTAGGCCCTTCTAAGAAGAATTCTGACATTTTTAACCTGAGAGTGTAATAGTGCAATATGTTGTTATCGCTAATTAATAGTACGAATACAGGACCAACGATAGGATGAATAAAAATCCATTGAGATGAAATTAGCAACAGAGTAGGGATTTTAGCTGTTTTCTAATATTAGTTAAAATTCCAAGAAATATGAAACAGTTCACAATGTGGAACAAAGCGAATTAAGTAAAAATTCCGGTTCTTTTTTGATCATAAGGTATACCATAAATATTGGTATCAACATTATTCCGATATGTTGGTCTGATTGGTTGGTGACCAAACTCATTTACGAATTGATAAATATGATCAGCTTAAAAATGCCCAGATGAGTCACTGTGATATTTTCGAAATTTTCTTTAGGGGCACTGCATGCCCTCGCGTGCCCCACAAAAAAGCCCTGCTAAGAATGGTTGTTGAAGGAAGTTGCTTTCTGCTTCAGAGAAATCATTGTGATTGTTATCCGAGGAATTTTATACATAATTTCATTGGTTATAGGGTAAATTAGCTTTTGGTAGCTTGGTAGCTAAAGTTCGGCTGACTATTGTGATATTCGGATGATTGTGTTGTTGCTGAAGTTCCAGTGCGAGTAGTAAATGCTTCAAGGTGCTATGCTACTCTGTCTAAAATATTTCACAGAAGCGTCTCATGTTCCTGTTAACTATATATTCTATATATAAGAAATTAATGGCAGTATTATGTTCAGCTTCGAAGACCGTTTATGAATGTTTAAACGATGATATGAGGATCAGTTGGGCCAACTAATGCTCCGAATTTAACTACAGAAAACTTAACAGACAGCAAAATTGATATCAGAAATTTAATTTTCCTACCCTACTTATCAACAGCTTAATTGATTTTCTACGTTTCTCTGCGGGGTTCAGTTCCGCGTTGACCTTCTTCCGTGTACGTTTCCGGTTTTCCGCCGGCGGTCAGTTGTTCTGCACTTTATTCAGGTGCCCACCAGCGGAATCGGTGAACGTCTGTTGTAAATGGTCAAATTATTAATAAGAACCCCAGGTCACTCCGAATCGAATGCGGTTGTGATAAAAATAATGAGAAATAATTTGACATGCTGCCAAGTGCCATTATAATCGAATATCCGGACCAAAGTTGGCAGTGTGTTTGCTCGTGACCACGCGGTTCTACTTTTTGCTCAGTGAGTAACGAATGTTCCAGCTTGTTTCATCGGCCAAAAACAGAAACCAATCCAGAAGTGGATCATTTCTTCTGCTGAATCTCACTTCTGCTTGTCGGCCCCGAAGGAGAAAGGGATGATTGTCTCTCGGGAATGCAGATAACATGGTTTCTTTCGACTGAGTTTATCTCACAATAATTGCGTCATTAAGCTCTCGGAGTGACAATAAATAAACCCTTCTTGACATGGCGCCTTCATCATTCTGCCAGGTTGTTCGGACGGGCGAAAGCAATTAAATGAGGCCCCACTCGCCGCGTCGGCACGGGCGAAACGGAACAATACACGCCCCATCAGTATTTCACTGTGATTTACTTCTCACACTTTATCTTCCCGAAACTTTGTTTTTCCACATAATCTCATCCGCTGGTCTGCATCTCTTCGGACGATGCCGAATAAAAAGTACTACTCTCGACACGTACTATCCGGCGGATCAGTGAGACTGTGGACCAGAAATTGGACATTGGAATGAGGCCGCAAAATTCGGCTGCTAACCGGAACCACAAAATTCCCTGTATCAACCGAACTCGGTCAATCTGCCAGTCCCCCACTTCGAACCACACAAGTCCAAGCAAAAGGCCCCCCACTTCAAAAGGAAGCAGCAGCAAACAACAAAAAAAAACCCATATTTCTGTGGTTATTTATTAGTCTCTTGTTTTTCGTGTAAATTGTTGCGGCTACGATAAAGCTGTCATCGGTTTTGTCAACTTTCTCCAGGACCGAGCTAAACCGGCCGCCTCTTGCGGAAACCCATGCCAACACAATCGATCCAGCCGGCGGTGATGCTTGGCAATGGTGGGGCGAACAGTGCGGTGGGATAATCTGTCCAACCTTTTGGCCATCGGCCACCCAGCCAATAAGCCCGGGGCAGTATGTGAGAAAAGTTGAACCCGGCCAAGTGTGGCTTGTATGGCTTTGTTCATCTTCTTCAATTTTTCCCAGTCTTTCCTTCCATGACCACGGTAGCGGCTCAGCTTTGCCGAATGGTGTGTGTGTAGAAGGCAGAGAAGGCTTCAGTGACTCAACGGTGGCGAAGCTGGAGGAAGTCCTTCCAAGAAATCAGCCCCAAGCCTAGTTTTATGCTCGGGAAATCAGTTGTCGAAAGAGCTTCTTCATTAGTTCCCAGAGGGGCAGAGATTTGGTCACGGCAGACGACGACGGTGACGGGGACTGGTGGAATCATTCATCTTCGAACAGTGGGCAGGGATTTGCAGAGGAAAAAAAAACAAAAATAACACGGTTTTCGCATCGAAACTTTGTTCTTCTTCTCCGCTGCTGACCGTCGCAGCAAAAAGGCTGCTGGAAGATGGGAAGGCAGTGCCATCGGAGCTCGGATTGAATGTACCAACTAATGTTGTTTTGCTGTTCTGGGTTTTCTTTCTCTGACACTGCTCTGACCTGGCAGACCAAGACGACTCTTCCGTCGACCGCGCGCTTCTCGATTCTGAATGTGTTTGTTTGGTTAAAAAAAAACCGGTGCGGCTTGTGTATCGGGCTCAATAATTGACTTATTTACGGTTGCGTCAGATTCCGTACACAGTTAAGAATGATTATCGTGATTTGATGAGTTCAATAGTTTGGTGAAATTGAAATGATTTTCCGTAGAACATCGCTTGCGTACCGGTACTAGTTCTGTTCCGGATCTTCTTCATTTTGAATTACTTTTTGGGAGTGTACGCAATGGTTATTTCGAAAATGAGGTAGAATTTTCATCATTGTGATTTTTTGCCTTTTTTTATAAATATAAAAAATAGGTATTAAATTCGCTCAATCTTCAGAAAAAATTTTCGAGGCCCAGAGGGCCGAATGTCATATACCAATCGATTCTCGACGAACTCGACGAACTGAGCTAATGTCCGTGTGTGTGTGTGCCTGTGCGTGCGTGTGTGTGTGTGTGTGTGTGTGTGTGTGTGTGTGTGTGTGTGTGTGTGTGTGTGTGTGTGTGTGTGTGTGTGTGTGTGTGTGTGTGTGTGTGTGTGTGTGTGTGTGTGTGTGTGTGTGTGTGTGTGTGTGTGTGTGTGTGTGTGTGTGTGTGTGTGTGTGTGTGTGTGTGTGTGTGGTGTGTGTGTGTGTGTGTGTGTGTGTGCGTGTGTGTGTGTGTGTGCGTGTGTGTGTGTGTTTGTGTGTGTGTGTATGTGTGTGTGTCTGTATGTGTGTTGTCAACTAAGAGGTCGAGATCTCAGAGATGGCTGGATCGATTTTGATCAAACTAGTCGCAAATGAAATGGTTTTGAGATCCGATGTTTACTTTTTGAGTTATGCGAAGTTTTATGTCAAAATTTTCCGTTTTTTGACAGTATCTGTCACACTTGACCTTGAAAACAAAATATGTTTTGCGACTTAGTTTTCGCACGGTAATACCTATCCAACAAGCCATAGATTGTTAAAATCCGTCCATTTTCGACGGAGATATCAACATTTTTATGTAAGCGACTTTTCCCCCTATTCCAGCAGTAGGAGTTTTCAGAGCTGTATGGCAAAGAAATGCTTGGGAGCAACGTAAAACACGATTTTTTAATACTGTTACATACAATTGTTTCTAAGTACCAAAAAGACTGTGTATAGTATCCTTTTTCATGACATTTTGCCTCGGACCGGTTTTAGCACGGTTCGTTTTTGGCAACAAACTCGTTCGAATACGACATATGTAAATCAGGTGATGGCCAAGACGGCAGCATTTTCGAGTTAAAAACAATTGCATAATTATATTGATTTAAACTACTGACAGTAATGAATGCTGGAAGAACATGGTACCAATATACCATTCGAATCAGTTCGTCGAGATCAGAAAATGCTTGTGTGGAAAATAATTTAACTCAATTTTCTCGGAGATGACTCAACCATTTTCTATAAACTCAGATTCATACGAGAAGTGCTTCCAAACAGAGTTCCTGAATTATGTCTGGATCCGACTTCTGGTTTCTGAGCTATAGGATGATATGTCAAACAAAATTAATATAGTGTAACTAATTTTTCTCATAGATGGCTTAACCGATCTAAGATTCAAATGAAATCTAAGAACCATCTAAGATTCAAATGAAGGGTTTTAAGATTCTATAAAACATCTTGCTTTTTAGTCAGTCTGCACTGTTTTTCGAACATTTTGAATCAAATGTAAACTATAGAACTCCTCTACTGACTGACTTCGGCTAAACTGATTTTAAATTCCAGTTCCAGTATCCAATCATTTTCTCAAAAAATTGAATTTCAAAAACAAAAATTTAAATTAAAGGATTTATGGTCCCATGCAAAATTAATGAATTTTATCCGATTCTGATTTCCGATTCTGGAATTACAGGGATTTTAAAATTCAAGCCGATATAGAAGATGACAATTCTGAAAAGCTTCAAAGTTGGACTGAAAACTATTGCAATTTCGTCATATTTTTTTTGCCATGCGAATCGTTTTGTGTTCTGCTGGTTCCTGAATACCATCTCTGGAAGTACCGTAAATAACCGTAAACTCTAAACTGAAACTTTCTTCGACATCTCATGGAATGTTCAATCGATTGTCACACGTTAAGATTCAAATTCGATCCGATTTGCAGCTTCGACATTACAGGGTATTGAGTGATTAAAATCACAAATTGCTGCTTAAAACAACGGTCATTAAAATAATGTCATGAGAACTAAAACACCGAAGAATATTCATGCAAAAAACTCATGCGGATTGATAAAAAAGGGTATCATCTCACTGCTAGGTGGATTAAACACGTTTTTTCAACTAGGAACCATCTTATCACCGTTTTTAAAGATGCTATATATAATTAGAAATAACAAGCTCTAATCATTTTACAATATGGGGGCCTCACCTGGCTGCGTCTGGCACCAGAAGATTTTACTCGTTATAACGTAAAGTAAAGATTGAATAAATGTAAATTAATGCGCTCAAAATGACCTGTAATTTGTTATTTATTAAGTTCAAAAACTCTATTAATGGTAGTTTTACCGTACTTTTAATTAAAAGCATTAGATGGTAACATTTCTCTAGTTCGAACGAAATTTCGAACCTTCCTCTCGACTGCGACCGCACAGTTGAAACAGACATGGAATCAGTCTGCAACTGCTGAAAGACCTTGACTGTCCCGTTCGTTCGCCGAAGTCGTTGTTTTGAAATTGTCCAATATTTTTGATTGGTTGAAATTCCCGGTAATTAGGAGGGTTCCCTAGCTAGGAAACAAAATCGATCTTGTTGGCTGTAAATGCTATTTCTTTGATGCAAGCTTGGGAAGTCATCATCGAAGTTGAGATGAATGGTTCCGTTTTCAGACCACAACTGCAAATCACTTGCTAAATCGTTAAATTCTCTACGCACTTGAATTTTCCCGGTATATCTCCACGCCTACACACGATGTAACATTTTTGACCAAGAAGCTATTTCAGGAATCAGAACAAATTGGCTCAGGTTCCCTGTGTACATGGTGGACAATGCCATAGAAGTACGCGTGCATGACCTTCCCTCGCAGACCAGCGATGGGTATGTTCGGGAAAGTATGTCGCAGTACGGTGAAGTTCTTTCCATCGAAAGGGAAGTATGGCGGAATTTTTTCCCGGGTATCCGGAATGGCGTGCGAGTAGTACGTATGTAACCACGTAAGGCAATACTATCTTACATCGTTTGTGGTCAAGATGGAATACATCCGTGTTTTACACGCTTTTTTACAGATGCTGATTACGTATGAAAATCAACTGGTTACATGTTAGTTTTGTGAAAAACCTGCACACTACGGCAAAACTTGCACTGAAATTGCGAAAACAAACAAAACAAACAAAAACAAGGACAACCGCTCAACAACGGAAACTAGTGAATGCAGTGCTCCTGTTTCAAAAACACCTTCACCATCTAACCAACTAACAACTGCAATCAATGTACAAAGCGCATCTACAGCAACTGCAAATGAACCCAAGACTGCGTTCAACAATGAAAACAAGAAAACGGAAATCACGCACAACTCCAACGATGTAACAATGGATGATTTGAGCACCGGACAAAATGACCTTCAATCTTTGCTAGAAGGAAATGGAAGCTCCTCTCCCCCTAGAAGGAGGGTGACAACGAGATCCAACAATAAAAAAATAATATTATGTAACAGAAACATGGGTAAATCGGTCACGTAAAGCCATACGCAAATTGGCCTGAATAAAAATTGTTTAAAAAAAATTGGCTCAGGTGACACGTTTGATTTCCAAAGATGGAGGCGTGCTAACGATGCGTGGGAAGTGTATAAATTTACTTTTAGACGTCCATCAGAAATCGAATCCATGACTAATTAAGCCCAACAATTTAATATAGCTACTTTTAAAAACTAACTGGTTTCATAATGGTGATAATAAAATAAGAATGCTAATACAGGGTGTCCCACGAAACATTTCGAATTAAAAAAATTCAATAATAAAAAAAATCCGTTTGATAGCTTTCAATGATTATACATTTATTTGAAAGGTTGTTTAATGAAATTTTTATGAAAAATAATTTCGTTTAAATGACACCCACGTCTGGCTTGGCAGTAGCCAATCCGATTCACTCAATTTTTGAGTACATTTTCAATTATTGGTGACCTTATGTCATCAATAGAAACTTGTATTTCGTGCTTGAGGTCTTCGGTTGTTTCAGGATTGTTGGCGTAACATTTGTTTTTAACCACTTCACAAAGAAAATAAACCAGCGGCGTCAAATCACAACTTCCCGGAGGCCAATTCACATCACCATTGCTGCTGATTATTCGATTTTCAAAGATTGTTCGCAGAACATCGATTGTTTCGTTGACTGTGTGGCACGTAGCGCCGTCCTATTGAAACCAAACATTTTTCATAAATAAGCTTCATGGGTTAACCTTCCAAATAAATTGTCTAATACACCGAAACCTCCATTTACGAACTGAACGGGGGTTCGTAAAAAGAGGTAGTTCGTAAAAAAAGTTTACGTTATTTGGAATTTACTTCGTAAAAATAGTTTTGTGTGATTAATGTGGAAACCGCGCATAATATGGTTATTTTCGGAACGGATGTGAAGAGTAAGTGCAAGAAAATGATGTTTGGGCTCATTTCAAAATCCAAGATGGCGGCTTCCGGTTTATTGAGATTGCCTAAAACCCCTAACAATATGGGTATCTTCGGAACGGAATTGATCAGTAGATGTCAGAAAACGATGTTTGAGGTGGTTCTGAAATCCAATATGGCGACTTCCGGTTTGTTGATATTCCTTGAAACCCCTTACAATATGGGTACTTTCGGAAAGAGATATAAAAGTAGACGTCGGAAAATGATACTTGAGGGGGTTTTGAAATGCAAAACAGTGACTTCCGGTTTATTAGTATCTTTTGAAAGTTTTTGCCATTTTCCTTGAACTTGGTATTCCTTTAAAAACTATACCGGAAGTCACCTCATTGAATTTTGAAACGAGCTCAAACATCGTTTATTGGTATCCAATATGTCTCGGAAATTTCTTTGTCTTAAGAGTTTATAAGGCATATCGATGAACCGGAGGATGTTATATTGGAATTCGAGACGACACCAAGCATAGTTTTGCGGCATCTGTTTATTAAATACTCTCCAAAAATACCCATATTGTTAAGGGCATGTGCAGGAGTGTTCTAGTTCTAGATGCAGAATTTATGTCAGTTTTAAAATTTAAATCTAGAAATTGTAACAAAATAAACTGGTAGCCGCAGCAGCGTTTTATCTGTGTTTCAAATATAGAAAAAATAAAACGGTAGTGTATACCAGTTTTAAATTTGACAGTAAATCTGGTCAAATAAATAAAAGTAAAACGGATTGCTGGGGATAGGTTTGTTTCAGTTTCATTTACATTATAGACCACCCATATGAATCTTGCAGCTGCTGAATTTGCTCTAAGGTTTTCAAGGAATATCGATAAACCGGAAGTCGCC
The DNA here is from genome assembly GCF_030247185.1 of Malaya genurostris. NCBI lineage: Eukaryota > Metazoa > Arthropoda > Insecta > Diptera > Culicidae > Malaya > Malaya genurostris. The sequence goes on along the minus strand of NC_080571.1, from coordinate 304,182,963 downwards.
ATCTTGGATTTAAGAACCACCTCAAATATCGTTTTCCGACATCTACTCATTAACCCCGTTCCGAAAATACCCATATTGTAAGGGTTTTCGAGGAATATCAATCAACCGGAAGTCGCCATCTTGGATTTCCAAAATGCCTCAAACATCATTTTCCGGAATCTACTCTTTACACCCGTTCCAAAATTACCCATATTGTAGTAGTTTCCATGGAGTCGGAAATCGCTTTTGATGTATGCCAAAACTTCTTTTTACGAAGTAGGTTCGTAAAAAAAGATTACGTTATTTGGGATTTGGTTCGTAAAAAGAGTTACGTAAAAAGAGGTAACGTATAAAAAGTGTTCGTAAACGGAGGTTTGGGTGTAAAAAACCAGTTGTTATTCGAACAGTCTTATTATGTCATATTTGTTCATTAAGATAGCTTTTGGCACAAATTTGGGTTGACAATCTCTGACAAATAATTTTACAGATTGATTCCCTTAGTTCACAAGCGGTTTCTGTGCTAAATCTGGCGAGTATGGGGGGTGGGGAAAGATAAAAGTCCAATTCGTTCAATTTCGCCATGGATGGAACGAAAACAGCATTCATCGATTCGTTGCTATTTTTGTTCTATCGAAAGCAATCGCGGCACCCACTTGGAAAAAACTTTTTTCATGCTCAATTTTTCATGAAGGATAGTAAATACACTTCCATATGATATCTGTGTCATCTCAGCAATCTCACGGAGCTTCACTTTACGATCTTTCATTATAATTTTTGTCACTTCACTCACATTTTCCGGTGTAACGGCTTCCACAGGTCTACCCGAGCGTTCCGCGTCATTTGTGTCGGTACGACCACGTTTAAACTCGGCGAACCACCGACAAATCGTTGCTTTTGATGGACAAGAGTCCGGATAACATTTTTTAATCTATTGTTTCGCTTGCACGGTGTTTTTACCCATTAAAAAACAATGTTTTATCAAAACACGAAACTCGGTTTTTCCATTCTTTAAACAAACTACAAAACGACTTTACTCCTACCTCGATAACTCAGCTGTTTCTGGTCGGATCGACTTAAAATTTTGACCAGTTTCAAGCAAAGGTTAGTACTCTAAAAAGACGTGGTTACTGGTTTACTACGAGCGCCATCTCTGCTTTAGTCTCGGGACTTATTGATCCATGTGTTAATACGTTTGAATTAGATCATTGGTCACTTGTTCAGAAATGTGCGGATAGAAACAAAAACGCGAATGGTCGGTTACGTAACTTATACGATGATATCTTCGGAACCGAAAGAATCTGCCATTTTATCCACGTACTTCATCAATGATCTAATAGTAACTTTGAAACTAGCTTTAGCTAGTTGCATTCGATGCAGCGAAATTGAAAAAAAAATGAAAGAAGATAAAAAAATCGCTTTGTCGGTTACGTCACTTATGCCATTATATCTCCGGAACCGGAAGTGAAAGCCAATTGATCTACAAACTTGATTCACTGCCTAAAACCAGTTTTCAAATGAGTTAAAGCTTGTGAGAATCGGTTCAAACATTTTCGAGAAAATTAAATGGAGAGAAAAATCTTTGAAAGATACACACACCTTCAGACATTTTCCGGTCTTGTCCAGCTGAGTCGAATGGTGTATATAATACTAGGGGTCTGAGGAGCTCCGATCAAACGACGGTTTTTGCAGAATTTTTACACCTTTCTTTAAAGAAAGACAACACGAAGCACTAATTCCTTCTAACAGCATTTACGATGTTCTTCCAGAATCAGATTGTAGCGACTTAGAACAAAATTTTAACTGAAGTCACATTTGTAGTGAACCGACTACTCGATTTGATTCTGATAATCTCCCAATAACATTTAGAATTACCATAGATGAATTTTGCACCAACTCGAGCCAATGTTGGTGATTGCCGATAATTTAACAGAAGCTGCTCGTTATTTCTCTACATTGTATACAACATTTTCAATCGGGTAGAAGATGCTACAAGAACTCGTGTCTCTCCATACATGAACTGTAAGAGAATTTTTCTACATTTCTTCGCTCCACTTCACACTCTGAGCATTTTACGGCCCTTAAAAAAATTACAGTCTGGTAATGATCGGTGCTGTGTGGAATTTACCAAGAGAGAATCGCAAGTTGACAATTATCGCAGAAAATCGATTCGATGATTCGACTTGTTGATTCTCACACTAGGTTGAAAATATTTTCCGGGTTTGTGGTTTAATGCATAGTCGAAAAATGATAAAATTTTTTCAAAATCAAATTCAAAATCGGTTCAGCCATATGTAACACACACACACTCACACACACACACACACACATATATATATATATATATATATATATATATATATATATATATATATATATATATATATATATATATATATATATATATATATATATATATATATATATATATATATATATATATATATATATATATATATATATATATATATATATATACATACCCACACACACACCGAAACTGTTCAGCTCTATGAACTGAGTCGAACTTTGCCCTCCGGCCCAATTTGTCCTAGTCGGTTTTTCAAATGATTGCATAATCTTTCTATAGGAGAAAGGCAAAAAAGTATTTAAACTGATAATTTTTTATTGCACGAACTGATTTTTATTCAGTGACTTTTTTTTCGAAAACTAACCTTAACTGAAAGTCATAGTCATCCAAGAATTCAGTGAAACTGAGTTTGTAGATGTCACTTCAAACTCGATTTAATAACTTCTTCTTTAATTCAATATCATTTTTATATAAAAATTTTCGAAACAGAATTTTGAATTCCCGATACAATCTTACAGTTTTTTTCTGCAAAATATAGATTTAAATGTGGCAACTCGGCACGCTATACTAAATTGAACAAAGCACGCAGTGTGCTAGACGGTGGTGTTCCCTTTATCCATACCAGCACATACCGATGCATACTGGTTGTTGCATTGTCATTTTGTATGACGGTGTGAAGGTTTTGACACTCATCGTCATATAATTTCGGAACCGGAAGTCGGATCTAGATGAAAATGCGCAGTATCTTTTAAGACAACGAGAGCTGTCCCAGAAAGTATGGACGCAACCAAGAACCACTGCCAATTCGCAATGGTTCAGAATCTGTCAATTTTTATGGCTGCGTCCTGTTGTTTACCCTTTTCTCTAATATCTTGAGCAGTTGTTTATTCGTTTTCATTAGTTTGTTCCGAAATGCGTGAACTTTCAGCAGAACAACGTCGAATGATTGTGTACAAGTAAAAAAGACGTGCGAAATGCAATCAGGAAGTTCGGTGAGGATAACACCTTTGAGTATAAACCGAAAACGGGTCGAAAAAAAGGTCCTGCTAACCCTCAGTTTAATAAACGTATACTGAAGGCGTTCGAGCAAAAGAAGGAGGTTTCAGTTCGGGATGTGGCCAAAAACGTGGCCACTTCGAAGTCAAATGTTCTTCGTGCTAAAGAGCGTTTGAATCTTCGAACCTATAAGAAGCAGAAACAACCAAAACGTAGTCCGAAACAAAAAGCAACCATCAGGCCGAGGGTTCGAAATCAGTACAATACGATTCTTGCTGGAAATTTGAACTGCATAATCATGGACGACGAAACCCACGTGAAACTCGATTACGAATCCTTTCCGGGACCACAATATTATACGATTCGAGAAGGGCAAGTGTTAAACCAGTCCGAGACATCGATTGAAGTTGAAAAATTCGATGAGGAAGCTATGGTCTGGCAAGCAATTTGTAGCTGCGGTAAGATTTTGAAACCCTTCATCACCACTGCTTCAATGAACAGCGAAATGTACATCATGGAATGTATACAAAAACGACTTCTACCCATGATTCGAAGCCACAAGGATCCTGTTGTGTTCTGGCCAGATCTTGCTTCTTGCCACTACTCGAAATCAACGGTAGAATGGTATACTACCAAAAATGTCACTTTCGTCCCAAAAGACATGAATCCACCAAATTGCCCACAACTTCGACCAATTGAGGAATTTTGGACATTAACGAAGGCACATCTTAGGAAACATGTCTCGGCAGCCGAAACCATTCAACAGTTCGAAAAAGATTGGAAAAAAGTGTCAAAACTTGTCGCCAAGAAGTCCGTACGGAATTTAATGAGGAACGTTCGCAAGAAAGAGCACCAGCTAGTCTACAATGGCTAAGTAGCAAATGTTGAGAATAATACTCTGTTGTTGTAGTCTAATATTATCAGTATATCGAATAAAATTTGAATATCTAACACTTGTGAATTGTTTACAGCGAAATCAAAGTGCGTCCATACTTTCTGGAACAGTCTTTATTATCGGTGCGTGGGAACAAAGTAGGTTTATATATCTACTAACCAATGAGATCTGCCAACTAGACGAATTTTCTAGTGAATTTTATAAAATTTTGCACCTCGTTTCGCCACCGCTTTTGAAAAAATACTCATAAAATTCAAACAAATTCACTTATTGCACTGTAATACCGGAACCGGAAGTCGGATCTGGATCAACTTTTCGGGAATTTTTTAAAGAATTTTCAACACCTTTCATTCGCATCTTAAATTGTGAAATCGGTTGAGAAATTTCCGAGAGAATTGAGTGCACATTGTCTCATAGATTTGCACATATTACTTTGTAATTCCGCCGGAAACAGAAGCCGGATAAAGTTGAAATTTTAAAGGAAGACTTTTTATTTGAATCTAAGTTTGTGAAAATTGGTTCAGCCGTCTCTGAGAAAATAAAGTGACATTAATTGTTACATACACACATACACAGAGACATTTTGTGATCTCGACGAACTGGATCGAATGGTATTTGAAACTCGGTCCACCGGGCTTCCATTCAAATGCCGGCTTTTACAGTGATTGCGTTGCTTTTCTATATAAGAATGGTAAAAGTGTGGAAAAAAATTAAGAAGGAAATTCTCCTGACAATAATATAATTTTGTAACATATTTATTGATAATTGTCAAGATGTCTTTTTGTGACTGAAATTTCAATCAGTAAGTAAAAGTATGTAGTAAGCATTAAATCTTTCTATATTCGATAAAAACAAAATTATTATTCCACATAAATTTAGAGCTCTTTTTTTTTAAACGAAAAATAATCATGTCATCAAATTGAAAGATTTGGAGTTGACATGGTCTGATAAGGTAAAGTATTTAGGTACAACGTATAAAACATTTTTACTTTCAATTCAATTACATGAATTTATCTAACCGAAGTTTAATAAATATATTAAATGATGTTATCCTCTTAGTTATACTCTGCCATGTTTTATGCAGCGTCAGTTTGTTCATATTATCGCCATGAAAATAAGTCTTTAAATGATTCAGAATGATATTCTTGAAGTCTTTGGGTTTGGTGCAAATGAGTGGAACAGCCTTCAAAATATAGAACCATTAGGTGTAATGTCACAATTATAAAGAAAACTCCGACCACATTCGATGCAATATTCCATTGCATTGATTCGCTGGTTATGCATCAAGGCAAGATCGCAACTTTTCCTATAACAAAATCAAATAATTGCGAAAGAGAATATCGTAATGGTTAATATTCTAACCATGCAAATAACTGAGTTTTACCTTGGCATCCAATATAAATTTTAATCATGTCAAATCGTGTCCTGATTCAATAAATATTAATATATGCGAAGAATACTACATCCTCTATCATTCAGGGGCTAGCTCAATTTTATGCTTTGGTCACATAACCGATTTTAATAACGGTTAGGCTACTCGCAACGCAGTTTCCTTTCATATGGGCCATAATTCCAATAATAGTGAAATTTATTCATTCGGAGAACCAGTTTTTTTTTAATTTCTTGGAAATAATAAATATTTTACTAGACAAATGAGCAAGAGGGACCATTTGCAAACCCAGTAGCATCGTATTGGGTAGGGAGAGTGGAAATGCCAATGCAAAATAATCCCGTCATTGAGGGTCAAAATTGCTTCAAAAAAGGGGATAGATGAAGTAAAACTTAAACCTTGTCAAACAGCTCTTTTTGGTGATCCATATAGTGGCAAGCTGATTATATATAGTAAAAAATGATACAGTATGATGCATACATATAGCAGTTGGTTATCAAACGTTTATTTGATCACCATTTTTGAATTGTTTTGACAAAAAAGGACAGAGCACAGGTTCCACAAAGAAAAAAATATATCTATGAAAATCAACCATTCTGTTGTAACAGTCAGTTACACTTTTTTTCAATTTAAACTCAACCCTTTGTAGTCATTTTCATACGAAAAAAGTGATTTTCAAACGAGGAAAAAAATTAATATTTAATTTGATGCCCTAAATCCATGTCCAACCCAGTCGGGAATGATAATTCTATCCGCACATCCAGCATATCACATTTTTCGCCGCTGGCATCGATGCTGGGTAACATGTTGCCATGGAGCAGCAGCAATTCGGCGAGATTAAATCTACATATTGCGTTTTGCATGACGACATCCATATAACATGAAAAACAAAAAATTATCCTCACTGCAAATTACGTAAATGGACACTACGTCACCCGTCGCTCGACTCCAATCCCTGCGGAGGTTTTTTTTCGGATGGAAGAGATAACAAAAAAAAAACAAAGCCAACAACAAAAACAGGGGGTGAACTTCAACTGGTGTGAAATAAAACTGAAGCAACTGCCAGTTCCGGATCGGAAATCATCTCTTTGTTTAGATCTATTCGCGCTGAACCGTATTGGATTAATATTTTCCGGTTATGTGTAAACTTGTGCGGCGACTGCTCAGGGAAATCACCTGGTCGGAAATATTTTCCTATCTGATTCACCGCCCTCCGAAGTGTAAAGTGCATTTCGTACACAAACACCAGCACTTCCAGTTCGCTGCTAGTGGCCACAATGGAGTGCGAAAGACAAGCAGGCTAAAGCAAGGCTCACTCTGAACATTTCTGAAAATAAATAAATTAAAAGCGGAAATTCAAGTACAAAATTTGTTGCTATCGTACTCTCCCTGGTGGACGGGTTGATGTGTTATTTTTACCTTCCGCCTGCCGGTCTGTCTTTCGCTACCCTGCGCACATGTGTTCTTACATAGTATCCATTGGAATAAAAGCCCAACTTTTGATGATAATGGCGCAATAGTCCAATGATTCACAGTCATTTTCAGTGGCATCCCAGCAGTTGCAGCTGCCTCACTACCTGGCCTCGCTGCACCACAGTCATTCGGAATCACCATTCGTTTTATGGCGGAAACCCATTCCCGGAATGCACACATGTCGACTAGAACTGCTGCCGACATACATACACACACACAAACACCACACCGAACCACACCGCACCGCACCGAGTGGCTGTGTGCAGTCTGTTGGTGCGATTATTGCTGCCTAGAATTGGCCGTTCGTCGTCGCTACTACGGCATCCTGGCAAACAAACATACAAACAAAAAAACAAACAAACGAAACGACGAATAGTGCGCCGCTCGAGACTTGCACTCACAAAATGAAAATTAAAAATTAATGCGAGAAATTAAATAAACACATTCTAAAACTATAAATTACAAACGCTACTGGTCCGTGCAAAGTTTGCCATTCGTACTTAAGCAGGAAGAGCCTCTGCTTGGTAGCCTGCTGCTGCTGCTGTTATTGTTGTTATTGTTGTTGTTGTTGTAGTTGGCGAGTTTAAATGGTTGTTGCTTTTACTGAACAATGACGAACGGTTGGTAATTGAAAGTGCTCCGACTCACACACGAGCCAAGATTTTTCGGTCATCACGATGTTAGTAGCTCAGAATTATATTTTGTTTTGGAATTCTCTTTTACAAAATACTTTATCAAACTGTTTTTCACACGAACTATTGGGAGTTTAACTTAAACTAATTAAACTATTTCTAGTTTAAGTTGAATACCAGAAATGTTACTCAAATGGATTACGATGCTTCGTCGAATGTCGCCCATTGAATTTGCTTATAGTATATGTTCAATATGATTCAGTGCCAGGTTAAACTTTTTGCCCAGCTAAACTTTACAATTTTGTCGAGGGAAAAATGGGAAAATAAAAAAAAAATCATTAGATTTCAGATTTTGGAAAATTTTAGGAAATATCAGAAAAATAAGAATCAGAAGTTTTCAGAAGATTTCAGAAGATTTCAGAAGATTTCAGAAGATTTCAGAAGATTTCAGAAGATTTCAGAAAATTTCAGAAGATTTCAGAAGATTTCAGAAGATTTCAGAAGATTTCAGAAGATTTCAGAAGATTTCAGAAGATTTCAGAAGATTTCAGAAGATTTCAGAAGATTTCAGAAGATTTCAGAAGATTTCAGAAGATTTCAGAAGATTTCAGAAGATTTCAGAAGATTTCAGAAGATTTCAGAAGATTTCAGAAGATTTCAGAAGATTTCAGAAGATTTCAGAAGATTTCAGAAGATTTCAGAAGATTTCAGAAGATTTCAGAAGATTTCAGAAGATTTCAGAAGATTTCAGAAGATTTCAGAAGATTTCAGAAGATTTCAGAAGATTTCAGAAGATTTCAGAAGATTTCAGAAGATTTCAGAAGATTTCAGAAGATTTCAGAAGATTTCAGAAGATTTCAGAAGATTTCAAAAGATTTTAGAAAATTGCAGAATATTTCAGAATATTTCAGAAGATTTCAGAAGATTTCAGAAGATATCAGAAGATTTCAGAAGATTTCAGAGAGTTACTGCATATTTTTTTTTTAAATTCTAGTTCTAGCCAGAAAAGATATTTATTTTTATTTTGTTATGACGTGGCTTAATTTAACCTAACGAAAGACAAAAAAAGTAAACGTTTGAAAATGTGATCTGTGGAAGTAACAATTTTCAAAAAAAAAAAAAAATAAATAAATACACTACAGAGCCTGATCTCGTACCTGCAAAATTTCTCTACCCCCCGAAAATTATTTATCCAAACCACTTTACGCAGAATCACATTTTCTTTTTTGAGATTTTTTGCCGCCTGGGATACTTAAGCAACTGAGAATTCATGACAAAGTGTCGAAATGACGAGATTTTCATTACTTGAAAACAGATGGCATAGTTTTGGAATGTTCTAATGACAAAGCAATGTCGACGTGGTTCATGAATGGTCTTTAATTGAAAATGGAAAATGTGTTCTCCGAGAAAACATTTTATTTTGAACCAAACTTCTCAATAAAACTGCGCTCATATGCTAGAAAACATTAAGTTGAATGAGATCTGCTATCTTTCTTTGACGCTGTTTTCTTTGTTGTTGCTAAATAGTTGCAAATTAGTTACGGTGATTTTGAATTTGTTGCTCGATTTTTTTTAGTACTTCATTTAGGATTACTGGATATTACAGGATAATCAGTTCGACAGTAGTGCGATATTACTGCTAAAACGAGCCAAAAATTCGAAGCGAAGGTATCAATTTTAAGAACATGAACTTAGCTAGGCACCTCTCGCCTATGATAACGCAAATAAGTGAACAATTTATTGCTAATTAGTTACGGTAATGTTGATTGATGATACATTTTTTAATTTTTTTAGTATTCCGTTAAGTTTACATGAAATTAAAGAAGCTCATAAATAAGCTTGAAAACAAATCGAAACCCAGTGGATGATTTGTTGCCTATTAGTTGATAATATGTTGCTTATTAGATGCTAACTTGTTACGGTAGTTTTGAATTTGTTGCTTAATTTTTCCTCAATCATTTTAAGTACTGCACAAAGTTCGTTTGAAGTTAACGAAGCACCCTTCCCAAACAAGCCTGAAAGGAAATCAAGATCCAACAGGCAGTTTGTTGCTAATTAGTTACGGTAACTTTTAATTTGTTGCTCAATTTTTTAATATTTTTTTTTTCTACTTCTCTTAGTTCATATGAAATTAAGGAAGCACTTCTTCTAATTAAGCTTGAAAACAAATCGAAACTCAGTGAATAGTTGTTGCTAATTAGTTACGGAAATTTAGAATTTGTTGCTCTGTTTTTTTCCGTTTTTTTGAGTACTTCACTAAATTTATATGAAGTTAACGAAACACCTTTAGATGGGGCACTGAGTTTCGATTTGTTTTCAAACCTATTTAGAAACATGAAAACAAATTGAAACCCAATAAATAGGCGGTTACGAATTAGAAACTAATTAATTACGGTAATTTTGAATTTGCTGCTCAATTGTACTCCGCTAAGTTCATATGAAGTTATCGAAGTACACCTCCTAAATAAGCTTGAAAGCAAATCGAAACCCATTGGATAGTTTTTTGCTAATTAGTTACGGTAATTTTTAATTTGTTTCTATTTTTGCCTTTCTCATATAGAAAGGTTATGCAATCACTGTGAAAACCGACTTTTGAACCGAGGCCCGGAGGGCCGAGTGTCATATACCATTCGACTCAGTTCGTCGAGTACGCAAAATGTCTGTGTGTGTGTATGTGTGTGTGTATGTGTGTGTGTATGTGCGTATGTGCGTATGTAACGTTTTTTTGCACTAACTTTTCTCGGAGATGGCTGAACCGATTTTCACAAACTTAGATTCAAATGAAAGGTATTATGGTCCCATACAAAATTCCTGAATATTATTTGGATCCGACTTCCGGTTCCGGAATTATGGGGTAAAATGTGCAAAAAATATTGAAAATAAGTGCACTAACTTTTCTCAGAGATGGCTGAACCGATTTTCACAAACTTAGGTTCAAATGAAAGGTCTTGTGGTCTCATACAAAATTCCTGAATATTATTTGGATCCGACTTCCGGTTCGGGAGTTATGGGGTAAAATGCGCAAAAAAAGAAAATATGTGTTCTAACTTTTCTCATAGATGGCGCGACCGATTTTCACAAACTTAGATTCAAATGAAAGGTCCTGTGGTCCCATACGTTTTCATGCGGATCCGACTTCCGGATCCGGAAATATAGGGTGAAGTGGGTTAAAAATTGTATACCATCACTGAAAATGGGGAAAAACCTTAAAACATTCTCTAAATCGACCTCAAATCTTTTCCAATTGATAGTTTTTATCAGTAGACGGTCAAACAAACCGATTTCGGTTATTCTTTCAAGAATCGCAGTATTATATATGATAGTATGATTGATATGAGAAAGGCATCATTACACCACTAGGTGGATTAAAACAGGTTTTTTAAATTTTTCAAGTACTTTGTTAAATTCACCTTTCCTCCTAAGTAAGCTTGAAAGCAAATCGAAACCCAGTCGGTAATTTGTTGCTCATTAGTTACTAATGAATTGCAGTGGTTTGGATTTTGTAGCCTACTTTTTATTTTATTTTTTAGAATATTTTACTGAGTTTATATGAAGATAACGAAGCGTTTCTCTCAAATTAGCCTAAAAACTTATTGAAACCTAGAGGATATTTTGTTGATTATTAGTTGTTAATTAGTTACGGAGGTAATGAATTTGTTGCTCAATTTCTTTTCGAGTACTAGGTACTAAGCGAAGAACTCGAAGAAAATTTTGAAAAAAATCAGCAGCAAATTCAATATTACGATAACTAACTAGCAACAAACTATCCATTGGGTTTTGATTTCCTTTCAGGCTTATTTGGGAGGGGTGCTTCGTTGACTTTATATGAACTTTGTGTAGTACTTAAAACAAAAAAAATTGAAGCAACAAATTCAAAACTACCGCAAATAATTAGCAACTAATAAGTAACAAACTATCCAGTGGGTTTTTAAGCTTTTTTAGGAGGGGTGCTTCATCAACTTCATATGAACTTAAGAGGGAATAAGGTCTGAAATATCGTTTTGTCGATTTGTTTTCAGAACTACCGTTCAACTAAATAAACTCGAACGTTTTGCATAATACGAAGCAACATCCGATCAACATTCTGTAATATTTTCGTGGAAAAATATTGAAAAATGAGACGGTGAAAAGGTATTTTTGAGCACGTTTCTTAAAAATGATGATTTGCGGTGTCCACTGTTTCTCAGCGCAGACTAATCAGAAGTCAACAAATTAAACCAGCATAGTAGATAGAGTATTTTTCTAGACCCCAACGTTCCTGTTTGATTTTTTTCTTCACTTTTTTTTTTTCAATTTTTGGTAGTTGTTTAAAGTGAAAACTACAATTTTTCAATAAAAAATCTTCCATTTTGTAGCTGTAAAACCTCCTCAAAGAAACAAACAACGAAAAGGAAAACGTTGGGGTCTGGTATTTTACATGTAGAACGTCTGCACAAAATTTGAAAAAAATTGGTGCAGTAGTTTTTGAATGACGATGGACACGGACTTTCAAAACCTGCTTTCGAGAAAAACGCATTTCAAGATTTTTGGCTATAAAATCGAAAGAAACAGTTTATTATACTAGGAAGCCCGTAGAGTCTAACATTTTCAAAAAATAATATTTTTTCTTTTGTTTTTTCGTGTAATGAAATATTTCATTATTGTTTTGTTAAGTTTTTAAGTCAATCGAAACAGAAGTCTTTGACCTACGCGCCGAATAGGTCATTTCGCCGAAAGTCGTTTCGGCGAAGAGGTTATTTCGCCGAAAGGGTTATTTCGTTTCACATAATGAATTAGAAAACTGTAAATTCAGGATATTCATCATAATTATCTATTTGTTTTTATGTCTCCTAGATAATTGAATGTGGCGCTGCCACATAACCGAAGCCAAAATGGCTCGGCGGCACAAAGCCGCCGAAGCGACGCCAGCTGGGTTGGCGGGTCGGAAGCGGCGGCGTCTTAAATTATTTCAGATGTACGATTGTAGTTCAACAAAACGGAAGTAAACATTATCATTTTTCAATTGTCTTTATTTCAAATCAATTCCAATCACAATATGAAGACTATTGAAGAATTCAGCGAAATGACCCTTTCGGTGAAATGGCGTTCGGCGAATTGATGTTCGGCAAATTGACATTCGGCGAAATAACCCTATCGGCTAATGACTTTCTGCGGAACGGCTTTCGGTGGAATGGCTTTGAGCGAAATGACCCTGATCCGAGATAAGCAAGGATAAAGACTCAAAACTTACTGAGTTTTGCTTTGATAGGCCTCAAAATTCACAAAATATTCCTGAAATGTTTCACTAAAAGAAAATACAGAGAAAAAAATAAATGATCCTTCAAAATTGTTAGACCCTACCCTCCCTATAACGGAGTACTAAAAAAATGTAAAAAAAAATTTAGCATCAAATTAAAAATTACCGTAACTAATTAAAAGCTAATTTGCAACAAATTATTCACCGTTTTGCGTTACCATCGACGAGATTTGACTCAGTTTTGCAGTAATATTGCACTACTGTCGAACTGATTGCCTTGTAATATTGTATCGTAGAGTTTCGTGAATCGAGTATAATGTACAAATGTACTATTGAAATACATCAATGCTTTTGCTATACACGTTTAAATTGAAAAATTTCGATTCTATTGGTAGTTAGATTGTATAAATCCTTTCACAGATCACTGAGCTATTAGCTTTCAAAATACGAGAAAGGCAAACGCGCCTTATGAATTATCCCCTTTGATACTCGTTTATACCAAACATTTCAGAAAAGTTTAATTTTGAATGATTTGAGATTATGTCACACAACTGAATATTTTATCATACAATTGTGATCATATTTCCGATGGCATGTAGCAAAAATTATGTTGATTCGTTAGATACAACAAGAGATATTCACGATCAAAAACTTATCACTCTCTCAGAGGGTAAATTTTGAAAAGGCCCTCCATAGTAAAGTAAGTCGTATTCACGACAAAAATTCTGAAAATAATCTTAAAGCGTCCTCTCTTGTTTAGTACAAATAAGATACATCAACTCACAAATATAGAAGTAAATTCCGAGATATAGCGATGCAATCTTCATTTGAATCGCTTCGTTTTTTTGAATTGCTAAGTAAGTTAGTACAGCAAGTTAGTTCTTTTTCCCAATTTTCCCTACAAAAATCGAAGCATTGCGAAACCATGATGTCTTAACGGTAATAGCCAAATCAATACATTAAATAATACCAATCGATACATTAAAAAAAAGTACGTTGTGGCATCACTATTGGTACAACAATTTAAAATGTTTACGAATGGCTTGAAAACTGGAAAGCCACTGACCATATAGAGAACACATGCGATGCACTCTTTTCAATTGGGTTGCCTTTTTCAGAACAGTTCCACGAATTGTAACTTAATCAGTATATTTTTTCAAGCTAACATTCGTCATTTCAGTTGAATTCATCACGTTACAACAAATTCAATGTGGATACAATTGTCTTATCTTCTCGATTTACATCCTAGACTGTCATATCCTAACAACCAGACCAGACGAAATACCTTGAATTACCCTTCTTTATTATTCTAAGAAAATCAATTTCCTTAAGTAACATTGCATAAAGCTTACGTTTAACTGGAATGAATCTTTTGTAGTGATACTTCCGGATAAAATAAACTGCTGAATGATTTTCCTCTCGAAGGACGATGTTTATTTTAGACCGAACGAAGGAAAAGAAAACTTTATTCCGATTCAATGATGTCGTCGTTACAAAATTCGATTTCATTTTCTTTCCATTCACAGTACTTAGGTATCCTGGCCCACAAAGGGGCAAGAAAGCACCCTGCAAAACCATGCTCTCCCCAGTTTCGACAGCAACAAAATGTTCTTCACAGTATTTGCTGTTATTGAATCTCCTACCGCCTCACTGTCGAGCATCTTTATTCGTAATGATTGATTCGGTTGGCTGAGGTTGTGGGTAGATTGAATGTTTTTCTTCAATCTTTATCCTGTATAACCGATCCGTGCCATTCCTTACCCTTATTGTTTAACCTTTATCGGAAATCAAATGTCGGTAGAAGTGCGCCCGTGTAGATTGATGGATTGCATTATCCCGGTAACGAGCTGTCTCGAGTTGTGCTCGTCTCATCGGCAAAGCAAAGGACTCGAAATGGAAAACGTGAGGAACGAATTCTCTTTTTCATACAATGATCAAAGTGAATATAAGGCAACAAAAATGCTATTTTGATTCGCGAGTCTCAGGGATACCTGTGTGTAGTAGCTAGATGTTATTCACCTCCTCTTTTATTAAAAGATAATTCAACGAAGACTGTTCGTGATATTGATGCTTTTTTGAAAAAAAAAAATAACGAGAATTTCACAATGTAAAAAAAATGACTCCACTTATTTGTATCGATTTTCACATTTAACAAACCATACCTAGGTTCCATGTGAAAACCATTATGAAGTATCTCGTGGATTTTACGTGTTACATGCATCACTTGAAACGAATATCCATCGGAGTACATGTTTCTCTTGATTACCGCAATTCGATATCATTCCATTGAAAACCACTTACTTCCAGAGCCTGCGGTGTTAAATCAACTTGACAGCTTCGATACCGTATTACGTGCTGCACTTTTGCAATCCTTCATATGATCGAGTTCGAGGTTAACGGAAGCTGAAATCTAAAACTTCATCTCAAATGACGGATGAACCCGGTTGGAGCATTTCGCCTCGGGGAGAATCAGAACAAATAATCGCAAACCACTATCTGAGTAAACACACTAAACAGACACACAGGATCCTCATCCTGCTCGAGCAAAGTCCGTAATCTCTCGGTAAGCACATCAGCAACTGTTAGTTAATCCGACAAATTGGATGATTATTTTCTCAATCTTCATTAGGTTCACGTGAACAGTGAGCAGGAATCTCTGCCCGCCCCCTCTGTCACCGTCGGTAAGCGGCAAGCGAGCGAGTATCGATTTCTCCAAGAATAAACCATCCGTCGATATTCTCCTCTTCGCCGTTCAAGTCTTATAACCCGTATAAAAAGGAGATACGCGTTGGCGGGTAGGAAGAAAATGATGACAGCAATCTCAGCAGCTGGCAAAGACCTTAACGATATTCAAAAGTTTTGGCGGTTCGTGGAGAAACTTTTCCCATCGTACGTTAGGATAGGTACTGCTACTGCTGCTGCTGTTGCTGATTGTTAAATATTTACTTTCATCGAGGTGAATTATATGTAACAGCAGCAGCAGCAGCAGCAGGGAAGCCAGCACAGACAATGGATTCGCTTCCCGCCAACCCGATGCCAAAGGGGAACTTAGCACCCGCCGTCCGCAGAGCTATGCCAGTGCCAGCGCCGCTTTCGAACAGTGATCGATTTTAATTTGCTCCAGGGGAAATCATCAAACTGTCGACTGCCGGGGAGTATTGCGGGGAGGAAAGTTGGCGGCAAGTAAGCCGCCACCATTCGCGCCGGATCGGGTTTTAATCTCTTTAGAGCTACTTTCTCAACGGATCGGTTCCGAACAATCGGCAAAAGTTTCGGCAAATTTCTTCACTTGTGCTGTGGGAAATCGATGCCGCAGGGTATGAGGCGTTCAGGAAATTGTGTTAAAATGTAAAGTTTTTTTTGTGATGAGAAGGGAAATTAATCGGATCATGTGAAGATTCGATGCTCCGAGATTGATGAAAATTTCGAATGAGGATTTATTTTCATTTTCATACACTTTGACGATTTGCTAACTTCCTCTAGGGATTCAAGTGAAACTTGTATCTAATTTATGTCCTGAATCAATTAAGATTATCATCGTTGCTCCAGTCTCTCCTGACCTAACTAACGTTGTTTTTCATTTTCAACTTACCATTCTCCACAAATCAATATCTCATGGGTTTGGAAAATGAAGGTTTTTCAGTATTCTGATTCACTTCAAAATCCTTTATCCACAGCATATCGAACCGGAACTGGAATATCGTAGCAGATATCGTGACCAGGTTAATCGCAGCTATTAGCGTCATCAATACTGTTGAAAGTCGTTTTACTGCATTGTTTTAAACGTACGAAACATATTAAAAACAATTGTCGTTTCTTGCCACAATTGTTTCCGCTAACCAAGAATATGATCAGTATTATATTTTTAGACTTGTAAAAGTAGTATTTGTAGAAAATTTCATTAGAAAATTCAATGTACATTCTTCTAACTGTGATGCAATATCGATACGTGAAATGATTTAGTGTATGAAACAATTTTTCCGGCATGAGATCTATCCGAGCGTGTTTGGTTAGGAAACAATACCTATTTCGATTAACGCACAGGTCACAAATCATCAGGTTTCCTGGAGCCTTTAACACAAAATTTAATTGCTGCGAAAAAGACTTGTATTTTAAAAATTTAGCCTTTTTAAATTTTCTTTGAGTTTCACCTCAGACTCATCACTGCATAGCAGTTGAAATTGTCAAAGTCAAAAGTTAAAGTTGTTAAAGTCAGCCAAAAAAAAGCTCTGAACATGAAGTAGAAAATTACCATAGATAGCATCGGGAAAATCTCTATATGTTCGCCAATTTTGTTTTTAAATTTTAAAACTGTTTTTCTAAACCTCAAATCTACATCTACATCAACAGATACTGTTATGTAGTTTTCCGTTTCTGTTTCTGTACAGTGGAATAAAGGCAATGGATCATTTTGTCAACCGTTTCATTGAGTGTCCCCTTTGAGTAAGGTTGATGAAGAAATGCGTGCAGTTTCTACTTTTGCAATGCAGAAAGACTTCTTGGAGGCTGGTATTGTATGTTGGTATATTGAAGCTCAACCTCCAACCTTCTTAATTAAAGTCTAATTCTATTTGTCGTGAAAACGACTTACTTTACTATGAGACACCTTTTCAAAATTTACCCTGTAAAAGAATGGGTAGAACTTATTCGCGAATATCTCTTGTTGTATTTAACGCAGCAACCTAATTTTTTCTCCATATCATCGGAAATATGGTCAGCAATATATGATAAAATTTTCAATAGGATGAGTTCAAATTTAAGTTTTCTAAAATGTTTGGTATGAACGAGCATTAAGGTAAAATTCAGTGCCAAAATAAGTGGTGCAAAGTTCCACCAGCATGGATTGAACGAATTATCGCACAAAGCGGCAACTACGGAATATTTTCAGTGGTTGAGTGCATGTTGCTGGAAATGATCGATTCGGTCATTCAATTTATAATCAAAATGCGTTTATATTTGATTTGCTCTCCCATTGCGAAATTGTTCATTCTTTGTTACAGATTAAAACTTTTGACATGATGACAATGCTCCACATAACTGTTTCCAACAAATGATACATAGTTGGAATCAGCTATGTGAAGCTATGTTTATAAAAGAACTAAGTAATATTTAAACAATACCTTTTTTATATTATTTTTTATTTTACTTGTTGTCCACACTTGGAAATTTGTGGTTATGCTTCCAAATCGCTATACAATTTGTATTTTCGAGACTAGTTTGATAAGTAAATTATCGAAATTATTGTCAGATTAATTTAAAACTTAGATTTAGAAATCCCAAATGGCTAAAAATGGTTTGTTGTGGATCTTTCAATTGATAAATGAATTTGAATATTGCATTTTTTATTTAATCGGTCTTGTGTCCTACACAACCCCGTAATTTTTTACGCTCGTGTGTTCCACCTTACAGTTGTACGCATTGAAAGTTTGCAGAATTCACACAATTAATCAACTAGTACGTGCGATTATAGATATTCGTATGTTTGTAAAAGCATGCCAGTTTTATTCATATTCACGTCATCCAGTTATGTCTCTGACATTACCCTCCCGCCTTTTTTTAGTTGTCTTCTCATTATTTTTCCCTATTGACCTCTTTCGTTTGCACATTTTTTTTATTGGTTTATTTTTCGTTTCAAATCTGTTGTACTTCTCATTATTTCGTACTCCCTCTGTGCCAAGTTCTCAATTTTTTTTCCATTTTCTTTATCGTTCACACTATTGTTTCTCGTTAGTAGTCTTTTTCGTTCTATCTCTGTCTTCCACCATCCATTTTGATCACTAATTATATCTACATGTCGATTCTAACCTCGTCGTTTTGTCGTGAATACGACTTACTTTACTATGGGGTGCCTTTTCAAAATTAGCCATATGGAAGAATGGGCAGAACTTATTCGTGAATATCTCGACTTGTATTAATGGTAGCAACATAATTCTTTCACCATTTCATCAAAAATATGATCAGGAATTTAGGATAATATTTTGAACAGTATGAGATAACCACAAACAATTAAAAAATAAAGTTTTCTCAAAATTTGAAAACAATACGGAAAACTCTTTACTTTCGCTTGGGTTTTTCGCGCAAGGACGAAGATTTTGAGGTAGTAAGGCACATATCTTCAACTGAATGCGTATAAAAGGGGAACCGTGGTGAAAATCGATCATTTCTTTTCGTGCGTTCGATGGAAGCAGACGTCGTGGGAGTTAAACCTTCAACCAGCAGCGACGGAGAGTGCACCTTCTGCGTGATTAAAACCTCAAACGCTCAGGTCGCAACTCTCATTTGCTTTTCGGTAGGCGTAACGAGAAGTTCAAGTTTCAGATTTTAGTTCCGCAATATAGGTTTAGAATTCAAAGCCTGCGTGCTGAAACTGGATTCTGGAACTGTATTCCGGAACTGATTTGAGTTTCGAAATTGCAGTTCTAGAATTGAAACTGGATTCTGAGTCTGTTATTGGTTCTAAATTTAGTTCTTGAACTCAGGGTCCAGTTCTTCATTCCAGACTTCTTCTATTCGATTCTTTTTAGAACCATAATAATACTCCTAACGAATTGTGCGGAATTTTACTTTACTGTATTCTATACAACCCATTCTGGTAGTCATGGCGAAAAATCGTCTTCAAGTTTCAGAGCTTAGTTCCGGAATATGGGTTTAGAATTCATAGTCTGCTTGCTGAACTAACTCAACTCGTCACTCTCCATCACGAACGCTTTCATAAAAAGTTCTTTTCAGAACCACCGTTATTTTATTATAAAGAACTAAACTGCTTATTTCATAATATTTAATTGCGTTTCAGAATGTCGAATGTAACTAATCTGTAATTTAGTCTAGGTGTATCGTTTAAATTCCTAGTAATAAAAGAGAGGAAAGTTGCACAATTCAAACAACCGATCAACTACCAATTCGAATTCGGAAGCATAAATAAAGCGTGGCATATTCGTATTCACGACATCTAGTTATGTCTCTGATATTACACACCCGTACTTTTTTTCTGTCTTCCACCATCTTTTTGATAACTAATTAGATCTACATGCTGATTTCAACCCCGTCGTTCGTTTTCGCTCCTTTAGCACCCCCTCCACCAACCCTTGTTTTCAATTTACCTAACCACTTTTCTCCTCTCTGTCACCTTCTAAGTAAGAGTACTAATACTGCTATACTTGATGTCATCAACTAGTCATAGTGTTATAAATTTAGTTGAAACTGTTAGTTTTAATTGTAGTGTTAGGCCTAAATGTATCTGTTGGATCATTGTAATCTGTTGATACAAATGATGAGGAGGTTTTATGCCTGTTGGAAAGAGAGGTTGATAAATTTCATCTCCACCGGGCTTTTCCCTGCTCCAAATAAATAAATAAATCTCTAAGTCTTTTCATTGCTCTTTCTTGCACCCACTTTTCTTTTCGTTTTTCTGCTGGTACTCTTTTCCGTTGGTACTTTCTTTCGTTGGAACTCTTTTCCGTCGGTATTCTCTTCCGCCGATACTCTCTTCCGTTGGTATTCTCTTCCGTTGGTACTTCTTTCCGTTGGCACTCCCTTTTGTTGCTACTCTCTTCCGTTAGTATTCTCTTCGGTTGGTACTTTCTTTCATTAGTACTCTCTTCCGTTGGTATTCTCTTTCGTTGATTCTCTCCTCCGTTTGTTTTATTTTCCTTTGGTACTCTCTTCCGTTTTGACTATCTTTTGTCTATCTTCTTTTCCGTTTATCCTCTCTTATGTCGGTACTCCTTTCCGTTGGTCCTCTTTTCCGTTGGTATTCTCTTTCATAGGTACTTTCTTCCATTTTTACTATCTTTTGTTTGTCTTCTCTTCCGTTGGTACTCTCTTCCGTTTATCCTCTCTTCCGTTGGTACTCTCTTCGGTTGGTGCTCTCTTTCGTTTTTGTTATCTTTTGTTTATTTTCTTTTTCGTTTATCCTCGCTTCCGGTTGTACTCTCTTCCGTTTTCACTATCTTTTGTTTATCTTCTCTCCCGTTTATCCTCTCTATGGTACTCTATTCCGTTGGTACTGTCTTTCATAAATACATTCTTCCGTTTTTACTATCTTATGTTTGTCTTCTCTTCCGTTGGTACTCTCTTCCATAGATACTTTCTTCCATTTTTACTATCGTTTGTTTATCTTCTCTTCCGTTGGTACTGTCTTTCATAGATACCTAATTCTATTTTTACTATCTTTTGTTTATCTTCTCTTCAGTTGGTACTCTCTTTCATTGGTACTCTCTTTCGTTTTTACCATCTTTTGTTTATCTTCTCTTCCGTTGGTGTTCTCTTTCATTGAAAGGAAAGGGGGTTTCTTCCATTTTTACCATATTTTATTTTGTTTGTTTATCTTTTCTTCCATTTATCCTCTTTTCCGTTGGTACTCTTTTCCATTGGTACTCTCTTCCGTTCGAACTCTTTTCCAGTAGTACTCTCTTCCATTTTCCAGTAGTACTGCTCTCCGTTTCGTCTCTGTATTAGTTCTTTTTTTCGTTCGTCAACTCTTTCATTAGTTCTGCCTGCTTTCGTTAATCTTTTCTTTTGTTATTTCTCTACATCCATAGCTCATGCTTAGTTATCACCCTTTCGTTTTCTTTTTACTTCCTTGTCTTGCGTTCACTATTTCTCTCTGCTTTTTTGTCTTTTTTCTGTTCGTCTTTATTTGGTTCAATTTTTTTTTGTTTTCTTCATTTCTTGTTCTCTTTATTATCTCTCTTTCTTATTCATTGTTCCATTTGTACACTGCTGTTGTTTTATTTCTACTTCTCATTCTATCTTTCCCTAATTTTTTTTTTTCTTTTTTTCGTGGGTGTTGTGGGTTCTTGTTTCGTTGTTGCCGTTTGATATGTATGCAAAATTGTTATCAGTTGTATGAAGGTGTATGAAGAACGACGAAAAACAAAAATATACGTGAAATATACAAAACTGCCAGTGAACTGTTTCGGTTTGCTGATTATAAGTATGAACTGAAAGACAATTCAGCGTTTTTTTTGTAATTTTAGAACGTGATTTTTGCTTCCATCTGCACACAAAATAGAGACTTAGGCCGTTTTCGCTTAATGCCAAACCTAACCCAGTTTCCACTCTAACTGCTGTCAAACCGTTCGCCAGTTTCGAACCTAGTTTTCATGTTGTGAAACTGAAAATCGAGTCAGTTTCGACCCTGGTTTTTATATCAGGTTTGTTCAAGCCCCCGTTGCCAAGTGCGAAACCAATATAGTTTGGTTGAAAGTGTTTGCTTAATAAAACTACCCTGGGGCAGTTTCAGTTTTCTCAAGCGAAAACGACATCAGGAAATCCGAATGGTGACATCGATTTTTTGATTTCGATTTCTCAAGCTGACTTGTCTGTACACAAACTGGTTATCAATTCGTGTGTTTCGACTATTGTGTACATTTTTTTTGGATTACGCGTTTCAGGAGAATTGCTTCAATGAACAAGAATTGAAATATTCTTATAGGAAAAACGAAAAACTTAATAAAAACGTCACCCAATTCCCTATGAACCCTCAGCATTTCAAAATTTGGTTTAAAATATATAAACTTTCCAAATGTCTCATATCAATCGAATTTTATTTCTTTCAATGAGTGATTTATTGAACTTAACAAAACATACGCGTTGAATTTCAATCCGTTATTTCATATGAAAACTCAATTGCAATTATTCTTTAAATCAACATTTTTTCGTGTGATGATTTTGTGTAATTTTAACGATAGTTTAAAGAAACACTTACAGATTGTAATGTACATCCGCCATGTTGGGGCGGTAGCTAAGGGCTGCCTTCAGGGCCTCCTTGGCTTCCCGATGGCGACCTTGTGCGCTAAGGACACTTCCTAGGTTTCCAAGTGCTGAAAGTAGAAAGAGAATACGAAAAACGAAATTAAACTTTGCGGAACAATAACAAGTGGTTCATCGTATCATGGCCGCATTAGCGCAGCGATGAAGCAAGCGACAGTTGGACCATCAATCAACGTGGAAACAGGGCACAGGACAATTTTTCCTAGCCTCTTGATGGCACGATGAGAGGTGTTCATAACAGCTATGCAATTAGCAGAATTATCACTCATAAAATCTTCGCAAACCATTACGGGACACTTGACGACATAATAATTATTGCCAGCGTTTAGCGCAGTAATATTCTCTCTCTCTCTCTCTCTCTCTCACACACACACACACACACACAAGCCCTTCGGAGGTTTATGTCTGTTTCGTCGACCGACGGCTTGGAGGATGAAACAGGAGAAAAAGTTTTTCTTAGCTGCGTTGAAAGGATCCTTGAGTACGATGAAGATGATAGCAGTAAGGTTGAAAGTGTGACGAAAGAAGACTCATTACCATTAACGCACTCCGCTTGCTCTCATTAGTATTCAGTCGGGTCGAAAGAAGTCAGTCAAAGTAAATCCATTCCATCTGTTTTTATTTCCTTCCTCGATAGCTTGAATAATTTTGCATAATATCCGGTGCGATAACTCAGGAAAAGGTCGTGCTAATCCAAGTTCCAAAATATTTCAAGGTAACGCAAGCTATCGCTCAAATGGACGAGTTCAATCGGTGACAATGTCATCAAATCAAAGCAGCAAATCATTCAAAAAGTTTTACCGACTGTGTTGAACTAACTTTTCATCTTCAAAACAGAATAAGAAGCGTCACGTTAAAACCAAATTTCCGTTAATCCTCGAGTAAGTGTCATCTTCCACCACGCCCGAACCGTGTCACCGCTGTCAGTTCCCGGTTGACTTTGGCAACACCTCGTACAACACCCCATTTCGCACGGTGACCCTAATTATTTAGAAGATACCTAGCCATGGGGCGCACAAAAAAAAATCCATCGCCACAACTTCGGAAACATTACCATATTTTCCACCAACGGCTATCAGCAACAATCTTATCCCCAGCTAGAGAGGATTTAACCGAGCGACCGGCAGGGCCCGGAATTCGGATACCGGGGCACTTTGGTATAACTTTTGCGAGACTAACGACGACGACGAGGGATCGGAATCCGTCAGGAGATTTTGCATTAGGCGGATTTTTGGGTCGCCGTTCATTGGATTGAATTCATAATCAATTTTCCCAGTCCGCCCTTTGCCATCCGTTCGTGACAAGCGGTGGGGCCACTCGCTGACCTTGACAGGATGGATCTCCATTGGATGGCGAACGTTGAGAAGGGTTGAAATTGGTGTGTATATTTGATAAACGGGTTTAAAACAGAGCGGGTGAACAAAGTCAGAACTAGAACGGAGAAGAAAAAAATAATCCCGAATCCAGCTTTGCAGGGGATGCTGGGCGACTAGGCCCCCCCGGGAAAAAAAAGTTAGTACCAATGCTTTAATCGGAAAAGTTTCCCGGAAGTGTCAGACTTTAATCTTGGTTTTCGATTCGGTAGGATCTGATGGTTTGAAATGCGAACAGGTCATCAATTACAGCGTAAAGTTTCTTACGAGTTGCGATTTACATTTCACGTGGATTTGGATTAATGGGACAAGTCGAAGATTGAGTTAGTGAAGGTTTTTTCGGTAGTTTCTCGGGATTAGCATTATTACACAAAGAAAAAGTTACATCGAAACTCATTTCACTCGGTTTTAGGAATTTTACGTGGCACTCAGAAATGAGCTTCCCATTAATAATCGAGATTGTCTCTCGTATTGAAACAAAATTAAAATAATGCATAAGTTAAATGTTCAGTTTTAAGTTGTGTACCAGAATAATATTACTTCTAACCGTGGAGAAAGGTTCGCTGCCAAACAAATTTCGTTTGACTATTTAAAAGAATCCGTTTTTAATATCACGTTATCAAATCATGTAGATGGCGTTATAAATGTATTCTTTTTAAAACCATATAAATCTGCTTACCAAGAGAATCAAACATAAATTTTTGATGACCATCACCTATAAATCTTCTTATGCGATTCAAACATAGAGTATAAAAAATTTGCTGATTACTATTCAGTTCATTTCATTTCCGAATTAGTTTTTCTTTTTCTTAACACAATCCATCAGAAAATGAAAAAACATAAGTACATAACTGTTTACTAACACTGGAATTTTATTATATTCAGACTCTCAAAACAAAACAATAATCAATGCAATCAACTGTATTTTCATGCAACGATTGTTGGAAAACTTTGTTGACATCAAAACAGTTATGGAACCGGAACGTAACATTCAATAATTTAGTCTTACACTTAATAAAATCCTTCGAAAACTTTTAACTTTTGACAATACCAACATCTTCTTTTTATGAAAACTGTAGTTGAGCATCAGTAAAAAAAATTAAGAATAACTCTCAAAAAAGAACGTAAAATGATTCAGCGAATTAAATCACTTTCCACCCTTTCTGAAAACTTTCTAAGGTTACCATAAAAACCGACTTTAGCTCTTGAATCACTAATACTTCTATTTAACCTATCTCTCCTATACAGCCCTGAGATGTTTTTAAAGTTGGTATTGATGACATTTTCTAATTAATTAATAATTGTTATACTTATGACTTATTTATGATTTTTTCGGTTCTTCAACGATATCAAATTAACTGGAAATTGTGAGAGGAGAAAGAATATGACATTATAGAGCTATAGTGCTCAAGGAAGAGCAAGGATGTGAAGATAAAGTGCGGAAAAGTGGGACGTGACAAGGGCCATAAAGGTAAGCAGAAGGCTTCTCGTATATAAACTTCTACCTTCTAGCAGAGGAGTCGAACATAGGCATCTTAGCGATACGAATCATCCGATATGTCTCTGATATGTCAAAAATGTAAAGGCAAAAATCGTTTGTCATTTACTATCCGAACCGGCCACTGTGAACCTCTCTGCTTGAAATCGAATAATGAAATATATATTTTGTAAGCTAAAAGTCCGACACGATTTACATTCTCGTTCATGGGTTATTTTAAATTTGTCTTCTGTGGAACGAAGACAAATTTAAAATAACCCATGAACGAGAATGTAAATCGTGTCGGACTTTTAGCCGTTGTAAAATAAACAAAACATAATAATTATAATAACCTCTCAAAAGGCCACCCGTTTGGATAGAACTCCGTACGTGTGCACTTTGTACGTTCGATGCTGTTTTATGATCAGTCTTACCCGTGTGGTCAAGCACGAAACGCTATACCCAATCACCAATTTGTGTTTCATTTCCATTGTGCGGCTGGAAAAATGCTTGAAAGATGATTTGGTCTCTTCATCGCTTGGACAACAAAAAAAGCTTCCACAAAAAGATAAACTCAACCGAAGTCCGAGAACAATGTACCACAAATACAAAAATAACAACCACACGATAGTGGTGTGATGTGATGTTTAGCCACCATCAGCTCAAAAAAAATTACCAATGATTCCTATATTTATCGTCCTACCATTGCACAGTGGTCCGAAACGGGAAATTAGCGTGACAAAAATATTTTCACTATCAAATGTTAGTTTTTTGTAGTTGGTGTCTTCACAAAAGTTGTTTGTAATCTAATGGCGCTCCTTTTGATGAAAAAAGTTACTAGGGTGGTCCTTATTTAGATTGAAATCTGAAATCTAACTTTCTTAATTGAGCTCAAAAACGATTTCGTGGTGCAATAAAGTTGTAGAAAATTTTATTTTGAGAAACTTTTTTGAAAAAAGCACCTCTCTAGCTCTTCAATCGATCGAGTTACATTAATTTTCCCGAGTAAAAGTAGGGTGGCTCCCAAAAAATCACTTTTTTGTGAAACGTTCCACGGAAAAGTTGTCTTCAGAAGAGTTGTTGAACTAATCATTGCGCACAATTTGGCTCAACCAAGCTTTTTCATATGAGCTACCAGTAAAAAGTTATGATTGTTTATTCATCAAAAACTAGTCAAGCTTCAAATATCAATATTCATTATATAAGTCTTGGCATTACATTCCTTTAGTGGAATTTGGCCTTTCTGTTTCAACAGACTTCGCAGCCGATTCATATAGCGTACAGAATCATTGCATGGCTATTACTATGGATCCTACTGACGCTAAGAATCCTTCCAGGTCGGGGCTCGAACATACGACAACTAGCTTGTAAGACCAGCGTCCTATGCATTGAACCACCAACCCGGGGCCCAAGTAGGACACGTTATTACACTTCAATGACAGTAACTTATATGACACAAAATCATTAAACAAGTAAAAAATTTTGCAACGTACATTATAACTGCTATGCAACCTGAAAACGTAAGAGGCGGAGCTTGTGCGACTTACGAAGTGTTGCCAAACAACTTCTTAGTAAAGAATATTTGATTTGATTCAACGCGCTCATCAGTCACAATGAAACAGAAAATATAAGTTTGTGTCAAGTTACAATTTGTTGATGTTTTTTCCATTCAACATTTACGACCAAAAATTGGCATCAGATAATGAGAGCTAAAATATAGAATTCAATATTCTTTAAACTCACTATATCTACTCAAAATCTAAGTGCTATTCGATATTTATGGTGAAGTTGATCATTATACTTATTGAAAATGTGCGCGCCTTCAATATTTTGGGTTTTCTGAACATCGACATACAAAATAATATTCATATATTTACTCCCGTCATATGAAATTTACACCTAAAATTTCAAAATGTGTTCAGTTAGAGCTTTTTTGTGATTAATATTAGTTTTTCATATATCAAAGTTAAAACAGTTGACCAATCGCTATAATTAAAAATTGCACTTTTTTTAAAATTCAATGAATATTTCGTTCCCTAGTCATAATGGTAGCCATTGACATAAGTTTTTCCATGCATACACTGCCGTGACAAAGTGTAAACATATTCTCTCTGGTAGTGCGAATGTACTTCCCAAAACGACACAAGTTTGCTTCGCACATGTACCGGTACAAAAATTTGCGTATAATCGCAGATTTAACTTTAATTTAATTTTTCAAACTGAAGAAATTTTCTACTTATTCTACTTATTGATTTAATATTATTGTTCGGGATAGTGTACGGAAGCTTTCAACCGACACTGTATTTGTATTTCTTTGTTGCATCACAACGAATACGGTAACCGATATGAAATCATTACTTTGTCTTATAGTGTGTCACTTTTTCATTGTCGCATTTTGTTACGGTGATCAGTTGGTAACTGAAAACAGTCAATGCGAGCACGTCGTAAGAGTTAGATTACCGAAAAGTTACGTTGGAACTTATTGTAACTTAGTATGATGAGATGTCAATTCGTAACATTATTTTGACTCCATTGTCACCATCATAATACGACTTGTTTCGTCGTGTTTGTCATGCGACCATTATGCAACATCTGTTTTGTTTTTATTTTTTATGAACAAGTTACATGTGCTACTTGGAGGATTATATGCCAGATCGATAAAAATGTATCCCATGCAGTTCCTGATTGGTCAGAATATACGTAAAAATTTAAGAAAAAATTGGAAGGGTGTTAATTTTTTAACTTATTTAAATTAGTTTTAAAAATACCTTTAAAAAACTCAAAAACATTGCATAACTCTTAAACGCCTTAATATATCAACATACTTTCTTGAGCAAAATAATAGTATCAAATTAGTTCTACAAATATTACTTTTAGTTCTACAAATATACAACTTTTCGACAGAACGTTTCACAAAAAAAGTTAGAACAAAACAAGTGATTTTTTGGGAGCCACCCTACTTTTACTCGGGAAAATTAATGTAGCTCGATGGAATGAAGAGCTAGAGAGGTGCTTTTTTCAACAAAGTTGCTAAAAATAAAATTTTCTACAATTTTATTGTACAACGTTGTTTGTTGTTTGTTGTTTGTTGTTTGTTGTTTGTTGTTTGTTGTTTGTTGTTTGTTGTTTGTTGTTTGTTGTTTGTTGTTTGTTGTTTGTTGTTTGTTGTTTGTTGTTTGTTGTTTGTTGTTTGTTGTTTGTTGTTTGTTGTTTGTTGTTTGTTGTTTGTTGTTTGTTGTTTGTTGTTTGTTGTTTGTTGTTTGTTGTTTGTTGTTTGTTGTTTGTTGTTTGTTGTTTGTTGTTTGTTGTTTGTTGTTTGTTGTTTGTTGTTTGTTGTTTGTTGTTTGTTGTTTGTTGTTTGTTGTTTGTTGTTTGTTGTTTGTTGTTTGTTGTTTGTTGTTTGTTGTTTGTTGTTTGTTGTTTGTTGTTTGTTGTTTGTTGTTTGTTGTTTTCAAGTCTTCTCGAGATTCCACTTGATGATGGCCCCGTATATCTATTATACTGTATGAAGCTCTTGTATATTGGGAGGGTTCGTATTTTTTGGGTACTCTCCTAGACGACACTCTCAGCTTACTTGCATGTTTGCGCCTCTGGATTTCGATTTCCTACCAATCCGATTTTACTGGCTATTGGCAAACGTTCTTCGAACACATTAATTTGGGAGACAATTTCGCCAGTAAGGCATGAGAGTAGTCTGTATTTTTGCGATACTCGAGCCAAATTCGGCTTCGATGTCACTTTCGTTAATATTACCAATTCAAACAATAAAACCGATGCTACACTCACACTCACACTTCTTTAATGTGAGTGGCGTGCAGGTTTTTTATTGCGCAATAATATAAAAGTGTCGCTAGCGTTCAAAAACTATCAGTTTAGTAGATCATGTACTGGTAGTTCTATGTGATCATTTTTTTATGTGTAACTTCTTCTTCACATGGTAAAATCGTGTAAAACGCAAAGTTCTAACGATCGGTTTAATATATTTCCCAAAGATTTCAGCTTTTTTTCGGGAAAAACTGATCACGCAGAAGTCACGATTGCTTTTCTTCCTCTTCATTAATCATTATAAGTCGATAAGTATAATAAATTGTTACTGAAGATGGGAAGATTCTCAATCTCTACTAATGATGACAGGAAACTATAACTTCCAGCTACTTCACGCAGCACATCACCTCGGAATGGCTCATGAACAGCAATAGTTCATACTGCCGAACCGGATCATAAGGACTAGAAACCCTTTCACGCCACAGTTGGTTAATTTCAGCTGGGTTTATCATAAAACAAACTAACTCATCCGTATTATAAAATCCTCTGGTGCCCATTTCTGCCCTAGTAGCTTTCCGGTGTAAGAATGTGTGGCAGTCATGAAAAGGAACCAAAACAGTTCATTTATCGCCCGGTGTCATCAACCAGTTAGTCAGTTATAACTTTCGCTTTTGTTCGTAAAAAGAAGCTGATGCGCTCTTAAATGATTACCTTCGTAGGTAAATGTCATCAGCTCGGTTGAAATATGTAGCCATAAAAGCAACCCAGAGCTGTGATTTCTAGACTCGTTTATTTTTTGTCATTTGAGGATTTAACGGCGTACATCCGGGTATATCGGATGATGTTAACAGGGTTGAAATCCAGTAGCTTTACTTGATTGAACTCAGTAGTATTTTTTCACCTAACTCGATTCTTCGGTCATCTATCTCTGAACCGCACTATTCGAGCGTTTAAGTTGTAATATTATTAGATTGATAGACAAAATAAACCAATCAGAATCAACGTTTATTTCTCCAATCAATCCGATGAAGTGAACTGTTTCGAACAAATTTCGCTCATTTCGCGTATCAGCGAAAACCAACACTTCGTCCTTCGTTTCACTCACCCATCAAATGTTCCCATGTTTTCGCATACATCGACCGAAGTGCTTTTGTTGGCGCGCAAGCTTTTCTAATCTTTTACCGCCACCCATGCTGGCGAATATCTCGTTGGTAAGCAAATTTATATTATTCTTCTACAAGCAGCAGCAGCAGCAGCAGTAGGGTTACTAGACTATCTTGACACAAACTCCCGAAATTATAAAAAACGTGAACACTAAAACAGACGGGACGATCTCGGTTCGGCTTCCTTCTCCGGATTCTCTCCGCTACAACTCGGAACATCATTCTGAGGTGAGCTGCTGACTCCGTATTCGTGTCTGTGGGAGGGACTTGGTGCCGAGATTGGCCACAGGTAAATAAAAGTTATAAATTACCTGACTCAACAACGTAAATAAAATCGCAATGAAAACGTCGCGTAAGCAACTTTTTCCTTTCGTTCCGATGCATGTCGAGCTGGTTGCCGCTGCTTCTGCTGCTGCTGCTCACCTAAGACCAAAGTTGGGTGGTGGTTTATTTTCTGCTGCTGGCAGCACTTTCCAGACGGTGGAAAATTGGATACGTACCAGTTGATGGCAGTTGAACCGGGACAATTGAGATAAACTGCAAAAGAACGTTGTCGACAGCCAGCGGCAGAACATGGATGCCCGTGGCACTTGGTTTACATTTTTATAGGATACGGCGGTTCAGTGAGAAGGGCTGTGTTGTGTATCAAAAGTCTTTGAAATGTTCGTACTTAGGTGAATCGTGAGCGAAAAATGAAACTCGACACCCACGCTATTCACGGAAAGTTTGTACTGGCGTTTTTGTTTTGCGTGGCGGCAAATGGGAATGAATTTTCCGGAGATTTCAGGGACCCGACTTGAGCTACCATCCAAACTTGGTTCTATGGAATCATTTTCGATGATTTGACGTGAACTGTGGTATTATTCCCGGTGTAAGTTGAGTGACATACTTAGCAGAAATTTTTGGTTTTAGCTTGATGTATTCTAATGTGTTGACCTGAAATTGGTAAAGTCACATTCTCGATCAAATCTATCGTTTCAGAATATCGTTTTTAAAATTCTATCGGGAAAATTATCGAAGAGAATAAAAGATTTTTTTTATTTCGAAAGTATGAGAATGAAACCGTACAGACCCGGTTCGGTTCCGACAGCTCGAACACATTTTGTTTTGGTTTGGTTTGGTTTGATATCAGCAAAACGCAAAACAAAAATCCTCTTCATTTCACCAGAAACGTTTTATATTAAAATATTAAATGACAAATTAACTTCATTTATGTCAGATACGTAGTGGTCTATTCATTCAAGTAAAAGTATGCAGAAGAACACAAAAGTTACTTGTAAAAAAAGTTTTACATGTACTGAATAGGTATTCCTGCAGTATAAATGTATTAATTTCATCTGCACGGAGAACCCTTCGATCATAAAATTGCGATATCGCAGTTTTTGATTTTTGCGATAGTTGATTTAATTAATTTCTTTTTGATTCAACCATAACGACCGAAATCAGCATTTTCGCGAAAAATTTAGTTGATTTGCTGATTTTAGTTAGTTATTTTTTGAGACAACTAAAAAAATCTTACTTTTGCTAATTTAGATTTTTTATTCTCATTCCCTTAATAATAATAAAATATTTGTTGAAATGACTATTTTTTTAGTTGAATTCACAAATTAAACGTGCTGTCATTTCTTAGCTAAGGCACATTTCATTTCCATTCAACTAGTTTTTTAGTTGAATTAAAGAAATAAAATGTTGTTTTCAACCAATATGAATGGTTGAATTGGCTTCTGCAATCTGCAGCTATATGGCGCCCTGTCACCGAAACACCGCAGCTATATGGCGCCCTGTCACGGTAACACCGTAATGACTACTAGCCACTAGATGGCACACTACTGCCGAAAAATTTTCAGACGCGGTTGTCTTTTCTATATTGGCAGGTATAAATACGATGTTGTATTGGAGAAAAAGACATAAACGAAACATAAACATCTTTTTGATTTTTTTTTCTTCTAAATCACTTCATTCTCACTGAAAACTTTAAGCACTCGGAAAACAAAAACCGAATACAAGTAGTACACCGGACGGCGCAGCTCGGAAGGTTTGGAGATACAAAAAAAAAACTTCATCACAATTAGAGTGAAACATTCGAAATTCACTTCACTGTTCCGCGTAAAAACATTATTACGCACAATCGCTTCAAGTGCGCACAATTTCTGAATAAATACGATTTCCACTAACAGTTTACGACATTTTTACATATCGGTTTAGAAATTTAAATAAAGATATATGCGAAAAACATCAAAACAATTTTCAAGCAGTTTCAATAAGACTGTCCTTTTTAGCTTTTTAATGGATTGTTTTGCTTTGACACTTCTCATGAGTTTTTGGCTAATAAACTTGTTAATAATACCCATTTCAGTTTTGTTTTCTTTGTGCTGTCCTTCAGTAATGATGGTGATAGATAAATAGAAACACATTTTCTGATTTTAATAACAAAATTAGTTGTCAATGAGAATTTCGTGTTGGATTGAAATATTACTGGTTTGTGTCGAGGATATTCACCAACTAAACACATTCTCTAAAAATAAGAGTTTTTTCAGCAAAGTAAATTCTCAATTTTAACTAATTTTATAATTTATTTTGGAAATTTTGTTGTTAAAATCAACTAATTCAAAAACAGTAATACGAATTAGGCGCAGAGCTAATTTCGGTCGTTCCGTGCAGTATGGTTTTTGATTTGCATATATTCAAGTAGTTGAAAAATATGTTGTTTTGAATGCTTTCAAATGCCGGAGACAGCTGAAAGCAAAACAATAATCGCAATGTAGAATCAACAACTTTTTAGTTGAAATCTGTTCGCGTCGCAAAATGTCAATGAAAACAACATCGATGGTTAAAGCGTTTGGTGAAATTGTGTTCATTCGATTAGAGAAATTTATGATAACAAGTGTTTATCTAACAGCGGTGTTGTGATAAAGTTAACCTTGTTTAAGATGAAAAAGATTTGGTGACAAATTAGAAAATGTTAATGAATGATCATCTCGTAATCTTTCAGGTATGCGCAAACCAGTGTTGGTGATGGCTGAAAATTTGACAGAAGCTGCTCGATTTTTATCTATATTGTATACAACATTTTGAATCCGATAGAAGATGCTACAAGAATTCGAGTCTCTCAATGCATGAACCTCGAGAGAATTTTTCTACATTTCTTCGCTCCACTTCATACTCTGAGTATGAAGCCATGAAGGCCCTTAAAAAAAAATTTCAGTCTGATAATGATCGCCGCTGTGTGGAATTTACCACGAGAGATTCGCAAGTTGACAATTATCGCAGAAATCGAATCGATGATTCGACTTGATGATTCTCATACTAGGTTCCAATATTTAAAAACCCTTGTGTGGAGCATTCACATACATTTTCATAGACACAAATTATACAAAGGTTATATGCACATAGTTAGAATAAGCGGCAATAGTAAAATGATTCTATCGCAATTATCCACTGCCCATACAGAATCGGGCAGTGGATAATTGCGATAGAATCATTTATGCAAACATTTTATGCTTCTAATTCGATATAATTGATTTACTTCCAGACGACTGTTTTACTTAGAGCTGTTTGATACCGATGATGATGTTCATGCATTAGCAATAAAACACTTTTTGACATGAATTTAATTTATAAAAGTAACAGGAGCGAAGGGTTTCAAACACACAGAACGCGCTGCGATTGAATGGCGCGTTTGAATTGCCGTCGCAAAATTCCTATTTCCAGCGGTTGATACACCCAAGCTCATATAAATTGACTAAAATTATCAGTGCATAACTTTAGTTCAACCGTTTGAAGGCATCATCTTTCAATACTCATTTTAGGTAAATTTAATAATTTTGCTAATTTACTCGCCCCTCTGGGCACTTTTGCTGATTATAAACGTTTTTCCACATCAATCATTTCCGATCGAATCAGAAGTATTTTTTTAGAACTTAGATCTTTACTGATCTCGATTTGACATGATCATGATCATACAAAAATCAAAATCACTTAGAGATCAGATCAGTTCTGATTTCGTAATAATAATTTATTCCTTGGTTAACATCACTTGAAATCAGCAGTGATCGGTGGTTTTCCCAGCCCAAATGATATTACATGTCAATATAAAATACTGTTTATATTTTAACAACGATATTTATTTCATGAATCCCAACTTACCGAATTTATTTCAAATAGATCATGACGTATATAGTAAACATATTTTGATTATTTTCGCAAAT
This sequence comes from Malaya genurostris, assembly GCF_030247185.1. Lineage (NCBI taxonomy): Eukaryota > Metazoa > Arthropoda > Insecta > Diptera > Culicidae > Malaya > Malaya genurostris. The sequence continues at coordinate 304,148,294 of NC_080571.1, read as the reverse complement.
CATTAACATTGTTCGAGTTGATTCAACTATTTGCAATGTCTAAAACAAATAAAACCGATTTATTTTTCAACTAACAGAAATTTGTTCCTTACTAATTGACAGCATTTTTTTTTCAAATAGTTAAATTAGTTGTTTCAACCATCGTTTCTGCTAATCGAAAAACAAAAATGACAGTTTAGTTAATACAACAATCGATTAGTTGTACCAAATTTTAACCAATCGAATTCAGAAAATCAACTAATATTCTGGTTGAAATGGGATCGCGGGTGGTTTCGTGTGCGAGTTATGAATTTTTGGACAGTTTATGGCCCTTATTACCGGTATCACTTCACGGTGAAAATCGAGTGAAGTGAGTTTAGGTCCTCAGTACGGAAGTCGCTTCAAAGGCAAAAGTAATTATTTGGATGAACCTGATAACATTATGAACATCACGCTGCCAACATTTCGTTGAAAATGAGTTTTTTTCCACAACAGTGATCACTTCACTATGCGTGATACTGGTAATAGGGAAAATCAAGTGAAGTGACATGTAAGTGAAGTGAATGTGAAAGTGGAAGTGAGAACGGTAATAAGGGCCTATGCCAATGTAATTAATCACGCTCTAAGCCTACAGATTGCTGCCTAAGTAAAGTGATAGTATTTGTATTTTCTTGAAAGTGCATCTATAGTATTGGCTTCTCAGCAACAATCTTGAAAACGGAATCAAAAAAGCTATTCCAGCGATCAATTCTGCTAAATTATCTATGTGTTTAGTGTTAAAGCTATAAGCAGCTGCTGAGGCAAAATTTCATTGTTCAACCGGTGAATGATTAGCTACCTCCCGAAGAGACTAGCAGTAAAACTATGTTTATTGCAATAGGCTTCTTAAGTTGGCGCCGAAATTGTTGCAGATAGTTGACATCGAAATTGTTGCAGATAGTTGACATCATAATGCCATTCTCTTGTCATTCAAACAGTCCCATGATAAAATTTCGGTCGAAAAATTGTTCTGATTTTTGGCACAAAATCATTCAGAATGGTTTGGGCATTTCACAACAGCGCGTAAATAAATTATTGTTACGATGGCTGAATTCCATGAACAGAAATTGGAATTTTTTTTTATAGTAATTTCAAGAGAAAAAAGCTTACTTTTTTACCCCAAAATATAGGCTAGGTGCACATACTCATTTTCAAATTGATTTTACGTTTCGTCTTTGACTCATCAGCGCGAAGCAGTTTACGTTGAACTGCTAGCGCGGCCTGGCGGCTCAACATAAACCGCTAGGCAGACACTCTAAGCCTACAGATTGCTGCCTAAGTAAAGTGATAGTATTTGTATTTTCTTGAAAGTGCATCTATAGTATTGGCTTCTCAGCAACAATCTTGAAAACGGAATCAAAAAAGCTATTCCAGCGATCAATTCTGCTAAATTATCTATGTGTTTAGTGTTAAAGCTATAAGCAGCTGCTGAGGCAAAATTTCATTGTTCAACCGGTGAATGATTAGCTACCTCCCGAAGAGACTAGCAGTAAAACTATGTTTATTGCAATAGGCTTCTTAAGTTGGCGCCGAAATTGTTGCAGATAGTTGACATCGAAATTGTTGCAGATAGTTGACATCATAATGCCATTCTCTTGTCATTCAAACAGTCCCATGATAAAATTTCGGTCGAAAAATTGTTCTGATTTTTGGCACAAAATCATTCAGAATGGTTTGGGCATTTCACAACAGCGCGTAAATAAATTATTGTTACGATGGCTGAATTCCATGAACAGAAATTGGAATTTTTTTTTATAGTAATTTCAAGAGAAAAAAGCTTACTTTTTTACCCCAAAATATAGGCTAGGTGCACATACTCATTTTCAAATTGATTTTACGTTTCGTCTTTGACTCATCAGCGCGAAGCAGTTTACGTTGAACTGCTAGCGCGGCCTGGCGGCTCAACATAAACCGCTAGGCAGACGAAATTACCAAAATCTGTATCTGAAATCTGTTTCCATGTTGAAAATAATTAGTGTTCTTCAGATTCGATTAGTGATGGGCGAGCGCTCACGAGCCGTTCATTTGAACCGACTCGTAGCAATGAGCGAACGAACCACGGCTCTTCAAAATTGAACCGCGGCTCTCAAGCAGAGTTGCCATTTTAAAATCTGCGTTTTAATTTGGAAAATCTGTGTGCCTGTGTACGCCCAAATTTGATTGCGTTGTTGGTTAAACGATGATGTCAAAAATACATAGGAACATTTATTCAGCAGTGAATTTTCAAAGAATTCTGTCGTAATAGGAGAAGAAAAATAGATTATTTTCCAAATGGAATTTCAACTTATTTATTTCAATATCCCGCTTCCTCGCACACGGACCCCTCATGTTGTGAAACACAATTTTAGATCGCCCATACCGCTCATGCATTTCCGTGGCTCTCACACTCACTCTCTCGAACCGCTTCTCCACATTGACGTTTATTGAAAAAGAGCCGTTCAATTGAACCGGCTCTTACGAAAGAGCGTTCGGCTCAAAGCCGCTCATTGAAATGAGCCGTATTGCCCATCACTAGATTCGATAAATGTAGTTTTAGAAGTGCTGCTCTGACTCTAACCAAGTGCCATGGAGCAAAAAAAAGGTGATCGGATGGTGTCATTTCCAAATAATATGACGGATGAGACAGAACTTTAGCGATTCCAAATAAAATTTTTCGATTTCCGAAACATGGGGTCTTGAATTGTCCCTTGATTTTTTTGGTCCTGTTTTTATTTATTGTATAATTAACAACAGGAATTGTCCGCGTCAAACTTTCCATTTTATTATCGCGAAAACCGCTTTATATACGTTTGTTCATCGATAGCGTTAGCTTGTGAAATTTTACTTACTTCTTCGACGTTCCCATCTGTTTCAAATAGACGAAATTACAGTTTTTCTTGCCGGCGAGACCCCGTTGAACGTCGAATGTAAACGTGAAGAAAATCGGTTTCCAATTCATAGAATACAAATGATCGCTAAAATTTCCTCTTGACTGCTCTTAATATTTCGAATTGGCCACTTCAGACATGATTTTTATTGAATGAAACCCTTAATCCATTCCGCCATAAAACAGATTAACTCCAGCAAAACATACAGACTTCATTAAAATCGAAAATTTATTTTTATGGCCCTGCCGAAAGTCGATCGGTTCACCTTTTCTGCACCCCTTTGGGAATACTTTCTTCCGCCGATTGAAGCACAAACCGATGGCAGGTCCTAGTTCCTATTAGCTGGCCGGATATGAAACGCTTCTTTGTATGAAATATTACCCCAAATGTCCGAACCGCTACCCCCATAAAGTACCGCCAGCCATTCAACAAGCATGCCGGACCGGTCCCCGAATACCCGGCAACGGTTCTTTTATTGCTTTCCATTTTTACGACGACGGAACGGCGGAATGGGGACCATTTTGCGCTGCTCGCACTTTTCAGTCAAGCTCTAAATCAGATTTCCGAAATCCAAGCGGCCGTTCCGACGATTATTACATTCGCCCGGGTGCTCCCGGGATGGTCGGCGGCCGAAAAAGGTGCGACTGATCCTGAAGTGCTTAGATTTAATTTCCAAACATTTTTTCTTCCAATTACTTGAACACGTGTATAACTTTATCCGTAGAACGAGGGGGGCCCTTGAAGCTTTGGATCATCTCAAGGAATGGTGGTTTTTTTTTATCCTTATATCAAACCGCCCAGTGCAAATAACCTGTCCAAAATTGTTTCATTCCGCCGTTCTTTGTACCCTCGTATTTATTATTTGCAACCCATGGAGTAGAGTACCTTGCGGCTTGCACTTAAATTGAAACATTTTTTTACTGCTGTCTGGAAAGTCAGCTGCCAAGTTTCTTTTTCTTTCGTAAGATTTTTCACAAACTCGGCTTGATGGTGGTTTTGTAAATAGCTGCTTGTCGAGTAATGAATTCCCCCTCCCAGTCACCGGTAAAAATTTTTCCTCCGTTACAAAATGGGGCGATGTCGGTAAGTTTTGCTTGAGAATATCATAGGGTAACCGTACTCTCAATCATCTCAGTTTTCACCATTCATCTAATATACTAAAGCCATTAGTTAGAGTGGGATCGTCCATCTCTGTCCAATAAAATTGGTTCAAAGTATAAGACGAAAAGTTGTGCATTTGCTACCAACTTTCGAGTCGCTATAACTGAAGAATTGCACATTCATTTTTTCACTTATTTTTCAGTGATACTACAAAAGGTTTCGGCTTCAATAAGTTCGTTAGTGACTCAACTGTTTTCATTGGTACTACTACCCTACTATCATTAGGTACAGATCGGAGATACTAGTAATTTCCGATTTGCATACCAACAAGCAAATGGTCTTTATTGCGAAACTAGTTTAACGAAAAATAGTTCGAAAATATTACACTAGGTTCCGACTTGGGTTCAGTTCCAAAGGCCAAGAATAACCGTGGAAGATGAAAATAAAGCTCCACACCGAGGGGGATGACTAAATCCCTTCGAGGGACGTGCTGCCAGGAAGAAAAGAAGAAGGAACATTTCACCGCAAATGATGTGCGTCTGAAACGTCTGCGAAGAAATTGAAACTTGATGGGTGGAAATTTTTCAAAAGTTAGTCCAGAAGTGCGTTGCCTCTTCCTTGGAGACTGGGCCACCGGACGAGCGATAGCTGGTTGTCATTCGGCGAGTGAAAGCTTCGCTTGGGAAACAGCTTTACCTTCCTTTTCCCCGGCACTGCTCCGGCATTCTGCGCCAAGCACCACGAACCGGGGAAGGAAAGATTATTTTCAGATCTTCTTAAAATGTGATCGAGTCTGTGTTTATTTTCGCTGTTTCGTTTATTTTATATCTTCCCGCGTTGCTTGATTCTTTTCGTTTCATTTTCAGGGAATTGCTTTTATGTGCTCCACTGAACAATGCAATGGTGCCGTATCGAATAGTGCGAGCGAGTCACGGAAGGTACCGGGCTCGAATTCGTGCGACCATCGAGCCGAACCGTTTCGTTAACCTTTGCTGCTTGCGTAAATTGTTTATTTATTTTTGCATTGTACAATAAATAAAACGAGCCTACGTAGAGAATCCTGCGAAGCAAAGCAAGAGATGGTAGTGCAAAACGAAAGAGGCAACCCGGGTAGGTGTAAATAGCAAACAAAGGTCAAAATAATAACAAATTTTACCATCATATCTTGGCTTGATGTTTCTGTGTTGTCAGAGCGATACTTGATATTTTCGTGATATTTCATCAAGGGATCAAGACATTGTACAATATCTGTTCAACATCAAAATTAGTTATAATATCTTATTTCGTTATTGATGAGCTATTTCAATTTCATTAAGTAAATTGACTCAGTAGTTTTATCTTCAAATAAAATAGCATTGAATAAACTGCATCAGAATCAGATAAGAGATATTCTTAAGATAGTACTCTATTCTAAATGCTAGAATATAAAATAATTAACAAATTCATATTCTAAAAATATTTTGTTCTTGGTTTGATATTACAATGACAGAATTTTTTATTTTGTTGCTATTTTCTCATGCAGGCTTTGTTATGATTTTTGATATTTTAACTCTTATTTCAAACTAAATAATGTTAGTTTCTATCATTGAGATGTTTGATTTTAATGACCGAATTTGGTATTGGTTTGCAAATCACTTCTACCCGGGAAGGAAATGCTTTTCGAGCTTATCGTGACCGTCACGGACAGTTGAAGGGAAGCGAATTGGGAATTTTTCTGTTGAGCTCATCTGCGTCAAGGATTTTGTTACAAATTTAACGAAATTTTTTTAATCCCATTTATGTTAAGCTAGCCATTTAATGGTTACATCTGATGGATGGAACGGTCCAGCTAAAGAAGTAAACTAATATTTCTATTTAACTGCATCTATGCAAATGAGAAAAATCCCACAGAACAACACAAAAAGGTTAAATTATTTGTATAATAATTGAAGGTTTACTTTTTTTTTCCTTTATGGGCTACTCTGGCCGAGGGGGGTGGTTACAACGATCCGCACTTTCCATACCGGACGAACTAGGCTATGGTGCCCAAATGAACACTAGTAACGAAGGAGGAAACCGGCCTATCATTGATAGGTTCCCTCCAGTATGTAACCCAAGCGACAGATTCCTTTACGGTTATCAATTTGCAACGAAAGATACGAATATCTTCTATTGCAAGTTCACCAGAGAGTTGGTCACTTGGGCAGGAAGTGTGTGCTTCACCGTGTAACCAGTCAATCATTAAGTCGTGCGTCTGTATCGTATTGATATTTTGTCATCCTACCAGCTGCTTCTGTGTCTTGAATGTCCTCGTCGATGAAACTTTGGAAAATTTCGCTTTGTATCCGCTTCGGTCTTGGCCCTGCTTTCCTATATAGTCTTTTATGTCTGAAGCGGTACAAACGATTATTACTTTAAAGTTCCTAAATAGATGTAGATAAGTTTGGTCTACTAACACTATCCATTCTAATCTGTTCTGATTGTCTATCTTTGTCGAAGTTACGTTACATTTCCATTTCCCATTGCATCGCTTTTTTGACTATGCCGGAGAAACCTGTTAATATCTCAAGCTGATAATTTATCAAGAATAAAGCAATAATAATAATTACTATAACAATAATAATATCAATAAAAAATAATAATAGTGACAATCACAACAATAATAATAACATTTTTATTTATAATAATAAAATAACAACAACAATAATAATAATGATAATAATAAAAGTAATAATAAAAATAGAAATATTGTGACTTACCAAAAGTTAATATGTCATCAAATGAGTTATTACATGAAAATACCTATTTTTCGTCGTTTCACTGGGGCTCTTGATTTGTTTTCAATTTCCTTTTGGTATTTCTGTGGCACCCTAGGATTTTTCCGCTCCATATCGTTTTTGTCTATAATATTTTTTTTGATAGTTTCTCGTGATAAAAATAAAATAAAGTCATGTGGTAGTAAGTTTGTTAAGTTATATGATGTAAGAATACGCATTTAACACTAGATTGCCCAGGAAAGTCACAACATGTAAACAATTGAAGGATTGCTTAAAATTCTGTGAACTTTTTTAATTCTTTATTTAACAATATATGCACTTAGGCACACTGCACTAGCTTTTATTTATTCTGTCACAGTTTTTATTATTGACTTTCTCTCTTTCAATCATTTTGACTGCTTTTGAGCAATTTAGGTCTATACTAAGTTTTGGGCCTTCTAGTGTTGAGCACGCATCCAGGAAACAAGAACTACATGTATTTCGTGAAGAAATACTAGGTGTGATTGGATGAAATGGTTCACGTGAACCGTTCTCTTCCAGAAACACACATCTCACACTCTTAGTTAGAAGGTGACATCTGTGTCCAAGTTGGAGAAATCTAAGAACATTCAAACCTTTCTCGATTTGAGAGTGTATTTACACCCGATCAATCAGCCTCGCTGTCATCGCAACTTGTAAACATTACCAACACCGAACCGGATCGGAAAGGTTTGAAAGTTCCTAAACGGTTCAGAAGATATCAATTCACTCCTATTCCTGATAACAATAGTCCTCCTTTTAGAATTAAATTCACCAAGTTCAGGACGAATATGATATATTAATATTCATCCCAACTGGATCAAGATAATTCAAATTGGTGACCAATTCCAGGCATAAGAATGCTCGAAACCACCTAATGACCTATTGTCAATTTCAAGCATTATTAGTCCTGTCCACTCCACTGATCGATCCAGACAACATAATAATTTTCATCTTTTACGAACGATCGATCTCGGTATGGTCCGACTTTGTCAATACGCGAAGTGTAAATTGACTCCCACCCCCATCCGCCAAGCCCCGGGTACGCGCCCTGTAGCTCATCATCCAAAGCCCAGGGATAATAATTGAAGGTTTACAGGACAATATCAATCTTAGAATTTCCATCCCGTGTAATTTTATTTATTGCACACCTCCAGCGAGTGAGAGGTCTTACACTGAGGTTTACCACCTGGAACAGACATCCAAGTAGTAAGAAATTTTACAGTTGTTTGGCAGTCACCAAATAGCAATTCGCCAACAGAGGCGCTTAGAACAGTCGAGCAATCGCCTATGAGCTCATGTGTTTGAGCTTATAGATAATGGCAAATAATGTATGAAAAATTGTATGCAAGAGTGATTTTTAGCGAATTTTCGCTTCTATGCTTTACAGCAGCAAAACAAAGTTTGTGCACTAAAAACTCAATTTACACGACCCTAATTTACGCGAAATTAACTCACGAGACTTTTTACCTATTTTTATATATATAAAAAATAGGTATAGAATTCGCTCAAACTTTCGAAAAATTTTCCGAGGCCCGGAGGGCCGAACGACATATACCAATCGATTCAGCTCGACGAACTGAGCAAATGTCTGTGTGTGTGTGTGTGTGTATGTGTGTGTGTCCGTATGTGTGTTGTCAACTAAGAGGTCGAGATCTCAGAGATGGCTGGACCGATTTTCATCAAACTAGTCGCAAATGAAAGGTCTCCCCGTCACCCAAAACGCTATTGAATGGTTTTGAGATCGGATGTTTACTTTTTGAGTTATACAAAGTTTTATGTCAAAATTTTCAGTTTTTTGACAGTATCTGTCACAATTGACCTTGAAAACAGAATATGTTTTCAGACTTAGATTCCGCACGGTAATACCTATCCAACAAGCCATAGATTGTTAAAATCCGTCCATTTTTAACGGAGATATCGAAATTTTTCTGTAAGCGACTTTTCCCCCTATTCCAGCAGTAGGAGTTTTGAGCGCTGTGTGACAAAGAAATGCTTGGGAGCAACGGAAAACACGATTTTTTATACTGTTACATACAATTGTTTCTAAGAACCAAAAGGATTGTGTACAGCATTCTTTTTCATGACATTTAGCCTCGGACCGATTTTGGCACGGCTCGTTTTTGGCAACATAATCGTTCGAATATGACATATATAAACCAGATGATGGCAGATTTTTTTTTAATTATTTTGTTTTAAACTACTTACAGCAATAAATGCTGGAACAACATAACATCCATATACCATTCGAATCAGTTCGTCGAGATCAGCAAATGCGTGTGTGACAAATAACTTCAATTAATTTTCTCGGAAAATTTCTTTTCTACAAATTCAGATTCATACGAAAAGTCGTATGCTCCCAAACAAAGTTCCTGCATTATGTTTGGTTCCGACCTCTGGTTTCGGAACTACAGGATGATATGTGAAACGAAATCAAAATTGTGTAACTCATTTTTCTTGAAGATGGCTGAACCGATCTAAGATGCAAATGAAATCTAAGAATCATCTAAGATTCAAATGAAAAGTTTCAAAGTTCTATAAAACATCTTGCTTTTCAGTCAGATCCAACTTCCGGTTTCGGGGATTGTATAAAAATGTCTATTCCACATAATTTAATCAGGTTTATCGGGTTAGCAGATTTGGATAGTCGATAAAAAAATTAACTTTTTCAGTTTTAATAGTATTCAGTTGTCGATCAGAAGGCACCTAAAAATTTAATTCGTGCTATGATCTCTCAAAGATGTCTTAACTGATTTTCAAATGTTTTGAAACAAATGTAAAGTGTACAGCTACTCAGGTGAATTTATTTGACTTCGGCTATACCGCTTTTAGAATTCCGGTTCCAGTATAAAATCGTTTCTCAAAGCTCAATCGTTTTCTCAAAAAAAGCCTAATCAAATTTCAGAAACAAAAATTTTAATTAAAACAAACTTATATACAAAAATTAATTATTTTATCCAATTATGACTTCCGGTTCTCGAATTACATGATGATGAATTTTTAAAATTCAAACCGATATAGAAGATGACAATCCCGAAAAGCTTCAAAGTTGAACTCAAAACTGTTGTAATTTATTCGTCATATGGCCATACGAATCGGTTTGGGTTATGCTGGTTCCTGAATACCGGCTCTGGAAGTACCTTAAATTACCGTAAACTCTAGAGTGGAACTTACATATCATGGCATGTTTAATCGATTATCACACTTCTAGATTCAAATTCGATCCGATTTGCAGTTTCGACATTACAGAGTAATGAGTGATTAAAATCTCAAATTGTCGCTTAAAACGAGGGTCATTAAAATAATGTCATGAAAACTTAAACACCGAAGAATATTCATGCAAAAAACACATGCGGATTGATAAAAATAGGTATCATCTCACTGCTAGGTGGATTAAACACGTTTTTTCGTATTTTATTTGATTTACGCGATGATCGTATTTTATTTGATTTACGCGATTTTCTATTTAATTTACGCGATGATCGTAGAAAAAATTTTTTCCATGATGATGGAAATGTTTACTTATACATATACAAAACAATCCAACATGCTTCAGTGAATTGAATTTTATAAAATGTACATTACGAAATTGTTTGGTTTAATATAATCTAGTTAAGATCGGGAGCTTCCAAAAATTCTTTGAGAAATAGATCAGTGTTAGGAAAATCATGATCAGAAAAAGTTCATTTCGCTATCACACGTGAAAAAATCAGTTCAAGAGATTTTCTAAAAAATATCATGATTAAAAAAATCATTTCCGATATTTTCATTAATGAAACAAACATCCACAAAACTCTGAACCTCGATGTCCACAAGTGATTTTTTGTGTTAGCGAAACTTGTTAATGAATATTTGCCCTCAGAAATATTGCTAAAGAGATAATCGAAAGGGAGAAGTGTCTTCGATGATACTTCGATGCTAAATTTCCACTACGCTTCAGTTCGACATCGAAGGGATTCGTACAAGATTTCATTATTATATTTTCATAAATAAAAAGTCTCTATTGAATAAATTCACAACTGAGCTGCAACTGAGAAAAAATGACTGCGATATTTTGCGATGCGTAGGGTGGTTAATATAAACAAACATATTTTCGACACATTTCCAATAGTGATTATTGTGACGAAAGACTGTTTTAATTCCAGCTGGCTTATTACACTGTACTATTTAGATTAAACCGAATTTGAATTTGAATTTGATTCATAGAAGTAACAGGAGCGCAGCATTGTCAGCATGTCTCGAACAGACTGTAGGCGGTGTGTTTGAATGGCGCGTTTGAATTGGCATAGCGGTAGTCTGTGCTTCTGTTGCTGCTGCGTACGTTATTCAAGCTAAATGGCATGGCATGGCTAATATTTTCTAATCAGCTGCATAAAATGCTGCGTGATTGTTTTTATTATCATTACAACTATTATTAATTACAGCACATGTTGCTTTTATAAATGAAATTACTCCACAACCACGGTAGTGCCGAAAAAATATCTAATACATCATCATTAACATTTTCAGAAAGGTTCAGTTTTTGTTCATCGGCGAGTTTGTTCATCATGTATTTTGCGATGGGTTGAGATTTAACGACTATGAAAATTCATTTCCCAAAAATCTTCTGTTCGAGAATTATATCAGATATATTCAATGTGCGAACTTTTTTCTCAAATATCATCAAGCGGAAAGTTCGCTAGTGAACTTTTCACAACTGATTTTTTTGCCATGCGAAATCAGTTTCAGTGAGAATCGCGTTGTCAAGAAATCGGTACTGAACTTTTCTGCAGTGAGTTTTCTGATCGATGATTTTTTTGTCTAAAAATCACTTGTGAAAATTTTCAGTCGCGATTTTCGATATTTTGATTTTTTTGCCAACACTGATCGTAGTGCTAGTCATGCAATGATTCTGTACGCTAAGAATTTGCTGCGAAGTCTGTTGAAGCAGAATTGTCGAATTCCACGAAAGAAATGTAATGCCAAGACTTTGCTTTGCTTCAACGTCATTGATACAGACATCCGGTTTCTTCACACCCCCGTTGCTGTGTGCGAACACAACTCATTTTCGTGAAAAGTGTTTGCATGGTGAAACAATCCTAGGTCAGTTTTAGTTTTCTTAAGCGAAAACGACATAAATTTGCTAATAACTGCTAAGCCATTTTTGAAAAGATTGAGCTAAAATGTTTTTTTTTTCAGTGTAGGACTTGATAAGGATTTTTTCCAAATATTTTTACTTTAAATTTTGACTAATTTTGTGAAAATAACTAGTACTGCACTATTTTGTGGGTTTTGTAGTTTTTCCACTGTCACTGTTAACACTATCTTTTTCAAAAACCGTCTAGATCAATTTTGGGAAAACAAACTATGCAAAGTGGCTTTTCGTGACAAAGTCAACAAGTTTCGTTCAACTCTGAGAGAGTGTTGCCAAATGCGAGTACGATTTGTTGAGAAATTCGTCATATGATTAAAAAAAGGATAAGTTCGATACAAAGCTCTTTTGTTGGGCTGGACCAACCACTCGCAACTAGTTCGAGGTATACTATATCTTTCTGATTCAACTTTATGCAATGTTTGAGCCTTTCAATATTTGATTTTCGTTGAAACTGAATCAACTAAAAAACCTAATTGCTTCTGAAAGAAAACGATGATATAAATTTGGTGAAATCAAAAAAGGTTTCTTGTACAACGAGCTTCTCAAACCAGGGGAAAGTGTGAATTCTAATCGCCACCGCCAGCGAATTCTAAATTTTAACTAACACAGATAAGAATTTGAATTTTACATGTAACAAAATTCTTGAAACGATACTAATCATAACAACTTATCTTGTCAAATGACGCAATATTTCATTCATGCAGAATTTTACAGGCTTCGAGTGTTATTACCTCTCGGCTACAAAATGCCGATGTATAGATTTATATCTATCAGTTATTCATTAAACAGATATGTGCTTCAGTGACTAAGTCGATTAATTGACGTGCTTTGTGATTTGAGGTTTCTGGGTTCAAGTGGCGCTGTTTTTGTAAATCTTTATGTGCATCTTATGAAATGTAAAATCAAAAAAATTTTTCGATCTGTGAAGCACAACTTGCTTGAAAAATGAACAGAACACTTCTTAAGATAAGAGAAAATTATATTGTTGTATGGTAATGCCCCCGCTCACACAGCGAAAGCGATTAAAAAAATCATTTCATAACTCAGATGAGGACTTTTGTCCCATCCGCCCGACTTCCCGTACTTGGCCCTATCCGACTATCATATGTTTTCGTTGATGTTCCATGCGCTTGTTGTGCTGCAAAATTTTTCTAGTTATGAAGATGTGGAAAAAATAGCTTCCCGAGTGGATCGGTTCAAACCAAGAAAAGTTCTTTCGAAGTGGTATTCGCGACTAAATAAACCAAATCTTCTTTGCAACCAGCAAAAATTCATCGATTCAAATCAGTATTCTCGCCTCTTAAAATTAGTTTATTTTCTTCAAAAATCTTTCTCACAAGTAGAAAAACACATCACGTGGTATGAAACCAACGCAATCAATTTTCCACATAAGCACCGTTTTCTCACGGTATTGAAAACCGCTATCAAGCTTTGCCAGTACAAAACAACTTTCCCCCCCTGAGTACGTAAACTCGATAACATATGAGCACAAGTAAAGCGCTAATTTTCCACTAGATTTCCTTACTCTGTCGAAAATAATTCATTCGTTTTTTCTCCAACGTCGAATGCACAAATCCTGTGGGTGTATGACTCCGGAAAAACGTGATATCTAGAATTGGAAAGGTGCCGCCAGTTAGAAACAAACGCAACGGCCAGAATCATAACCATCAAGTCCCAAACGGTAAAAGTAGTCGAAACTGCAACTACAAATTTCCTGTCGAATCCAACCTCCCAACCCACCTTCAACCTGAACTGAAATCGGCCCTTCAGCTTGAGTTACTTACTATCGCTTGCCGAGGTTGCTGCTAGTAGTGCCGTTTTGCCGACTGTTACTGATTCGGAAGCTGGCGAAGATAAATATCTTCATTTCCTCAGCCGGTTTCCTGATCTGTTTCCATCCTTCGAATCCGTTGCCTTAGTCTCGGGATTTGCCATCATGCAATGCCCGACAGAAGCAACTCAAAGTGGGTGTAAATGAAGCCGGATATAAGCTCGGTCTAGGTTGTCCGGCGCGCATGGTCTCGAAGTTTTCCTGGTCGGTGAGGGGCTGGGTAATGGAGAGATGTTGGAGATGTAGGATAAAAAAACCCGTTCCAACATACAATCACCTAAGCAAGTGGTGTAAGGCAGACAGAGACAGCTAGCCGAAAAGCTAATAAACAACTCGTTTATGTGTCTGTTGATTCAGGCATTTTTTTTTGTTTTAGTCCTTTTCATAGCCATGGTACTCTTCTGGTTCAGTCGGCCCGTTTGGACCCGTCGAAGGCCATTCCAAAACAAACAGGACAAACCTTATCTAGCCACACACTCCATTCATTCACACTAATTCCGGAGAGGGTTGAATTTATTGATCACGTAGGTAAACGATTTTGATTTAGATAATTTGTAGCTCTAATCAATTGGTGCCTTTGCGGAATCGTTGCTGGTATGTGGATAACCGCTCGCTGCCGGCACAGTCCTGAGTGATGACAAAACTGCGAGGGGGAGCAGGAGGAATTATAAATGAATATTAATTTGTTTACACTCTCCTACGCACGCAAGCCGTGAAATCAACATTAATTTTCACCAATTTGTTCGGTGCGTGACTGCCGCGATATTGATTTTGTATGCGTGTTTAATTGCGATTGGTTTTGAGTTTTTCATGAATTACGATAAACTTGTGATAAATTGAAATTATTTTCTAAACAGCGGTTGGCAAATAATTGCCTCCCCGTGCCGTGCGGTGCCGTGATCTCAGACTGCCACCGGCTCGGGTAATTTATATCCTTCCATGATTACTGAAATTTATGAGCTATTCACACCGATCTTGGGGGCCCTGCGGTGATTTTGGCTTGGTTTCAAAACCACCGCACGAGCTCCGGTTGTACCGTAGATTCTGACTCGGCATGTGGCTGAAGAGGCGGCGCTATAAGCGTATATAAATACATAACTCTTCAGTTTTATTTTTGGCTGTAATATTGGAAGATACGCATTAAATTAATGTTTGTATGTGGTGTCTTCATGAATCGGAATCGGATTAGGCGACGATCAAAGGACGTGTCGACCGTTTTCGATGAGTGATTGCAACAGTGATGATCAAAATCATCCAGATGTGACAGATCTTTTGTAATACCTAAGTGTGAGTATATTTAAATTATTTTCTTTCTGTTAACTATTAGTAATAAGGAACCCAGTGATAGCTTTCATGACTATCAATAAATTTGATATTGAACATTGAATTTATTATTTAGGTCATTCAAATATTCCCAATCAACGAGCTATCTACCACGCGTCTCCATCCTTAAACATGAAATGGAGGCGTTTTATTATTTATAAATTAAAAGACCAAGAACTTTCGATTGGATTTTTTGTATTAAATCGAAACGTTTCGATGCTATTGGTTGATGTTGAAAGGTCTTACAATATCAGATTATCACTGCTCGTCCAAAACACTTATTCTATTGTAAATAGTCAAGTACTGTAGAATCAACTTCTGGTCAAAATAAAAAGCGAAATTTGGAAAAAAAACATGAATTCCACAGTATCTTTGCATGGCTGGGTGCTACGATCCTATTCACACTAAGACTCCTTCCAGGAAGGGGCTCGAACATACGACAACTGGCTTGTAAGTCCAGCGCCCTGTGTATTGAGCTGCCAATCCATCCGACTCTAAGCATAATTTATTATCACTATTGTGGATTGTAGACCCACAATTGTAATGCGTAGGAATACATGCACGAGTCCTGTCTCTGAGTGATTTTTGCTTGTTTCACAAAAAAGACCATGTTTTAACTTTGAAATTATAGTTTGCAACCAGTATTTATGGCTATGGGACAATAAAGCGATCCAGCAGTCACCGAAAAAAAATTTTTTTCACCTTTTTACCTTATTTCTTCGAAACCGACCCGCGTAAATGTAAGAGCAAGGTACTGGAATATAAAATTTATGATTTTTATTCTTGTTTCTGATAGAATGAGTTTGGCGGTCTTTAAAAATTGAAAAATGGAGAACACTGCATTCCGATCACATTGCACATTTTACTCTGTTGCTCTGGAACCGGAATGTCGATTACAGCGGTCTCTGAGAAAATCCACTGTTCTTCTTTCATTCAAATGCATATTTCATTGCGTTACTCTTGTACCGGAATGCAGATCAAAACAAAATTCAACAGCAGCCTGTATGACTATATGACCTTGCCTTTAAATTTTAGCTTATGTTCTAGTATTCTATAAAATATATCGAACGGAATTTTTTCATAAATTTCATAATTTTACTGGATTCGAAAAGAAATCAATAGCGGTGGAAGCATTTGACCTTTCATTTGAATCTAAGTTTGTGAAAATCGGTCCAGTGGTCTCAGATAAATTCGAGTGCACACATAAATACATACACACTCATACAGGAATTTTGCTATTCCGATCAACTGAGTTGTATAGTATCTAACACTCTAACACCCGGAAGTATATGACACTCAAAATAATAGTCTTGTTATAGTTACGTGAAAAGTTATGTGAATATTTTCCACCCTACTTTTCACGTAGGTTTTAATGGACTGGCATTTAAAAACTGTTTAATGCATAATCCAGTAAAAGCTACGTGTTTCATAGGTAAAATATAATGTACTGCTCATATCACATTTACCTATCAGTTCATATGAAATTTAGATACCAGAGAATTACTATTTTATATACTGGTTGAAGTCAAAAGGAAGCTTTCAGATTTTTATATAAATCTAGGAAATTAAAAATGCCATCAAAAATAAAACATTTATTTCAGAAAATTAGCATAGAATTTAAACGGCTGAAAATAAAAAGCAACTAATAACGTCGTGGGATCTCGAATCGACAAGCCTCCAGAAATCGTTTTGTTGTCACTGCCATCCAACCGAAGCTGAAGTCGAGATCCGAGAAGTCCTACAACACTACCGATGCAGATTGAGCTCGCATTACATGGGTCCAGTGTCTCTAGCTTCATACCCAATCTGAACTCGTTTTTTCGGTGGACCAACGGCCTGTTTGAAGCATTCGACAGGAGCGGGCACACTTCCGGCCTCACGCAGGCACTCGGTCCAGTCGAACACATAGAATCTTTCATACTGGAATGGTCCGGTCGATGTAGTAAAAAATTGTAATTAAATAACATTTCTCGCAAATATTTACACTACTCACACTTTGAGGGCCACTGTTCGCCATTTTAAAAATCGAGTTTTTCACACTGGAAATTCACGTAGATTGTTTGACGTTTGATCAATTCACGTAAATCTTATGTGACGACTCTATTCATTTTAGGGGATGTTCGTGTAACATGCAAATTCGTCACGTAAAACATTCAATTTGGCATTTGAAACCAGTTTACGTGATTTTTCAAGTGAATCGAACGTTATTTTTTTTTTTTGAGTGGAGGTCACCGGTGTTTCGATCGAAAGTCGGCTTTTCCAGTAATTCCATATCGTTTTTATAGAGAAAGGCAAAAAGCGAGCTATCATTTGTCGACACGACCTTTTGAAAAAAAAAACAGTGAATTGGATGAACATAGCAAATGCGTTATTTGGGGATTGTGTCTATAAAATGTTCGAGAGATGTAAACAACACGTGTGGAAGATGTGTGTGCACTGTGTGTTGAATGTTTCTAAAGTGTGTATCAAATGTTTTTATAATGAATATACAATGTTTGTTAAATTCGTGTCAGCTAGATAAAATGTATAAAATTGTGTTTGAAATGTATGTAAAATATGTGTGGGATGTAGCTGAAAAGTGTGTAAAGTGTGGGTAAAATGTCCGTAAGAGGTGTGTGAAATGTGTTTTAAATGTGTTACATGTTAGTGTAAAATGTGTATAAAATTTGGTTAAAAATTTGTATGAAATGTGTGAAGTGTATGTGAAGTGTGTATCAAATGTGCGCGAAAAATGTGTAAAATGTGTGTGTATGTAAATTGTGTGTAAAAGGTGTGTAAGAGGTTTGTGAAATGTTCGTAAAGTGGGAGTAGAATGAGTGATTTGAAAGTGTATGAAATGTGTGTGAAATGTATGCAAACTGTATATCTAACGCCTACGAAATGTGTTCAAGATGTGTGTCAAATTAGTGTAAAATGTGTGTAGAATGTGTGTAAGATGCGTGTTTAATTTGTGGGCAATGTATGTAAAATGTGTGTTAAATGATTGTAAAATATGAGTAAAATGTGTCTGAAAAGGATTGTAAAGTAAGTGCAAAATGTTTGTAAAATGTGCGTAAACTGTATGTAGAACGTGTGTAAAATATTTGTAAAATATGTGTAAAATGTGCGTAAAATGACTGTTTGATGTGTGTAAAATGTATGTAAAATGTATGTAAAATGTTTGTAAATTGTATGTAAAAAGTATGTTAAATGTTTATAGATTGTATGTCAAATGTGTAAAACGTGTGTAAAATATATGTAAAATGTGAATAAAATGTGCGTAAGATTACTGTATAATGTGTTTAAAATGTATGTCAAATACATGTAAAAAGTAGGTGAAATGTATGTAAAAAGTATGAAAAATATATGTAAAATGTATGTAAAATGTATGTAAAAAGTATGAAAATTGTATATAAAATGTATGTAACATGTATGTAGAATGTATGTAAAATTTATGTAAAATGTGTAAAATGAATGGTAAATGTACGTACAATGTATAGTATAAAACGTGTGTCAAATGTATGTAGAAGGTTTGTAAAATGGATTGAAAATGTATGTAAAATATATGGAAAATGAATGTTAAATGAATGTAAAATGAATGGTAAATTAATGGTTAATGAATGATAATGAATGGTAAATGAATGGTCAATGAATTGTCAAACAAGGGTAAATGTATGTTAGAAGTATGTAAAACTGTATGTAAAATGAATGGTAAATGTATGTAAAATGTATGTAAAACTCATGTGAAATGTATGTAAAAGTTTTGTAGAGTGTATGTAAAATGAATGGTAAATGTATGCAAAGTGTATGTAAAATGTATGTAAAACATATGTAAAATGTGTGTAAAATGTATGTAAAATGTATGTAAATTGTATGTAAAATATATATTAAATGTATACAAAATGTATGTCAAATGTGTAAAATGTGAATCAAATGCGTGTAAAATTACAGTATAATGTGTGTAAAATGCAAGTAAAATGTATGACAAATTTTTGATAGATTTATGTAAAATGAATAAAAAATGTATGTCAAATATATGTAAAAAGCATGTAAAATGTATGTAAAATGTATGTAAAATGTATGTAAAATGCATGTAAAATGTATGTAAAAAGTATGTAGAATGTATGTAAATTGTATGTAGAATGTATGTAAAATGTATGTAAAATGTATGTAAACTGTATGTAAAATGTATGTAAAATGTATGTAAAATGTATGTAAAATGTATGTAAAATATATTTAAAATGTATGTAAAATGCATGTGAAATTTATGTAAAATTTGTGTAAAATGGATGCAAAATGTGTGTAAAATGGATGCAAAATTTACGCAAAATATATGTAAAATTTATTTAAAATGTATGAAAAATGTACATAAAATGTATGTAAAATATATGTAAAATTTATGTAAAATGTATGTAAACTGTATGTACTATGTATGTAAAATGTATGTGAAATGTATATAAAATGTGTGTAAAATGTATGTAAAATGTATTTGAAATGTATTTAAAATGCACGTAAAATTTATGTAAAATGCATGTAAATTGTATGTAAAATGTAATGTGTGTGAAATGTATGAAAAATGTATGTAAAATGTAATGTGTGTAAAATGTATGTAAAATGGATTCACAATATACGTAAAATATGTGTAAAATGTATGTAAAATGTATGTAAATTGTATGTAATATGTATGTAAAATGTATGTAAAATGTATGTAAACTGTATGTAATATGTATATAAAATGTATGTAAAATGTATATAAAATGTGTGTAAAATGTATGTAAAATGTATTTGAAATGTATGTAAAATGCATTATAAATTTATGTAAAATGTATGTAAATTGTATGTAAAATGTAATGTGTGTAAAATGTATGAAAAATGTATGTAAAATGTATGTAAAATGTGTGTAAAATGTAATGTGTGTAAAATGTATGTAAAATGGATGCACAATATACGTAAAATATATGTAAAATGTATGTGAAATGTATATAAAATGTGTGTAAAATGTATGTAAAATGTATGTGAAATGTATGTGAAATGTATGTGAAATGTATGTGAAATGTATGTGAAATGTATGTGAAATGTATGTGAAATGTATGTGAAATGTATGTGAAATGTATGTGAAATGTATGTGAAATGTATGTGAAATGTATGTGAAATGTATGTGAAATGTATGTGAAATGTATGTGAAATGTATGTGAAATGTATGTGAAATGTATGTGAAATGTATGTGAAATGTATGTGAAATGTATGTGAAATGTATGTGAAATGTATGTGAAATGTATGTGAAATGTATGTGAAATGCATGTGAAATGTATGTGAAATGTATGTGAAATGTATGTGAAATGTATGTGAAATGTATGTGAAATGTATGTGAAATGTATGTGAAATGTATGTGAAATGTATGTGAAATGTATGTGAAATGTATGTGAAATGTATGTAAAATGGATGCACAATATACGTAAAATATATGTAAAATGTATGTGAAATGTATATAAAATGTGTGTAAAATGTATGTAAAATGTATGTGAAATGTATGTGAAATGTATGTGAAATGTATGTGAAATGTATGTGAAATGTATGTGAAATGTATGTGAAATGTATGTGAAATGTATGTGAAATGTATGTGAAATGTATGTGAAATGTATGTGAAATGTATGTGAAATGTATGTGAAATGTATGTGAAATGTATGTGAAATGTATGTGAAATGTATGTGAAATGTATGTGAAATGTATGTGAAATGTATGTGAAATGTATGTGAAATGCATGTGAAATGTATGTGAAATGTATGTGAAATGTATGTAAAATGTATGTGAAATGTATGTAAAATGTATGAAAAATGTATGTAAAATGTATGTGAAATGTGTTTGAAATGTGTGTGAAATGTGTGCGAAATGTGTGTAAAATGTGTGTGAAATGTGTGTAAAATGTGTGTAAAATGTATGTAAATTGAGTTTAAAATGAGTGTAAAATATGTGTTGAATATGTGTAAAATGTATGTTAAGGGTTTGTCAAGTGTACGTAAAATGTTTGCAAAATGTGCCTAAAATGAATGTAAAATATATGAAAAAAGTATGTAAAATGTATATCAAATGTTTGTAAAATATATGGTAAATGTATGTAAAATCACTAATTAACAGGGTCTGAGTGTCTAGTAGAATATTTATGTTAAATGTGTGAAAAATGTGTGTAAAATGTATGTAAAATGTATGTAAAATGTATGTAAAATGTATGTAAAATGTATGTAAAATGTATGTAAAATGTATTTAAAATGTATGTAGGATGTTTGTAAAATGTATGTAACATGTGTGTATAATGCGGTTAAAATGTATGTGTGGGTAAAATATGTGTAAAATGTTTTTTTTAAATTTGTGTAAAATGTATGTAAAGTGTTTGTAAGTGTACGTAAAATATTTGCAAATGTGCTTTAAATCTTCGTAAAATGTATGCTAACGCATATACGATTCGATGAAGTAATTTAAAACAGAAAAATATGTGTTCTTTTGCCTAAAACGGTTATTCTAAAATCGAAAATTCTAAGAAATTTGCAAATGAATAGTTAATTTTTTTTCTCGCAATTGAACCGTACGCGCTAGGAGCAAAACAAGTTAAATTGGTTCAAATAATCTGTTATTTTATTAGAGCCCAGCAACGGAGCTACTTTTTTTTCAGTGGAATACTTGTTCGTGACATTACTGAATGAAATTTTACGCTAGTGTCCATCATTTAGTAGGCGACACGACACGATTCGTTGGAACTCGTCGCTCGTCAACCATAATCGATTAATTGTTATTTTCATAAATTTAAAAACATCCCCTGCGCTCCCTGTTGGGCCCTGTCCAGGGCAACCGAATTGACGATGATTGCCAGATGATGGATTTTCCTCCGCGGCTGCTGCTGCTGTTGCTGCTGTCGCCACCGCTGCTGATTAGCAATTCAAATGACCCGACCCGCATTTGCATTCTCTGGCAGCGGTGGGTCGCCATTCCGGTGAGGCAACAAACACAGCAAGAGAGAGACAGAGAGCAAGCAGCACATCGTCCAAATATTTGTCAGTTTTCTTCATGTCAGAGCGGTCCATGGTGATGGTGGAAACGTGACGGTAGGAAAAAAATGTGCGTTTAATATGAAGAGCAAACAGATTTCAAGGATCGAAACTTTTTTTTTGCCCCGCGAGATCCACCCAGCTTCCCGTGCTCCTGCGCTAGCTGGATGTGCGAACTGATGCAAATATCTGTGCGAAGTAATTTCCAATGAGACTTAAATTGAAATACTCCTCCCGGAAATGGGGATCCATCCATCCATTGTTTTTCGGGCGCAGTGTTCCAAAGTATGGAAAAGTCGTCAGCAGGATGGATAAATCGAGGACCCTGGCGAGGGGTGCATAAATTTTCGCTTCCCTTTTTTTCTGGTCCGTGAGCTATCTGCTGAATTTAAATTCGTCGAGGATTTCGCGTAAATCTTGAAGCAATCACTGACTGAAAACGCTAAATCGTGTCGGACGAAATTTATGGACAATTACCCAATAACTCATCGACGATTAGTTTGTTCTTTGTGCTTAGCAAGTGGCATGACCTGTGAAGTGTTTGCTCTTCTGTCCGTCTTACAAGTACAGGATTATTTATTCATGGTTGCAGCGATGGTTGATATGGCAAAATATGTAGAGCTGTATCGAACCCACCAAATAACACATTCCTTCCGAGCAGTCCAACCTGGTCCATCAATGACTCAATTATGTAACCCTCGACTCAATTTACTCCCACTCTCCATCAAATCAGCATTCCTGGTTTAGTCCTGTCCGAAGCTGTTTACCGAAACTATTCACGTCCTGAAATATTTATTACACTCCACAACTGAAAGCGAGAGCCAGACCGAGTGAAACCTGATCCCACTTTCCCATTAGGCCCGACATTTGTCGATCCGTGCATTCAGCCGCGGCTGGGTGGCGTCTGATGGACGAGGAAGGCCCGCTCTCCGAAGGAGTATCGCTCAAATACAGCGTGACAGACATTTTCATTAGAAACGGTTGGTTCTAAGGGACAGTATCCTTTTTCTGACGCTCACTCAAATACCGTTCCCCCTTTTCCCACCCAAGTGTGCATGAACCAGAACCGGAACCCAACATCGCCAAACGGAATAAAGGCAGGACCAGGGAAGCTGTTCGCTCGATATTGAGAAGTTGTCGTATTTCATTCGGAACATGTAATGCCCATTAATTCTACCTTCGTCTTATGGTCGCAAACGATCCGGTGGTTTATTGTTCCGTGAGTGGCTGAGCAAGGAGCTGGTGATTCCGGTAAAAATTAGTTTGACCCATGTCAAAGTGATGGAATGCTGTGTGTATGATTCACTGCTCGGTGGCGCTCGGGGTGGTTCCTAGTCTGTTCAACATGAATCTCGATTTGAACTAGAAGTCGAACGGTGTATTGATTCTCCGGTCGAATCAAGGACTTGTCGATGAGCAACTAAAAAACTTTATTGTACCACCATGAATATTATCATAAAAACGATATCCCTCCCGATAATTCAATTCATTGCAGTCACCATGGAGTACATACACACACAAGCGGTCGTATGGCTCCCGCGATACTAATACGATTGGTCGTTTGCTATCAAGTTTTCATGAGACCTCATCCTTCCGGTTCACAAAAGGCTACCGCTCAGGCTAGTGGAGGTGCTGCGAGGCCACGCGGTACGACGCAGGGTAAGAAAAACTATCATCGACTATAAATTGATTCTATAATGAAATTTATCATAAAATTGAATTAAATGCGGATTAAATAGATAGAAGCATCACAACAGCAGCGAAACTCACAATTTCACTGCTTCTATCTAGCCAGCTAGCAAGGATAACGAAAATGATGACTATCATGATGATTACGTTGACGGTAGCGATGATTATGCGCGATTGGAACTACTACCGCCTGCAACACTGGAAAATGATTATGAACAACGGTTTTCGTGACGGAACGGAAAGCATGTTATAATTCAAGATACTGTTGAAATTGATACGACTTCGCAATATAATGAAATTGTACAAATACTAGTCTACTTTCTATGCAATGCTCAATGGGATTGGAAATCGCACACAACATTTCTTAACATGTATTGTTTCTTTACTGACCGTGGATAATGATCAGTATCAATTTTGTCTTCAATTTACGATTTAGCCTTTTTACATCTGTGTGGCTGTGCTTAGCCAAATTGTCGAGTTTTGTCATAAAACCCCAAAATTATTACTCATTCGATAAACGATAACCTCAAATGATCGCTATTTGCTTGCAACCGAAATATCATACAAAATACAGCGCTTCGGAGCAAACGTTTAAATTGTGATACTCAAGTAGAGTAAATTTTAAACGTTTACTGGGGACAAGTTGAATTGCTAACTTGCACTAGCAGTCTAATTTGAGCTGTTATGCACAATAGTCAACAAAAAGTTAAAAGCCCCGGGATAAGCTTTCAGCTCATGATTTATATACATCCAGTCAAGAGATTTGTGAATAGAAAATTTATTATCATCGACCAGTGTTGAAATGTTTGGTATGAATTGGGTTCGCCTAACAACTATTCATTTTTTGAATAAAAAGCTCGGAAAAATGGTGAAAATCTCTTAGCATTAATTTACACTTTTTCTGGAAGTAAATTTACAGTTTGTGGAAGACGGGCTCATTTTTTTTAGTTCGAAGTATTCTAACATTCTTCGCATAACTACCCCGTATGTAGGAAATCCTACATAATATGGGACAATTATGCGTAGAGCGGCAGTATTATGTCAATTCAATTCCGAACCGAAAATTTTCTTTTATTTGTGTCAATGTAACATTATCCGGCTGAAGCGTAATTGGTAAACACGTTTTACATTGATCATCATTATGCATCTAGTAGTTTTCAACCAAATTAGCAACATGTGACCGAGCGTTGTCGTAATGGAAAATTACACACCTGTGATCGGTTCCACATTTTTACCGTTTTACATTTTTTATATATATAAAAAATAGGTATAGAATTCGCACAAACTTTAGACAAATTTTCCGAGCCCCGGAGGGCCGGATGTCATATACCAATCGATTCAGCTCGACGAACTGAGTAAATGTCCGTGTGTGTGTATGTGTGTGTGTCTGTATGTGTGTTGTCAACTAAGAGGTCGAGATTTCAGAGATGGCTGGACCGATTTTGATCAAACTAGTCGCAAATTAAAAGTTTCCCCGTCACCCAGAACGCTATTGAATGGTTTTGAGATCGGATGTTTACTTTTTATGTTATACGTAAAAATTGTATGTTATACGTAAATTTTATGTAAAAATTTTCAGTTTTTTGACAGTATCTGTCACAATTGACCTTGAAAATAGAATATATTTCCAGACTTAGATATCGAAATTTTTGTGTAAGCGACTTTTTCCCCTATTCCAGCAGTAGAAGTTTTGAGCGCTGTCTGGCAAAAAAATGCTTGGGAGCAACATAAAACACGATTCTTTATACTGTTACATACATTTGTTTCTAAGTACCAAAAAGACTGTGTACAGCATGATATTTTGCCTCGGATCGATTTTAGCACGGTTCGTTTTTGGCAACATAATCGTTCGAATATGCCATATATAAACCAGATGATGGCAGAACTTTCGAGTTGAAAGCAATTCCATAATTATATTGATTTAAACTACTTACAGCAATAAATGCTGGAAGAACATAACAGCCATATACCATTCGAATCAGTTCGTCGAGATCAGCAAATGCGTGTGTGACAAATAATTTCACTCAATTTTTTTCGGAGATGACTCAACCGTTTTCTACAAACTCAGATTCATATGAAAAGTCGTATACTCCCAAACAAGGTTACTGAATTATGTTTGGTTCCGATCTCTGGTTCCGGAACTACAGTATGATATGTGAAACGAAATTAAAACTGTGTAACTCATTTTTCTCGTAGATCAAAGATTCAAATGAAATCTAAGAATCATCTAAGATTCAAATGAAAAGTTTTAAGATTCTATAAAACATCTTGTTTTTCAGTCAGATCCAACTTCCGGTTTCGGAGATACAGGGTGATTAGTATAAAAATGTCTATTTCGCATAAATTAATCAGGTTTATCGGGTTAGAAGAGTTTTGGTTGTATTCAGTTTTCGTTTCGGAAGGCACCCAAAAATTTAATTCGCACTGCGATTCCTCAAAGATGTCTACATTGATTTTCAAACATTTTGAAACAAATGTAAACTATACAGCTACTCAGGTGAATTTGTCTGACTTCGGCCATACCGAATTTCGAGTTCCGGTTCCAGTATTGAATCGTTTCTCAAAGCTCAATCGTTTTCTCAAAAAAAAAAAGCCAAATCGAATTTCATAAACAAAAGTTCAAATTCAAATAAATCCAATTTTATCCAAATCTGACTTCCGATCCTGGAATTGTAGGATGATGAATTTTTAAAATTCGAAACGATATAGAAGATGAGAATCCCGAAAAGCTTTAAAATTAGACTCGAAAATATTGCTATTTATTCGTCATATACGAATCGGTTTGGGTTATGCTGGTTCCTGAATACCGGCTCTGGAAGTACCCTAAATTAACCTAAACTCTAAAGTGGAAATTACTTCGACATATCATGGAATGTTTATTCGATTGTTACACTTTTAGATTCAAATACGATACGATTTGCAGTTTGGACATTACAGAGTAATGAGTGATTAAAATCTGAAATTACCACTTAAAACGACGGACAATAAAATAATGTCATGAAAACTGGAACTCCGTAGAATATTCTTGCAAAAAACACATGCGGATTGATAAAAAAAGGTATCATCTCACTGCTAGGTGGGTTAAGCACGTTTTTATTTCTATGTTTCCTTTAGCATGTTTTCACTATACATCGTTTCGGGGCCTTCTCGTTTTTCCTCTTTATTTTTGTGCGAGTTGTTTGAAAATCAATTAATTTGTTTCTTCAGTTTACATTTTTGACTCCAGTCTTACTTTTTGGAAGGGAATAAACAAAAGTTTCATAAAGATTTTCAAAAATTAGGTATCTAGATTATACACATTTTTAGAAACAGTTGGTTTTTTTTGACATGTTCTGGTGTTTCGAAAAACCGGGAAAATTAACCGTTCCGAAATTTTTCATAATTTTTGTACAATAAGTTTAAGAGTTTATTGCTTTATCTGTGATATGTCAAAGTTTCACTCAAATACACTGAGGTCTCATTTTATGCGGAGGTTATGTATCGCGAAAAATAAACGTGCAAAAACAGCCATAATTCCGTGATTCCGCGTAAAAAAATCACAAAACTAAAGAATTTTCCTAATGCCAAATGTCTTAGAAATGCATGAAACGTCCAGGTTTGGTATAATCTAAGAAATAAAAATTTTTGATAAAAAAAAAAACCGACTTTGGGACTTCAGAAAACCGCAAAACTAAAAATAAACATTTTTTTGATGCCAAAAGTTCTTGGAAATACATGAAACGGCCAGATCTGGTGTAATTTAAGAAAAAATTAGAAATTTCCAAGATCGAAAAATTTTTCTGATGCCAAATGTCTTTGCAATGCATGAAACGTCAAAATCAGGTGTAATCGAAAAATAATTGGTTGACAATCGACTTCAGGACTTTGGGACCGCGTAACGTAAAATCCGCAGAAGACTATATTTTTCCTATTTTTTCGCCATCTTGACCTAGTAATAAACTTTTTTTAAAGATATTTTTATTCAGGCCTATTTGCGTACAAACTTTACGTGGCCGAATTAGCCGATTTTTTGAATAATAAACTTTTTGAAGTGGATCTCGTTGTCACTCTTTTTCTAGGAGGAGAAGAGCTTCCATTTCCCTCCTGCGAGGGTTGAGGGGCACTTTGTTCGTGGCTCGTCTCGTCATCCATTGCCTCATCGGTTGTATTGTTGTTGGTGTCCGTCTTCGTTTCGTTTTCCTTGTTGTTCGTAGTCTTGTGCTCGTTGCTAGTTGCTTTAGATGCGCCTTGTTATACATTGGTTCTAGTTGCTGGTTGGTTTGATGGTGAAACATGAGTACTGCGCTCACTAGTTTTTGTTGTTGAACGGTTGACCTTGTCTTTGGTTGAAGATGTCTTTTTCGTAGTTTCACTGCAAGGTTTACCGTAGTGTGCAGGTTGTTCACAAAACTGGCATGTAAAGCGCTGATTTTCATAGGTAATCAACGTTTTACACGGATGTGATCACAAATTATGTAAGATGGAATTGCCTTACGTAGTTGCACAACTCGCACGCCATTCCGGATGCCGGGGAAAAAATTCCGCCATACTTCCCTTTCGATGGAAAGGATTTCACCGTACTGCGACATATTCTCCCGAACGTACTGATCGGTGGCCTGCGGGGGAGGTCATGCACGCGTTCTTCTATGGCATTGTCCACCATGTGCACAGGGATTTTGTATTTAATGTTGTCACACTCAACGCTGTGCACCTCGTTGTTAACCGAAGCGAATGCAAGTGCATCGCTTTCACGTTTAAACATAATGTACACACAGTTAGACGCCTTGTTGAATTGAATCTCACTTACATTATTAGCGTCTAGATGCATTCGTTCTTTAAGTAAGATTTAAATTTCATTTGCTGCTGGTCTAACTTTGCAACGCTTGAAATCTATACAAATTGAATTCGGTCTTGCAGGCCAAGTTTCAGGCTTTGTTAAATCGTATTTGAACATTCCATACACTCTATTGTTCACTGGCGTATTGTCTTTGTTTCTGTTGTTTCGACCGTATACGATTTTCGACTGCGTCGGGTGAGATGCGAGCACTTCTTCAATTATCAGTTGGAATATAAAAAAAACAAACTTTTTTAATTTGAGATAATTGACTTAACATGACAATACAACATTATTTTCACAGTGTATACATTTTCCGTATAGTACCAGTAATTACCAAAAATATTTACGAAGACAACAATCAAACCAACCAACCGTTTTTGAGTTGTTGAAATCCCAACACCTGTCCGAGCAATTGTGAGCGCTGTAAACTTATCGATATAGATAAGTTATCCGTTTGCCGAGACATCTCGTGTCGGATTTGTTACAATCTTGAACTGGTTGCCTCGAATTGTTGCATAAAATGAACATAGCTATTAACTCTCGCAATCTCCGATCTTATCAATTTCTCAGAATTCATTCCGCTCGCACTAATTACGGCTATAACTAACCGTTTTCTAGTTATTAGCAATAAGTATATGACAATGTATCCGTTGAATTATTGTAATCTGTTGATATGAAAAGACGAGGAGGTTTTATGCCTGATGGAGAGAGACAGACTATGAGATTTCAGCTCCATCGGGCTTTTCCCTGCTTCTAATAAATAAATAAGTAAATGTTTCTTCTTGATTTCGATGACACTCCTTTTCATTGAGTCGAGTCATTTTTAATACTATCCAGTAATTGATAAGGGGCATTCGGCCTCACAAATTGTATATCATCGTACATTTTTTCGTCAATCTAATTGTGGCGATCATATTTGCCGAAATTCTTCCAGAACAACCGTTTCTGGCAGAGAAGACCAATTATATCGGCTCAATTTCAGCCAGAATTTTAACCATACCTACAAGGCTGACAAAACCGATTTGAATTAGCCTGACATTTTTAGTGCTTTTTTGCTTTAATTATTTCGTTTGAATTTCTTTTATAAAAGATTTTCGCATTTCCACACAAGATATTAAAATTTTCTTCTCATAATCAAAATACCTGTATTTTCAACTTATTCGCCTGGTCTCAAAATTCACTCATATTTATGTTTGTAGATCATCCTTGTAAACATCCTTGACGAATATTAAATGAAATCAAACAAAAAAAATAAAAGAAGAGCAAGTTGGAAGGTAAAACAGTAAGTTGAAAAAGAAAACTCAATTGAACATTATATGTAAATTTATAAAATTAATCTAATTTTTACTAACTAATTTTTAAAGTGAATTGTCGTTCTATTTTTTTCGGTTTTAAATTTTGACATTCTGAAAAATTTGCGCCACTTTCACTAAGTATAATCGTAGCAGCTGGAGATTTTATAGTAATTTTATAGCCAGTTTGAAACCTTGATGCACATACCTATTTTTTCTCTTCGTACAATTAGTTTCAATTGGAACGAGTACCAAATATGTTTTTTAGCTACCACACTAAAGCTTTTATAATGCCTTGCAAAAAATGAAGTTTCCACATATGGCTGCAAAAAATACCTAGTATGGCAAGCAGTTTTTGATTATGGCGGATCAAGTCGAAGTTTTGTTACAACCGGAACTGTGAACACTGAAATATACCTAGAAAAATGCTTGAAAAACAGCATTTGTGGCCTTTTTTTAGCCTAAAAAATTATAACCGTTATTCCATTTGGATTTGGCATCATAGAAGTCCAGTTTTTTGCAATGACTGAGTGGTAACATCAAACATTAGTCTTTTCGCTTTATGCCTATTCTTCCAGTACAAAACGAGAAGACTAATGTTTGATGGACAGAGAAGATGTTTGGATGTATGGTATCGGTCGGGTGACGGCCAGGATGTAGACCATGTTCGATGTACGTTCTACCATGTGTGTAAAACGCAGTCTTAGAGTGTCTAATAATAAGTTTCAGAGTGGCGAAATGGTAGCGCGTATGCGCGGAAAGCATAAGAACGCAGGTTCAAGTCCTGTCTCTAAGCGTATATTTATTCCACACACTTAAAAACTTTTACATCTTATTAGATGCACATAAATGGAGCGTCGCAATTCACGCAAATTTATGTCTAAGAACATTTAATATTGTGTCTAAAACTCCATGACATGAAATTCATTGAGAAAAAAAACAGAATTTTGTAGCAACCCACCGCGATTTGAACCGAGAATCATTGGATCGCAAGTTCGTCTGATAATCATCGACTGAGCCACAGAAGCATGCATCTGCTTGGCCGGTAAAAGGTGCATTTAAATTCATTCAGTCGCACTTGCTAATAGAACGCAAGTTACAGTCGAAACCAGTAAAATTCAAGCTCATCTAACATTAAGTCATTACAAATAAAATTTTCCGTCATTTGACAAATTAGGTCTTTATGAATTACATCGTATAAGGAATTAAGTCACCTGTAATATTTAAATTTTTTTAGAGTGCAAAAAATTATCTTTTCTGTTGGTTTTTCATTCATTTGGATTCTCCAATATATGTTTCCACTCAGTCATTGCAAAAAAAATGAACTTAGTTATGACGGCTTTACTTCAAACCAACTAAAAAAATTAATAAATCATCAATAAAGTCAATAGCATCTTGTCTCATTGTCAAACTTGTTCAGCTAGGTCTATAATTTAATTATGAATCGTTGTTTGGTCTACACTCTTAGAAAAAATGAAATTTACGCTTGACGTAAATTCGAGCATGTCGTAATTTCTTCGACGATGACACAATATTACATCTCTTAACATGTAAAAATAAACTTTGCGTCTGTATCGATGTAAGCTTAAGCTACATTAACTGCGAAGTTACGGCTATGACTCATCTTTACATGCTTTGAATTGTGAATGTAAGTGAATCGCGACGCTCCATTTATGTGCATCTATAAAGATGTAAATTTTTCTTAGTGTGTATAATTTAATAATGAATAGACGCTAGCAAAACTAGAGGAAGATCGACTTTTTTTATCGAAAAGTGTTCAGCGACGTTGTTGTCCCGGGATGGCGGTTCAATGCATAGGACGCTGGTCTTACAAGCCAGTTGTCGTATGTTCGAGCCCTGACCTGGAAGGATTCTTAGTGTCAGTAGGATCCATAGTACTAGCCAAGCAATGATTCTGTACACTAAGAATCGGCGCGAAGTCTGTTGAAACAGAAAGGCCAAATTCCACAAAAGGAATGTAATGCCAGGACTTTGCTTCAGTGACGAAGCTTATTTCTGGTTGAATGGATACCTAAACAAGCAAAATTGAAACATCTAGTATATAGCATTGCAAGAGCTACCAATGCATCTCGAAAAAGTCACTGTTTGCTGTGGATTATGCGCCGGTGGCATTATTCGTGAAATACCGGCCGAGAGTTTGCCGGTTGGACCTTACGCATGGGTCATCTAAAGTGAAGCCGAAGCTAACGTTTACATGAAATCATCTTCATACTTTAAATTTTGTTGATCGTTCTACCGATTTCAATAAAGATTTCATAAATTTTCTCAATCAATCTTCATTTAGTTTCAAACCCCACACATTCTTAATACAATGACAGAATTTACAAAGTAAGTAGGATCGTAACATTTGCCATACCATTGTCTTGTAGACTAGGAGTTTGTAGAATTATTCAGTGCAATATTCCAAAAGTCAAAAGGCGCGAACATCGCTTCAATGACCAAAAATTATACAGCATAGTCATAGTCAACATAGCGTAGTCTGTTTTGGACTAAGTTTCCAATTTTCCAAACCCACATGCCGAAAGCTGCTCATTTAACTTCCCGGCATAACAAATCACAAATCTCTGTGTTGTGCCGAAAACTCCATTAACGAACCAAACGGGGATTCGCACAAAGGGGTAGTTCGTAACAAAAGTTTACATTATTTGGGATTTGGTTCGTAAAAAAAGTTTACGTTATATGGAATTTACTTCAATAAACCGGAAGTCGCCATCTTGGAATGCAGAACCACCTCAATTATCGTTTTTCGACATCAATCCCGTTCCAAAAATACCCATATTCTGAGGGTTTTTAAGAGATATCAAGAATTTCAGAACCACCTCAAACATCATTTTTCGGAATCCACTCTTTAAACCCGTTCCAAAAATATCCATATAGTAGTAGTTTCCATGGAATATAATGAAGGTTCGTTTAAAAAGTTTACGTTATTTGGGATTTGGTTCATAAAAAGAGGTAACATAAAAAAGTGTTCGTAAACGGAGGTTTAGGTGTATGTGTTTTATACTGGAAACGAACTTAAGCACTTATTGTTCATTATCCCTCGTTCTTTGTTTGGAATGAATGTAACTAACTAGGGATCTAATAACCGAACGGTCAACCATGCATGGGTGATGCGCATCATTTTGTCTGAGTAGCTTAGTTCTGTTCATAACAGGAATTTTCCGGACGATGGGTAATTAGCTGGTTTTACTAGTGGACTTGTGATTATTGAATTGTTTTTTGGCATTATCCAGTCTATCTTTCGTCGGGTGTTGATAAATAGTTAAGCTAAGTTAATGGCGACTTAACAAACAAATGAAATGATAGGACTCTTCAGGAGTAATTGGTTCTGGGTCTGGTGGTAACCCTACAATTCATTATATTACGATACACTGGAATCAATTTGTACTAGACCTTATCGTGCGTATTTCGAACTGTTTCCCAATTTTCGACACTTGCAATCACTGCCGGTCGGTTATCATTAGCTAACAACGAAAAACTTCATTCTCTGCCCACGTAAATTGTTGGTTCCAACACGTTCCTAGTTTCATTATTCATCGCGTGGGTTTGGTTTCAGGTGGATGAAACCACACCGCCACAGCCAGACATTGTATCTAACGCAACTCAAACCCCTTGACTTTTGACTGTCACAAGTGTATCATCACAACAACCACAAATTAGCCCTCCTTGCCATCGGTGCCACTCAACCCGAGAACCAAGACGACCAAATCTATCTGCCGGGCACTATTTTCTGTTTTGTCCGCACCGCCACTTGTTCCCATTTATCATTCGCTGACATTCCAGTCACAGAATATGATTCCGACATCTTTATAACCATAAATTATTAACTACCCTTATTGCTACCTTTTTAACTCCACTATATCATCGCACCGTAATGTACCCACTTCAAGTGACCGGGAGTGGTTTTGGCTGCTGTTCGGCTTTCGTTCCCATTTTCGTAAGCGTTTAGTTTTTTTTTCTCTTGCCGCTTTTTCCGCCCCTCTGCGGGCTGTAGATGATGGCAGCTGATACAAAATCCTCGGAAGCTTAGGAAAAAATAACCTCTGATCCTTTCCTGGCTACAAGCGTTTATTTGCCAGACGATATGACCAAAGAAAATATATCTTACCCGGTGCTGTCCTATTTCAGAGTCGCCTAAAGTGTGAATATTCCGGAAAAACCACCAGGAGAAACAAAAAAAAAACAAGGAGAGAATTCCTTCATCATATGTGAGGTTGAAAGTATAGAAACCGAAACGGAGCGAACGAAGGGCGAGGGGGAAATGAACTTCATCTATTTCACACATGAGGTGGAATGGTCTTCCTGTTGGGGTGTCACCGAGTGCTAGTGTGTGTGTGTGAGAGAGAGTGATTGTGCTCATGTGGTTGGGTTGGGGCTAAAAAAAGGATGGTTGGTTGGACACTTGATCACTAATTTAAACCGGAAAGATTCGACTTGGATTTTCGGGACGGAATGGCGCGACGGGAAACGAGGAGTATGCAATCTGATAGCTCTTTTTGTGCTTTCTGATCCTGTTACAACTGTTTGGGCAAGTGCTGCTGCACATACTAGAACTTCATCGTCAGCTTGGTAGCAATGTGACAGTAGTAGTTTTTTCTTTGTTTTTCTCCATTTTTTTTGTAGGAGGACAGTATAAATACGGTGACTGATCTGAGAGCAGAGTATCCGGTGAATGTGGGGAGAATGAAGCATAAAGTGTGAGGAGTTTATACGACTCCCGGGGGCCACATAAAGCAACTTCTGTCGAACGTTGTTTTCACACTTTTGTTTTGTCGATGTTTTTGCGGTATGGATTCCAACGTAAATTTCGAATATAACAAACGGAAACGAGCACCGGCTCACACATCCTCTGGAAGAGTTTTATTCGAATTCAGTGCATTTCAATTCTTCTGAGTTGTTTTCGCAGCTGGGCTCGCAAGACAGTACTCGTATGTTCGAGCCTCGTCCTTCTTAGTGCCCGGGGAATCGTAACACTACTCATTCAATTGTCCTGCACTCTTATGAATCGACTGCAAAGTATGTATGTTCAAACAGAAGTTCCGCGTCAGAATGTAATGCCTTTTTTTCTTCTCCAGAGAAAATAGTCTATATTCCATCATGGAGCCAATCTAAAGTGATGTTTTTTGCTGTATCAAGTGAACGTTTTCAAATAACGAGGCCTGTAAGTTGACTAGGTACAGCGAAGTATGTCTGGTTTCCGTCTAGTCAACTTTCTCTTCATGTGTTTTCATTTGAAGGGTAGTTTATTTATTTATTTATTTATTTATTATAATTGTTATGTCCATCGGATATAAAAATTTAAAAGCCAAAAAATGGGCGCAAAAACCATCATCTTTTGAAAAAAAAAAAAAATCAATAACAATAATTACAATACGAGAATAAAAATAATCACAAATTAACATAGATATGACAAATAACATCAAAACAAAGGTTGTAAAATATATAGTCAAAGCTCAACAGATCTTTTAGTTTTCCTTACAAAGCTACTAGATGATTCTCCAAACTCGCAATGATTTTCCACAGAAGTAAACGTTCGAATACATGCAGCTATCGGCTCATTATATCCAAATATAGTTCAGTGAAAACTGTTCTGAAGCAGAGTTGAATTCCGCAGCGTTCTGGTTGGAATCCGAAATCAATTTTGCAATGATCAATGCCTGTTGAATTTTTCGTCGACGTAGCAACGTATCAATCCCTAAAAGCTGACATCTTTCCGTATATGGTGGTAGATTTTCAGGGTCTCACCATGGTAAGTGTCGCAGCACCAAACGAACAAAGGGTTTTTTGAACTCTTTCAATTCGTAAATTCCACGAAATTGAATAAGGCAACCAAACCACTGATGCATTTTCAAGAATTGGCCGGACAAGTAAACAGTACAATGCCTGCAGACAAGGAGGATCCTTGAATTCCTTACCAATTTTTGAAATGAAACCCAATTGACGTAATGCCTCAGTGGTTATAAGTGATCGATGCAAATCAAACGATTGTTTTTCATCAAGCTATACTCCTAAGTCGCTCACCTGATTAACTCTAGTCAGAACTGAGCCATCAATATTGTAGTCGAAAGTTACAGGACTCATTGTTCGATGAAAAGTAATTACCAGACATTTTGAAACATTAATGAGCGATTTTGTTTTAGGCTTTGTTAAGACGTAAAGCCGCCTTGAGCTAGTTTTAACATGATCAGTATCTAACGGGGAAACAGATTGGAAAACCGACATGTGAACACAATGATGTAATGAAAACCGCGAAAATGTTACCGCAGAGACGGGACTCGAACCCGTAGCTAACTCCTAACCGGGGAAATTGTTTTACCAATTAAACTACCCTGCATATGAAAACACATGAAGAGAAAGTCCAATTGATTGGACGAAACTACGCATGCTTCGCTCTACTTAGCCACTACGGTATTCACTTACAGTCCCGTATCGACGGAAACAAATTCAACAGAAACACATACAATGATCACGAGTCTATTTCTACCCATCTGCTCTTGCCGCACGATACTGATTTGAGACTTTTGTTTTTGTCTATTTCGCTATCTACGGGATAACACACGATAGTTTCATCCATCGATTTAATGGATCTCCACTAGTGTGTGGTAGCAGCAGTGACGATTGTGTGATCTCAAACAATTTCCCCGGTTAGGAGTTAGCTACGGGTTCGAGTCCCGTCTCTGCGGTAACATTTTCGCTGTTTTTTTAGGTTAACGGCTCCCTATTTCATCTGAGCTCCTATTTCCATCTAATCCCTCTATGTCAGCAGGAACGCCAGCCGTAGTAATTTCTACCTCTCTCACAGACGTAGAGCTATTCGAAAAAACGCTTGAAAAATGTTTGGCAAACAACCCACACGATTCTGAGGCTGATGTGGCAACAGTATTATCAAGACAAACATTTATAGGTATTGACGAACCTTTCCGTTTATAGTTTACAAATCGCCAAAAACTACGTGGATTACGCCGAAGATTAGTCTGCATTCGGAACACATAAGATCTGTATAATCTAGCATTAAGCAATCTATATGCATTGACAGATCGATGAAAATTAGATACGTTGAGATAGGTTCTATGATGATGAAGCTTACGTTGACATGCATTGCGTTCACGTTTCAGACGGCGTAATTGTTTCGTGCTCCATGCAAGGGATTGGTAAAACAATTTCCCCGGTGTAGGAGTTAGCTACGGGTTCGAGTTCCGTCTCTGCGGTAACATTTTCGCTGTTTTTTTAGGTTAACGGCTCCCTATTTCATCTGAGCTCCTATTTCCATCTAATCCCTTTACCTCATTGCTTTGAACATGAATAACATCTTACAACGTACCTGAACCAAACTGTGAAAAGTTTTAAAATGCTCATTTAAGCTATTGTCACACTTTCCCATTTGGAAGGAATGGTTTAAAATATTTTCTGCTCAAGATTTACAATTCGTCATGTTTATGAATATCTACTAATCGATTTGTCTCAAAACATGATCACTACTTCGTACAATTTCACTACTATTGAATGCTGGATGACTTCATAATTATTAATGTTCACTTTCCACTTGTTTAATAACCGATAAAAAACTTTTAAGATCACCCGACAAGCAATAAAAGTCTTCAAAAATATGAAATAAACGTTTTTTAATTAGTTCACTTGATTGCGCTTTGCTTTCATCTCATTTTGTTTTGCAAAGTTGTCAACTTTTCTCATAATGTTACAAAAAAAAATGTTTTTCTTCTTCAAATTATCATCAACAAGTATGTTTTTGATATCCGTGATATTAGTTTGATTATAATATCGATATTAATATTCCAGTGAAACTGTTTCGGCCTCGAATATTACCAAAAAGAGCGTGTTAAATACTAATGAAAGAACCATTATATCAAATCTAGTAGCACTGTTTTTTTCCGCTATATGTTATGTTTTGATTGCTGTCGCCATTTCTAATTGAAAGGATGAATAAAGGACCAACAGTAGGATGAATAAAAATCATTTGAGATGAAATTAGGAGTAGAGTAGTGAACATTTCAGAAGTGAAGTGGTCGGTGCTCGAACATACGACAACTGGTTTGTAAGACCAGCGTCCTATGCATCGAACCGCCAACCCGGGACAAATTGTAAACTTATGCGTATACTATTAACTGAAAGGATACAAATATTGGTTTTCAAGTAGTTCAATAAAAAAAAACTTGCGGAACTCAAACACCAATCCGAATTGAACAGAGTAAATAATTGCTTGAAATGGAACAAATAAACTGATTTTTCACTATTGAGCGCATAGAATAATGCTCTCTGATGACAAACCATCCTTGTTTTGTCATTTGGAAAATAAATATTCCGATTGGTTTTACCACATGAAAGCGGCATGACGTGCTCTGTCTGATATGTTAGCTTGCATTGTACGATTCATCGAATGTGAAATCGATACTTGAAATAGTCAAGGTCAAATGAACCGTTAATTTCAATCGTTTGCGTTCGAATTGGTAAATATCTGTGTATGCGTACGTGTGTGAAATTAGGATAAATTGATAATTGATTGAGCATTGGACCTAATGGATATATGAGGATGCAAATAACTTCAATGTTTTAAAACCGTGTCTACCTCCGAACTTGAGTTTTTAGCATTGAAATTAATCAAATAAATAGTTGTAGTTGTAGTTTAAGCGTGCGAATCAATTTTAGTCTCACTCTTTCATCCAATGCATCAATCGAATATAGCAAATCACGCTTTATCTAATGGATTTATTATATAAGATTATTAAACTTAACTAGCATATTTTTGTAGTATTTGATACCCGATCAGCAGTTAATATCAGATTTTTATCAAAATTATACCTTTTTCTAATAACTTTTTGTTATTTCAACTACAATTATATTAAAAAAAAAACAATTCTTAGTTTTTCTTAATAAATACAAATTTTTGATTATGGTGGATGCACTTAACTATTATCAAATTATTCTAGTCAAAGCGCTTAGATTGTTTATGAATGTGAAAATTGACAAGTCTGTGCAACTCATTTATTTTAAACCTGGGAGGCCAATTTAAGATAATTTAAACAATTTTAATCTGCTGCTTTTGAAGCGTTTTATTTATGATAGTCTGAATTTTTGATATGAGATTCTTGAAGGCAACATTTTTATCAAAAATATACCAAACGCTTGATCAGACCATGTCAGTTATGTTAGGCTTATGCTGAAAGATAGTTTATTGTGTATTGCCACATTTAATGAAAAAGAAGTATTTGTGATTATCTTCATAACACAACTTTGAACAACATCCATTAGCATGCCACCGTTTCATTGCGAAATGAAGTTTCCAATATGCACACGACCCCATCGACAAACCAACCCATTTTAAGCGTACAATATTGAAGTCATGTTTTCGAATCAAGTTAAATGTGGTAAAAAGTTCAAATTAGATCCGCAAAATCTATCGCCGATAGTTAAAAACTGGTCTGCTAGTTAACGGAGAATCGAAATCAACAGCTCATTGGTATTCAATATACTCAAGCGAACAAGGTGACGGAAAATAGCATCCACATACCGTGGATGTGGATTTTTTACGTTTCGCCTTCGGCTCATCAGTGCAATTAGCAGATTATGTTGATCTGCTTATGCCACGTCACGGATCAACATAATCCGCTAAGCAGACGTAAAGTACTTGCTATTTACAAGTCACTTTGTTTTACATCGAGGTGTTGCACTGATGAGCCGAAGGCGAAACGTAAAAAATTTAAATCAGTTATGTGTACTTTTGCACAAACCGGTACCCAGAGGTACCAAAACCCCTAAATGACTACAACCTGTTGGTGGTCAGAATACCGTCAATTTGTTTCGTTCTTTCGGGTCGTCAGGAAAGACCCTACACCTCGATGTAAAACAAAGTGGCTTGTAAATAGCAAGTACTTTACGTCTGCTTAGCGGATTATGTTGATCCGTGACGTGGCATAAGCAGATCAACATAATCTGCTAATTGCACTGATGTGCCGAAGGCGAAACGTAAAAAATTGAATTAATCAGTCATGTGTACTTTTGCACAAACCGGTACCCATGAGGTACCAAAACCCCTAAATGATTATTATTTAATTTTTTAATGTGGAACACATTTTTGTTTTCTATATAGAGGTGCAAACTAGAAACTCAAGAAAAATACACGTAGAAATGTGGTCAGATTTTGAACAAATACAGCTCAGTCAATTTTGTATCAA
Source organism: Malaya genurostris (assembly GCF_030247185.1). Classification (NCBI taxonomy): domain Eukaryota; kingdom Metazoa; phylum Arthropoda; class Insecta; order Diptera; family Culicidae; genus Malaya; species Malaya genurostris. Next base: position 304,108,219 of record NC_080571.1, on the reverse strand, counting down.
TTATTCATATTATGTCACCATTTGATTCGAAATATTTCTACGTATTGATTTGAATGTACATAGCCATGTATTTTTAATTGTATATCATTTAAATGTTGATGAATAGCTAGCAGTGTCCTATTTGGTCTGCAAAAAATCTCCGGCATACCGGATTTTCCTGCCATAGTCGACGGTTTTGAAGGAGTAAGCGAAATATCGCTCTGATTGGTCAATCGATCTAAAAGCAAAGCTGTTGGTAGCACGCGAATCTATAAATAAAAGCAAAATTATAGCTAACGTTTCAGTCTTACGCGTAGTATGCTAGAGGTAGGTTGTTGCTAGACAGCAAGACAAAAAGTGCCATAAAACGATTTGAAGCTTTAACTGGTATGCTCTGATCTTGTGTCATGCAAGATCGGATGAAATTCCATGTTATGTCGTTTCGCCTGAGAAATTGACAACTACCCCAGGTTAAATTTTGAGTGCTTAAGATTAATTTCTAATTTATATAAGATGAACTCGACTGATAGTAAGAAAAAGTTTATCGCTTCAACCGAAATCGCAGAATGGTAAAGAAACTTAACGTTATAAAAATAACTGCTTGCATATAAAACTTGAACACAAGCTTGGCGAAGAGAAGCTTAAATATCGAAATTCGTATCGCAAGTATGTACAAAGATATAATTGCATATATTGGGGATATTGGTGTAATTTCGTCGGCTATAAAACAAATACAAATCAAGACAAATAATGTTCAGTGTTGGTTCCTAATCAAGATCAATCTAAGCAGGCTCTCGTGCAATTGTGGATTCAAAAGTGTGAGGATTGATTGAATTTCGTTAGAAATTTTGTTTGCCTTGTTCCACATCAATGGCTCGAACAACCCCATGGGGCTGATCCTTGTAGTTTTTTATTATGGAGGATGCACCTTACTATTATTAAACTTTTCTCGTCGAAGCACATAGATTATTTGCGAATGAGAAAACTGACGATTAGATTCTTTCACAATAATTGATTTTATTCGATGATTTAGCCAATGATTCTCGGCTCAAGTCGCGATCAGTATTCAATTTTTTATTTCAATGAATTTCATGTCATGGAATTTAAGGCACAATATTAAATGTTCTTCCAAAGAAATTCGTGTGAACTGCGTCGCTCTATTTATGTACATCTTATAAAATCTAAAATCACAAAGTTTTTTCGAAGTGTGTATCTATGATTAGCTTTACTGTTTCGCTCGTAAATGGATATTCTAGCATGTACACGAGCCCGTCGACAAACCAACCCATTTTTAGGCGTACAATATTGAAGTCATGCTTTCGAATCAAGTAAAATGTGGTAAACCCATCAACGAACCATCGAGTTACAAGCGCTTTAAATTAGGTCCAAAAAATCTATCGCAGAAAGTTCAAAATAGGCTTGCTAGTTACCGGAGAATCGAAATCAACATTTAATTGGTATTCAACATACTCAAGTGAACACTGTGATCAGTAGACGGGAAATAGCATTCACGCACAGTGCAAAAGCGATTATCTAGGAAACGAATGGATGTAATTTCTATTTTATCATCACTTAATCACTAGACAAGCTACCTGTTTCATCCGCAGACAGCCACTGACTGAATTGGAAATTGTGACAGAGCATAAATTTATAGATTCCGTTTTGTGCGAAAGCTCATACTGTGCATCACTGTGCACTACTTTTTCATGCATCACGTGAATCCTCCTTAAATCCTACTGAATAAAATGCCAGCGCAGTTACCACCCTTAAGGGCTGAGGACAGTACCGTAAAGTGGTAGTTTTTTTGCTATTTTCCCGTTTCAAATTAAATTTTCTTGGAAACGGTGCAGAATATAGAAAAACCCACCTGACCATGTCTTCGAAAATTAAGTGGAAAATATTTTGTGAAATTTTCAGAATGATTCATTGAGTTTAGCGGTCGTGCTGTATTTTTTTTCTGACTGAAGAACTGCTGAAAATTGGAACGCTCGGAAATGCATACCTCTACTTGTTCATCGAATATCTCGGCTTTGAAGGCTTGTATCACAAATCTACCGTGACAAAGTATAGATAATTTAGTTTAGATGCAATTAGTACATAAAAACATATATGTTATCGCGATAAAATAATGTCTTGTATTTTTCTGTGAAACAAAGTCAGTTTCAATGCATCCACCATATTTTTTCGCTTTGGTTTCCTGATAGCATTCTGAAAAAGGAGAGAGAAATGAAAATGGTTTGACAAGGCTGCCAAACACACAGACATTCAATCTTTGTGAAAGTTGAATATTTTTTCATTGTTCATTGGAATCCATGTAATGGCCAGCACCGTAGTGTATTTGCGTTTCGTTAAGTTGAAGTTATTACACCTCTGTTGTGTGTCGAGATTTTTCGAAAATTCGTGTTGCAAACGTATCTTTTACCAACCGATCGTTAGCAATTTAATGTTGGTGAACCTTCAAGAAGTTCTTCAACGTGAAAGATCAACCGATTGTGTCTTATCGAGGAAGAAAATCAGCGTCGCTTTTATCAAATCGTTCGGATCTGTGCTTGCTTCCCGCTCAAGTAGCTTATACGTCATCACCATAAACAACGCTTTCGTTAAGTTTCTGTTTGTCACGAATCTGGTGTGAAGCGCAATGGCTAAAAAACAATGCGGCGAATGCAGAGAGGATGTCAACGATATTGAACCGATGCGTTGTGGTTTTTGCGAATCCTTCTTACATATCAGCCAAACTTGCTGCGGTATAAACGCTAGAGGTTTGAGAGATTATTTTAATCTCGGAAAGCTATTACTTATATGTACACCATGCAGAGAAGAGTTAAAAGGCCGAAGCATTCGCAAGTATATTGTTGAGAACCAACAACCTCTACCGCCGGTCTCGATTAGTGATATTGATCTACCAGCGCAAGTCCAGGAGTTATCTAAAGCGGTTGTTGCTCTCAATAATAAAATAGACAATATGTCGGCACAAAGACAGCGTATATGGCCAGCACCGTCGGATACACCTAGGCAAAGACATCATATTAACAAGATATCCAGCTCTCACATTTCCCGAACAAATCATTGGCAACATCCTTTTTTGCGAGCATGTCGCCCCCAGACGAGCCTGCATCGAATCTTATACATAGAAGTAGGGGAGAAAAATGTCAAATTCGAGCGCGCCAAAATAGCAGGGTTGCGCACCCATACAATTGACATGATATGTTGAATGTGATGCCGTGCGATGGCGTTGCTGAACTGAAGATTGACTTCGCTCCAAGCTGACTGGGTCTGACCTAGGGGAACGAAACGTCGCCGAATGGATGATGATAAAGCGACTATCCAAGCTCCTACTGAACGCGGCATAAACGAAATTGATTTCAGTGACCTGACGGTTCGTTCTATTTTCACTAACGAAGAGAAGTTCTGGCTTTATCTTTCGGGGTTCAATCCGTTAATCACCGACGGTGATGTTCAAAAAATCTTATCCCGTTGTTTGAATATAGCGGAACCAACAGATTTCGTACGACTCGTACCGAAAGGAAAAGACGTCACTGGTATGTCGTTCGTTTCATTCAAAATTGGTCTAGATCCCAACTTGAAAACTAAAGCGTTGGATCCAGCATCGTGGCCTGTTGGACTGCTGTTTCGTGAGTTTATACCTCAGCCAAAAAACTACGACCGTCGAATACAACCCACCAACTCAGAGACCATGTAAACAGGCTTGTTTCAGTGCGTTCGGCAGATGACGGTGGGAACCTACGGGTTTCCACCAGAGGCGAGTATTATTCAATGAATTCATCGATTCCTACACACCTAGAAAAAATCGTGTGAATTTACGTCTTCAGAGACCGACATATATGAGCGTCAAAAATGACTCAGTTTTACAGCAAATCTAACTTATTTTTGATGCATTCTGACTTATTTTTAAGCGATAAAACATGTAAATTTACACGTTTGCTTGAAAGGCGAGGTGTATTTGACGTATATTTATATTATTCTTGTAAAATTCAGTCGTTTCACGGATTACGTTCTTACGAAATGTGTCATATGTGGATTTGCGTCATCTGTAAATTCCATAATTTTTTGCTGTGTACATTAAACGTTCCCGTGTTGCAGCATGACGATCCTGAAGACGCTGTGATATGGATATATAGGGTGATTTTTTAAGAGCTTGAGAACTTTTTTAAACAATAAAACGCATAAAATTTGCAAAATCTCATCGGTTCTTTATTTTAAACGTTAGATTGGTACATGACATTTACTTTTTGAAGATAATTTCATTTAAATGTTGACCGCGGCTGCGTCTTAGGTGGTCCATTCGGAAAATCCGCTTTTTTATCGACAAATTTTGTTCAGCGATGAGGCTCATTTCTGGTTGAATGGCTACGTAAATAAGCAAAATTGCCGCATTTGGAGTGAAGAGCAACCAGAAGCCGTTCAAGAACTGCCCATGCATCCCGAAAAATGCACTGTTTGGTGTGGTTTGTACGCTGGTGGAATCATTGGACCGTATTTTTTCAAAGATGCTGTTGGACGCAACGTTACAGTGAATGGCGATCGCTATCGTTCGATGCTAACAAACTTTTTGTTGCCAAAAATGGAAGAACTGAACTTGGTTGACATGTGGTTTCAACAAGATGGCGCTACATGCCACACAGCTCGCGATTCTATGGCCATTTTGAGGGAAAACTTCGGAGAACAATTCATCTCAAGAAATGGACCGGTAAGTTGGCCACCAAGATCATGCGATTTGACGCCTTTAGACTATTTTTTGTGGGGCTACGTCAAGTCTAAAGTCTACAGAAATAAGCCAGTAACTATTCCAGCTTTGGAAGACAACATTTCCGAAGAAATTCGGGCTATTCCGGCCGAAATGCTCGAAAAAGTTGCCCAAAATTGGACTTTCCGAATGGACCACCTAAGACGCAGCCGCGGTCAACATTTAAATGAAATTATCTTCAAAAAGTAAATGTCATGTACCAATCTAACGTTTAAAATAAAGAACCGATGAGATTTTGCAAATTTTATGCGTTTTATTGTTTAAAAAAGTTCTCAAGCTCTTAAAAAATCACCCTATATTATCAAAATGTTCGTGGCATGAAAACGAAAATCGACGATATATTTTTGGCCTCGAGCGATTGTAATTACGATGTCATAATACTGACTGAAACCGGACTTGACGATCGCATTAACTCTCTGCAACTGTTTGGAACATCGTTCAATGTTTTTCGTTGTGACCGTAGTACCCTTAATAGTAACAAAACAAGTTTTGGGGGCGTTTTAATTGCTGTGTCACAAAAATACACCAGCTCAAAGATCGAAACAGTGAATGGTCAATGCTTAGAACAAGTGTGTGCGAGTGCCACTGTTAAGGGGAAAAAAATGTTCATATGTGGTGTGTACATCCCTCCTGATAGGAGTCAAATCGTCGAAGTAATAGAGGCACACATTTCCACCGTTATTGAACTAAACTGTAAGGCATCTGCTGATGAAACTATTCTTGTTTGTGGTGATTTTAATCAGCCTCGAATTGTATGGGATTATGGACTGGATACCACGCATTGTTTTAACTCTTCTTCGCTGCCCGCTGCGAGTACGGCGCTGATCGATGGCATGGATTTTTTGAATCTTCACCAGTCGAATCAAAAGAAAAATCATCTCGGACGGGTACTCGATCTAGTGTTTTGTTCCTGTGACCGCTCATTGTTTGTTGACGAGTGTGTAGCTTCGCTCCTACCCGTTGACCCGCACCATCCACCTTTAGTAATTTCGTTGCCCATTGAAGACAATAATTCACGACACGCAGCAAATTCGGGAGACACACATTTACGGTTAAATTATAGAAAAATTGACTTCTCAGCTCTGATGGAATATTTGCAGAATTATAGTTGGACAACTCTGCGCGAAACGGATAATGTTGATGAGATGGCATCGTCGTTTTGTAGTACTATCTCCCGTTGGCTCAGTACAAATTTACCATTTGTTAAACGACCTATTTCTCCCCCGTGGGCCACATCACGTTTACATGATTTAAAGCGCAAGCGCAATGCTTGGCAGCGCAGACACCGTCGTTGGCGGAGCTTAGAAACAAAACAAAATTTCAAAAAATCGAGTGATGAGTACCGCAAATTGAATGCCGGTTTATATATAGCTTACGTCATGCGAGTTCAAACGGATCTACGTAGGAACTCCAGGAATTTTTGGAACTTTGTGAATTCGAAGCGAAAATGTTCAATCATTCCTCAGAACGTTTGTTTTGACGATGTGACGTCTGCATCAACATCAGACTCATGTGAGTTGTTTGCTAAATTCTTCGCTTCCGTGTTTACTGAGAAAGTGGCCTCCAACATCGAAGCTGAAGTCGCCGCATCATATGTTCCTGAAAACTTGGTGGATTTGCGTACATTTATAATCACTCCCGAAATGATCAGTGCTGCAGCAAAGAAACTGAAGAGTTCGTACTCGGCTGGACCTGATGGAATTCCTTCTGTTGTTTATACTCGCTGTGCAACTGCTCTGCTCGAACCATTATGTTACGTGTTCAACAAATCGTTCGAGCATGGTATATTTTCAACGATATGGAAGCAGTCGTTCATGTTTCCAGTCTACAAAAACGGTGATCGAAAGGATGTGAGAAATTATCGTGGTATTACGAGCCTATCTGCTGCCTCCAAGCTATTCGAAATAGTTGTCAGCTCTGTTGTTCTTTCTCGTACAAAAAGTTATATATCAACCGATCAGCATGGATTTATGCCAGGACGATCCGTTAGTACAAATTTGCTCGATTTTACCTCCACCTGCTTTTCGCGTATGGAGGAAAGGGTACAAATTGATGCAGTATACACCGATCTAAAAGCGGCTTTTGATCGTATAGACCACCGAATTCTATTATGTAAACTGATGCGACTTGGTGCATCACACAAGTTCGTTGAATGGTTGAGTTCCTATTTGTGTGGTAGAGTCCTACGCGTACAATTGGGAACCTCAGTTTCATCCCCGTTTACGAATAAATCAGGAGTTCCACAGGGCAGTAATATGGGTCCCCTTTTGTTTGCACTGTTTTTCAACGATGCCGCTTTGCTGCTTGGTTATGGATGCAAGCTGATCTACGCTGACGATTTGAAGCTGTACTTAGTAATTCGTAATTATGAGGACTGCGTCCATTTTCAAGAACTGCTAGATGAATTTGTCGCATGGTGTCGACGAAACCATCTTGTGATCAGCATTGCCAAATGTCAAGTAATTACATTTCACCGAATACTTCGTCCATTAATCTTCGACTACAAAATTGATGGACAAACACTTACAAGAGTTGACCGTGTTAATGACCTTGGTGTTGTATTGGATGCAAAACTCACATTTAATCAACATCGTTCTGCTTTAATATCTAAGGCAACGAAACAACTCGGATTCGTAAGTAAAATCAGCAGAGATTTTAAGGATCCACATTGTTTGAAGGCGTTATACTGTTCCTTAGTGCGACCATTGCTGGAAAATGCCAGTTTGGTATGGAGTCCATATCAACTCGTTTGGAACTTGCGGATTGAGCGTGTTCAGAAAAGATTTATTCGGATTGCGCTAGGAGACCTTCCCTGGCGAAATCCCTTGGATCTGCCACCGTCCCTGATCGATGTCGACTGTTAGGTCTTGACACTCTGGAACGACGAAGGAAGATTCAACAAGCTGCGTTTGTGGCGAAGATTATCAACGGCGAAATCGACTCTCCAAAAATCCTGTCTCTCATCGACTTCCGGGTTTCACAACGAACTCTACGATCAACAGGTTTGCTACAACGAAGATTCCATCGGACATCGTTTGGAGCCAACGAACCTATTGCAGCGTGTGTTCGAACTTTCTCCCTAGTTGAAAATTTATTCGATTTTGGTGAATCATCGCATAAGTTTGTTCAGAAAGTGTCGCAATCCTCGATTTTATAACTTAACTTTATATTCATTAAGACTTTTATTGTCAGATGGAACAAGCAAACAAATAAACAAATAAACAAATAATGTTCAACCCATACGATAGATTTATGTGATAAAACTTCTCATCAAAATAATAAAATTAATGCTGGCCCGGTACATTTTGCTCATATACGAGAGAGTAAAAGAAAAATACGACGCGCAAAGGGAATTGAGCGAGCCACGTGGTCGATTTAAAATTCAACACGCGACCCTCTGTCCTCAGACCTTAAAAGGAAAATCTAGAGCTTGAGTTAAAACACATTTGATAGAATTAAAGCAGCTAGAGTGGTGTGAAGCAAGAAACTGCTTAGTAATCTGAAGAAGAGGTCAATCGTCATTCTCTTTACGGATGAGAGACTGTTTACTGTCGACAGCGTGTCCAACAGTCGCACCACACGTCGGAGAAAACACAAATATGGTTGAGGGACAACATGCCTCAATTCTGGTCCAAAGAGAAGTGGCCACCTAGCTCTGGATTTCAGTGTATGGGCTAATATTGAAGCACGTGTATGTGAACATCCTCACTCGAATTTGATCTCTCTACGGACCTCCATAACAAAACGCATTGCAGAGAAATGTCATCAGATTATTTTGTCAATGTCTGCAAAAGCTTCAGGCGTCGTCTAGAAGCGGTCATAAATGCAAATGGCGTTACAATTTTCTTGTGATATTATGGATTCCAAGAAAAATAAACGAAATTTTATACCTTAACCCCCTATATCGAAACATTTGTGCACTTTTTTTGATGACAACTATAATGAAAAACGTGCTCAATCCACCTAGCAGTGAGATGATACCTTTTTTTTATCAATCCGCCTGTGTTTTTCGCACGAATATTCTTCGGTGTTTCAGTATTAATGACATTATTCTAATGTCCGTCGTTTTAAGTGGCAATTTGAAATTTTAATCACTCATTACTCTGCAATGTCGAAACTGCAAATCGGATCGAATTTGAATCTGAAAGTGTAACAATCGATTAATTATTCCATGATATGTCGAAGTAATTTCCACTTTAGAGTTTAGGATAATTTAAGGTACTTCCAGAGCCGGCAGAAACCTTCAGAAACCACCATAACCCAAACCGATTCATATGACCATATGACGAAAAAATCGCAATATTTTTGAGTTCAACTTTAAAGCTTTTCGGGATTGTCATCTTCTATATCGCTTTGAATTTTAAAAATTCATCATCCTACAATTCCAGAATCGGAAGTCAGAATTGGATAAAATTGAATATATTTTAATTTGAACTTTTGTTTCTGAAATTCGGTTTTGCTTTTTTTGAGAAAACGATTGAGCTTTGAGAAACGATTCGATACTGGAACCGCAATTCGAAATTCGGTGTAGCCGAAGTCAGTTAAATCCACCTCAGGAGCTGTATAGTTTACATTTGTTTCAAAATGTTTGAAAATCAATGTAGACATCTTTGAGGAATCGTAATGCGAATTAAATTTTTGTGTGCCTTCCGAAACGAAAACTGAATACAATCAAAAATGAAATAAGTTTATATATTTATCTACTATCCAAATCTGTTAACCCGATAAACCTGGAAGTTGGATCTGACTGAAAAACAAGATGTTTTATAGAATCTTAAAACTTTTCATTTGAATCTTAGATGATTCTTAGACTTCATATCAATCTTAGATAGGTTCAGCCATCTACGAGAAAAATGAGTTACACAGTTTTAATTTCGTTTCACATATCATCCTGTAGTTCCGGAACCAGAGGTCGGAACCAAACATAATTCAGTAACCTTGTTTGGGAGTATACGACTTTTCATATGAATTTGAGTTTGTAGAAAACGGTTGAGTCATCTCCGAAAAAAATTGAGTGAAATTATTTGTCACACACGCATTTGCTGATCTCGACGAACTGATTCCAATGGTATGTGGTTGTTATGTTCTTCCAGCATTTATTGTAAGTAGTTTAAATCAATATAATTATGGAATTGCTTTCAACTCGAAAATTCTGCCATCATCTGGTTTACATATGGCATATTCGAACGATTATGTTGCCAAAAACGAACTGTGCTAAAATCGGTCCGAGGCAAAATATCATGCTATACACAGTCTTTTGGGTATTTAGAAACAAATGTATGTAACAGTATAAAAAATCGTGTTTTATGTAGATCCCAAGCATTTCTTTGCCAGACAGCGCTCGAAACTTCTACTGCTGGAATAGGAGAAAAATTCGCTTACACAAAAATTCCGATGTCTCCGTTAAAAATGGACGGATTTTAACAATCTATGGCTTGTTGGATAGGTATTACCGTGCGGAATCTAAGTCTGAAAATATATTCTGTTTTCAAGGTCAATTTTGACAGATACTGTCTTTATTTTGACATAAAACTTCGTATAACTCAAAAAGTAAACATCCGATCTCAAAACCTTTCAATAGCGTTCTGGGTGATGGGGAGACCTTTCATTTGCGACTAGTTTGATCAAAATCAGTTCAGCCATCTCTGAGATCTCGACCTCTTAGTTGACAACACACATACAGATACACACACATACATACACACACACGGACATTTGCTCAGTTTGTCGAGCTGAATCGATTGGTATATGACATTCAGCCTCGGAACATTTTTTTAAAGTTTGAGCGAATTCTATACCTTTTTTTCTATATTTATAAAAAAGGCGGGTGGGTAATGTCAGAGACATAACTGGATGTCGTGAATACGAAAACAAATGACATGTTCCTTAACACTTCCGAATATCAATTAGATGATCAATTGAATGAATTATGCAAGTATTCCCCTTTTCCACATTTTTCGCAAAAACAAAGAAGGCTTCACTTGATCTCGATTACTGTGAATTTCACACTGCGAAAAGTGCAAAAATCTAACCAAACTGTTCTACATTTGCACTAAACTGAGGATATTTTCTTTCGATTTGCGAACAACACATCCTAATAATTCTTTAGAAAACTTTTAGAGCCATTAGAACGGCTGATTTTTTATAATGCTTTCCAACGATGCTTTTTCATCCATCGAAATGACTGGCAGCTGTGACGTAATCGCTCTTGTCGGAAGCGAAACTAGCTTTGCAAACGACACAAAACACATCTGCTCGCAGTGGCGATAGAATCCAAACTGATTCAATTTTTGTTAAGAGATTTCCTTTTATGTGATTTCGTTTGTAGCTTTTTCACTAATGGGCGGTCCTAACGGCTATAAAAATAGCCGCATATAGAATTTTAATGTCGATTATTTCATTTCGGATTTGCATAATTTATTGAAAGAAACTGTCAATGTGCTGTAGGGATTCGTTTCTAGCATTCAGAAGGACCAAATTGAGGAACTCACTACGATATTCACCACTTTTCGGATCATTTTTCTTGAACGATTTGTTGTACAGCAGCAACTATTTTCTTCTCTTCCTCAGAACGCGTTCTGATTGGCTGGTGTTGACATGGGTCAAATGAGATAGGTTTTTCAATAGTGTACTATTGAAATACTTCAATGCTTTTGCTATACACGTTTAAGTTGAAAAATTTCGATTCTATTGGTAGTTAGATTATATAAATCCTTCCACAGATCACTGAGCTATGAACTTTCAAAATACGAGAAAGGCAAACGCGCCATATGAATTATCCTCTTTGATACTCGTTTATACCAAACATTTCAGAAAAGTTTAATTTTGAACTATTTGAGATTATGTCACACAACTGAAAATTTTATCATAAAATTGTGATCATATTTCCGATGGCATGTAGCAAAAATTATGTTGGTTCGTTAGATACAACAAGAGATATTCACGATCAAAAACTTATCACTCTCTCAGAGGGTAAATTTTGAAAAGGCACCCCATAGTAAAGTAAGTCGTATTCACGACAAAAAATGGTAAAAACAACTAACGATTCACTTGTGAAATTGACAGTTGCGTTCTTCTTATCTATAAGCTTCATTATCTGATGTAGTCATAGCTATACTGGGTATATGTAGCTTAAGCATATTTATTTAACCAGTACTTGGGAGAAATCAATTAGTCCAAAGATTACTAAAGTTTCAACATTAGAAACTGTGTGCTACCTACGAGCGATGCGGCAGTCAACTCCAGAGAATCAAGAACATGTTATTACCGAGAACAATGACGTTGAGACTCGCCGTCACTTCCAGCTGGCAGTTTCATCAGCGAACCTTGACACCGCTGGTTCCCGGAGCATGCGCGGTTAATAATCTGCTAGACAGTGATTGTCACATGCATTCCCCAACTCTTCCGTCCACTCACGTCACGCTGGTGCACGAGTCGGTGGTGTGCTGCACATGTCACACACAGTCATAACATCCTGCCCGCGTACGATGCACTGCACAGCACTACCCTGTTATATCTAGGTTAGCTAAGGGTATGGTTTTGAAACTTTCGGATGCCTTGCAGAATCCATTCACCGTTGTTCGATGGTGTCACTGGCTTTCTACCGATAGGGCAGCAAACAGTGAACCCGATGATGACGATGACGATGACGGTGACAATGACGGTGGGACTACCGAGGGCGGGCGATCCTTGCAAATGTCACTCCGTTAATTGATTTTGTGTCTCTCCATTTACTTCTTGACTGTTGCTACCGCCGCACTGCACGGCTGGATGAGCTGAGCTGAACTGAGCTGGATGGAGATGGATTCGTTGGATTCCCGTTGCTGCCTGTTGTACGCGATGTTCACATTTGTTCCGACGTGACGCCGGCTCTGGCGGATCTGCTGCGCACGGTTGAATGAACAATTGAATGGGATGGCACCAACTGACCGACGCTGGAGTTCCCACTGATAGATGGGTATGGCTTCATCACGGGTGGCTTCATCGTTGCAATATGCTAACAGCGTGTCGTGTGCACTCGGAACCTTCCGACGACTCCGATCGACTATCGTGGAAATGGAATTGACGTGAAGTGAAAATAGATGTTTTCCCGGTCATAATTACTTTAACAACGGGAGCGATAGAATCGATTTTACTAGTCCACCTAGCCTTTGAACAATGGCCCCAAAAGGGACCGCCAACCGACACACGGCCGACTGGTTGGGTCTTCCGGTCTGGACAGAGACCGGATCAGCTGATGAATGAATTCGGGCCAAAAGGTCTCCTGTACAAACGCGTCAATATCGGAGACCATTTTTCATCGGTTCACTGAAAGAGAAAATGACAAACACAGCCCAAAGAAAGCTCGACCGCTGACCGACCGGCAACGAGGGACAACCGGGCTCCGATTCGTAGAACAAGTGTTTTATGTCACGACCAGTGATATTAATTTGGGGTGATTCTTTTTTCCCATTGCGGTCATTTGTCATCATTCTTGTTGCTTTGCCCGTGGACGCTGTCCGATGCGATCGAATGTCTGATATTTCGAACAGTTAATTTCGTCGATTAATCAATTGAGCAGCTGTTGCCAGATTTATGGGATCATAAATTATGTAAGCCAAAAGCGGACGAGCGAACGAACCGCTGCCTGGTACCGATCGAATCATTCTGATACTGCGTTTTATCAAACTTGTTAAACAACTTGAATGATTTATGAAATTGAATGCAATTTTATCACTTTCGCGGTATTAAAAAAAAGTACAATTACTACACCCATGACTTTTGTTGCTTCCCGTTTGTTTCTTTGTTGATATTTTCAAACTAAACGATTGCAGTTAAAATAGTGTTCTGTATTTCATCATGAAAGAGTGTTAAGTTACTTCATGTCCTAAGTCAACAACTACTGTGAACTCAAAACAGGTTGGAGAGTGAAGAGTTGAATTCGAACTCCACTGACATTCGTCAACTTTTTTTTTGACTGACTTGTTGTCCATGGATGAGATACTGATATAGCTCACAACCGATTATAATTTTCCAGTGGAGAAAAATATCTGACACCACTTGCACACGCATTAAAACCAATACGTAGATTGTTATTCTTATATTAAACCTTGGCAACATTAAGTGTTATCCGGTGGATTTGATGTTTCCATCATAAAGTTCGACATTTTTCACCATTACCATTTTCAGAACATTCTGTCATTTGAGCGCTATTTGTTTTATTCACAGTGAGTTGAAAACAAAATGGAATTGAATCGTGAACATTTTCCGTGCAATGATTTATTATGATTTTCGTCGTTGGTTATTAAGACAAGAGTGCTCCAATCAGCTTAGCTCGACTTTTGGCAGTGTAGCGCCATCCTATGCGACTGTAAAAAAACTGGTATTACGAATTCAATTGTAGTCGTAGTTCGCTTGCCGATGAATTCAAAGAAGGTCATCCAAAATCAGTTTGTTTTGCCAGAAAACATCGAGGCTGTGAAAAATCTGATAATGGAAGGTCGCCATGTGACGTATCGTGAAATGGAGGCAGCCTTGAGAATTAGTGTGAAAAGCTTATATGTTATTTTGAATGAACATTTAGACGGGAAAAAAAATTGTTCACGTTGGATTTCACATAATTTGACAATCGCTCAAAAAAAGACTCGTGTCGATTGGTGCAGCGAAATACTGAAAAATTCAATCGCGATGGGCCACCCGCCGTATGGTCCTGACTTGGCACCTAACGACTTCTATTTGTTCCCTTCCGTGAAGAATAAACTACGTGGAAAGCGATTCAATACTCCTGAAAAAGCCGTTGAAGCGTTCAAAAATCATATTTTGGGGGTACCTCAAGAAGAGTAAAAAAATGTTATGAAAAATTGGTTCTAGTGTATTCAAAAGTTTATTGATCATCTAAGAGAATATTTTGAAAAACCATTTCCGAACAACAGTCATCAGTATAACACTTTTTTTTCATTTTTAGGCTCAATATATTCGTAACAACCCTCGTACACATAAAATTCAGTTAAAAAAGAGCCAAGAAAAAAATGCGAAAATTTTCTAATTAGAATCTATCAGACTGTGAACCTTAACTAAACTGATTATATTCACTTCCGATTTGCATATTTTAACAGATAAGTAATTTTAATAGTTCTTTAAATAACATTTGGATCCATTAGAAGGGCTGATTTTGCATAATGTTCCCCATCGTTGTCCACTTTTCGTTGTATTTTGCTTCAGTGCATACGACCAGCAGCAGGATCACGCAATCGATCTTCTTTGAAGAAAAACTTGCTCTGCGAACGTCCCGCTATTGATTCAATACTGAACTGAATTCTGGAACTGGAACTTAGTTCTGTACCTGAAACAACCGGAATGATGCACTTACTTTACTTTCTGCTCAGTCAACTGCGCAGGCTATAATGAACGAAATATATCAAGTGTTTCCTTTTATACCTACCCAGATACGAGAAAGGTGGCGTGAAATTGCTTCTTCGATACTCGTTGATATCGAACATCTCGGAGAACTTTAATTTTGAATTATTTGTGATTATTGTATACAACTAAAATTGCTAACATAAATCAATGATCATATTTCCGATGGAATGTAGCGAAAATTCTGTTGATACGTTAGATACCACTAGAGATATTCACAATAAAAAACTTATCACTCTCTCAGAGGGTGAATTTTGAAAAGCCGCCCCATAGTAAAGTAAGTCGTATTCATGACTAAAGACTGCCCCAGAAAGTATGGACGCACTTTGATTTCGCTGTAAATAATTTTCAAGTGTTAGATATTCAAATTTTATTCGATATACTGATAATATTAAACTACAACAACAGAACATTATTCTCAACATTTGCTACTTAGCCATTGTAGACTAGCTGGTGCACCTTATTGCGAACGTTTCTCATTCAATTGCGTACAGACTTCTTGGCGACACTTTTTTCCAATCTTTTTCGAACTGTTGAATGGTTTCGGCTGCCGAGACATGTTTCCTAAGATGTGCCTTCGTTAATGCTCAAAATTCCGCAATTGGTCGAAGTTGTGGGCAATTTGGTGGGTTCACGTCTTTTGGGACGAAAGTGACATTTTTGGTAGTATACCATTCTACCGTTGATTTCGAGTAGTGGCAAGAAGCAAGATCTGGCCAGAAGACAACAGGATCCTTGTGGCTTCGAATCATGGGTAGAAGTCGTTTTCGTAAACATTCCTTGATGTATATTTCGCTGTTCATTCAAGCAGTGGTGATGAAGGGTTTCGAAATCTTACCGCAGCTACAAATTGCTTGCCAGACCATAGCTTTCTTACCAAATTTTTCGACTTCAATCGATGTCTCGGACTGGTCTAACACTTGCCTGGTCTAACACTTCTCGCACCGTATAATATTGTGGTCCCGGCAAGGATTTGTAATCCAGTTTCACCTAGGTTTCGTCGTCCATGATTATGCAGTTCAAATTTCCAGTAAGAATCGTATTGTACAGCTTTCGAGCCCTCGGCCTGATCGATGCTTCTTGTTTCGGACTACGTTTTGGTTGTTTTTGTTTTTTATAGGTTCGAACATTCAAACGTTCTTTAGCACGAAGAATATTTGACTTCGAAGTTCCCACTTTTTTGGCCACATCCCGAACTGAAACCTCCTTCTTTTGTTCGGACGCCTTCAGTATACGTTTATTAAACTGAGGGTTAGCAGGACCTTTTTTTCGACCCGTTTTCGGTTTATCCTCAAAGGTGTTATCCTCACCGAACTTCCTGATTGTATTTCGCAAAGCTTTTTCACTTACTCCATCCATTTTTTGCTATCTTTCTCAATGACAGTCCGCGTTCTGTGCACCATTTGTACACAATTTTTCGCGGTTATTCTGCTGAAAGTCCACGCATTTCGAAACAAAATAATGATAACGAATAAACAACTGCACAAGTGGTTCGAGAAGAGTGTAAACAACAGGACGCAGCCATAAAAATAGACAGATTCTGAACCATTGCGAAATGACAGCGGATTGTGGTTGCGTCCATACTTTCTGGGACAGTCTTTAAACGGATGACATAAATATGGTACGAAAACTTCAGGAGGGATATCGAAACTACTCGAACTTGTAGGTCTTATATGTTGATGATCAGACAAATTTACATTGCTTAACACATCACTCAATAACAACACTGTTTTAATCCACCTAGTGGTGCTATAATGCCTTTCTCATATTACTCATGTTTTCATTAATATTACTATTAGGCATACATTTCGACTACTATTTCCGATACTTCCGGAGCCGGGAGCGGGAAACCCGCACAGCTGAAATTGGTTTGTTTGGTATTTGAAACAGTTTTGGACTAAATTTGGCAGAATTGTTACGCTTTTTGCATTATCGCTCTATATATCAAGTTGCAGGATAAAATTCTACATCCATTTATGGAAACATAATACTTTTCGTTTATATCGGTATACTTAAAGTCAACACATCTGGTCATAAACTAACCATATTGATTCGGCTTTATTCGTCCGTGTCATGTATGAAAACACGCTCCTGAAAATAAAACTTTCATACTTACTGTCCTATAATTCCTAGACCGGAAGTCGTACCTGGATGAAATTTGCTTGTTTTATATGAGGTTATAAGATTTCATTTATTATCTCATTTGAATCTAAGCTTGTGAAAATTTGATGAACGGTCTCTGAGAAAATCTAGTGTACTTTTCCAGTTCGTTTTTAACAATTCACCCCGTAACTCCCGAACCGAAAGTCGGAAACTGATTGAATTTGATAGCACGCTATGAAACAACAAAGCCGTTAATTTGAATCTAAATTGAAGAAAATCGGTTGAGTGGTCTGTGAGGAAATCGAGAGCACGTTTTTGTTACATACACACATACATACAAACACATACACACACGTACAGACATTTTCTCGATTCGTCGAGCTGAGTCGATTGATGTATGACATTCGGCCCATTAGGCCTTTGTTAAAAAGTCGGTTTTCACAGTGATTGCATAAATTTTCTATATGAGAAAGGCAAAACAGTCAAAAGCAAATGTCAAAATATGATTTTATCCATTAGAATAAACTCCTGCTGGCGCAATGCAATCATTTCAACGCTTTTCTAACTTCTCTATGGAATGCATGTAGAAGGATTTGTCTTTTACCTTAAAATGAGCTTCACATTAAGCAATAGGTTCTTCATTTGAGTTGAATTTCTCACAGGCTTGCATTTTTTTCGAGATCACCAAATAGCCAGTAGTCACTGGGAACCAGATCTGGACTATACGGCGGATGACGAAGTAATTCGAAATATAGTTCTATCAATTTAACCATCGTTGCCATCGATTTGAGCGGTTTTTTTTTCGACACATGAAATCGTTGTTCCTAGATTTTTGCATTCAAGCGACCTAACGATGCAATGTAGTATTCGCAATGGATTGCTTTTTCTTTCCCAAGATTGTCGATGAAGATTATACCATGTGCATCTTAAAATACTGAACTCGTAACCTTTCCTTTTCTTCCTTTGGTGTGTTTTTGGATGTTTCGAACATAGCTCACCGGCTGCAGCCCAGTGAAGTGCTGGAACCATATTTCATCCATTGTCACATTTTGACGCAAATAATCTGATTTATTACTTATAAACATGGTCAAACACTGTTCCTAATCTTCAACACGTTGTTGGTTTTTGATCGATTGTGAGTAAACGTGGTATACACTTAGAAAGGGCTTTCTCATGGTAAAATGTTCATTTAACACACGGGTTGAAAAGACCCGCGCTCCACACATAGATGGCGCTAGATTTATAGCAGTCACCTTTTTTTAGTTAATACTATCCTTTAAAAGGCAGCTGTTAAAGTTTCATGATATTCTATTCAATAGTATGTGAGTTATTGTGCTAAAAGTGACGCTGCTTTTGTTACACCCAAACCTCCTTTTACGAACCTTATATATGTATGTATGTATACTTATACACTCACTCATCTGCATATATGTGTATATATTTAGACATATAAATGATCGCTTTTACTTCACCATTATTTATATGTATTGAGAAATACAAATATTTGCACACATGTGTACGTATATTAATACATACATACATGTATAAGTTACGTAAATGGAGGTTTGGGTGTATTTTTAGAACAATGGATCAAAAACAATTTCGTGTTTTAAGTTTACACTCCTTCTTAATACCGTTTAAGCGAAGTAATGGCTTGAAAAGTGTTATGGAGACTCCGTTTCATCAGAAACAACAATAAAACGTTGGTTTTCTGACTTCAAACGTGGTCGTAGAGACACCGTTGATGCAGAACGCAGTGGACGTCCAAATGTGGCGGTAACATCAGAAAACCTAAAAAACACAAAACCGGTTCGAATGAGCGAAAGGTGCGTGAGTTAGCAGGCATCGTAAAGATATCAAAAGAACGTGTTGCATTTATATTGCATGATCGTTTGACTATGAGAAAGCTGTGTTCAAAGTGGGTGCGACGTTTGCCTTCGAGAACGACCATGATCAAACGTAACAAACCAAAATTTTTGCGTCGATATGTGACAACGGATGAAACATGGATTCATCACTTCACTCCGAAATCAAAACGATAGTCATCTCAGTGAACAGCAACTGGTGGACCTCGTCCAAAGTGCCCGATAGCACAACAATCGGTTGGAAAGGCTATGATCTCGGTATTTTGGGATGTGCGTGGTGTATTATTTATCGACTATCTTAAGAAAGAAAATACCATTAACAGTGAATATCATATAGCGTTATTGGAGCTTTTGATGGCTGATATTGCATATGGCAAAGAAAAGCAACTTTGTTCCATCAAGCCAACGCACCGTGTAACAAGTCAAGCAAAACAATGGCAAAACTGCATGAATTGAACTTCGAATTGCTCCCACATACACCATATTCGCCAGATTTTGCTCCCAGCGACTACTGGCTGTTCGTAGACCTGAAAAACATGTTCGCCGGCAAAAAATTTTGTCCGAATGAAGATGTTATCGCTGAAACTAAGACCTATTTTGAGGCAAAAGATAAATCGTTCTACAAATGTGATATGTTAGAGCGGCGCTGGAATGATTGCGTTGCTCTTGATGGAGATTACGTTGATTAATAATGTTAGTTTTGAACCAAAAAACTACAAGGATCAGCCTCATGGGGCCATTGATGTGGAACAAAGCAATAAAATTTCTAATGATCTACAATCAAACAGTTCAATCAATCGTCACATTTTTGAATCCGCAATTGCACGAGAGTCTGCTTGGATTGATCTTGTTCAGGAACCAACACCGAACATTGTTTGTTTTATAACCGACGAAATTACACCAATATTCCAAATAAATGCAATTATATCTTTGTACATACTTGCGATACGATTTTGATATTTAGGCTTCTCTTCGCCAAACTTGTGTTCAAGTTCTGTATGTAAGCTACTATGGGGTGCCTTTTCAAAATTTACCCTCTGAGAGAGTGATAAGTTTTTGATCGTGAATATCTCTTGTTGTATCTAACGAATCAACATAATTTTTGCTACACGCCATCGGAAATATGATCACAATTTTATGATAAAATTTTCAGTTGTGTGACATAATCTCAAATAATTCAAAATTAAACTTTTCTGAAATGTTTGGTATTAACGAGTATCAAAGGGGATAATACATAAGGCGCGTTTGCCTTGCTCGTATTTTTAAACCTCATAGTTCAGTGATCTGTGAAAGGATTTATATAATCTAACTACCAATAGAATCGAAATTTTTCAACTTAAGCGTGTAAAGAAAAAGCATTGAAGTATTTCAATAGTACACTATTGAAAAACCTGTCTCATTTGACCCACACCAGCCAATCAGAACGCGTTCTGAGGAAGAGAACAAAATATCTGCTGCTGTACAACAAATCGTTCGAGAAAATGTTCCGAACAGTGTTTAATATCGTAGTGAGTTCCACAATTTCTTCCTTCTGAAAGGCAGAAATGAATCCCGTACAGCATCCGGATAGTTTCTTTCAATGAAATGCAAATCCGAAATGAAATAATCGTAATTAAAATTCTATATGCGTCTATTTTTATAGCCGTTAGTACCGCCCATCAGGTAAAACCAAACCTCTCAACATAAATTGGATCAGTTTGGATTTTATCGCCACTGCGAGCATATGTATTTTGTGTCGTTTGCAAAGCTAGTTTCGCTTCCGACAAGAGTGATTACGTCACAGCTGCCAGTCATTTGCATTGGTGAAAAAGCAACGGTGGAGAGCATTACACAAAATCAGCCGTTCTAATGGCTTTAAAAATTTTCTGAAGAACTATTAGGATTTGTTGTTCGCAAATCGAAGGGAAATATCCTCAGTTTAGTGCAAATCTAGAACTGTTTGATTTGATTTTGGCACTTTTCGCTGTGTGAAATTCACAGTAATCTAGATTTCACTTGTTTTTGCGAAAAATGTGGAAAAGGGGAATGCTTGCATAATTCATACAATTGATCAACTAATTGATAATCGGAAGTGTTAAGGAACATGTCAGTTGTTTTCGTATTCACGACATCCAGTTATGTCTCTGACATTACCCACCCGCCTCTTTTGTCTTGCTGTCTAGCTTCAACCTACTTCTAGCATGCTACGCGTAGAACTGAAACGTTAGCTATAATTTCGCTTCTATTTATAGATTCGCGTGCTTCCAACAGCTTCGCTTTTGCATAGATTGACCAATCAGAGCGATGCTTTCCCTTTGATATATCGCTTACTCCTTCAAAAAGTCGTCTTCGGTAGGGACATCCGGTATGCCGGAGATTTTTATCAGACAAAATAGAACACTGCTTGCTATCAATCAAAATTTCAATCATATATCATTGAAAATACGTGGCTTCATACATTCAAATCGAAACTTAGAAATATTTCCAATCAAAAGATGAAATAATATTAATAATTGATACAAAACAGACTGAGATGTAAGTGTTTAAAATCTGACCACATTTCTACCTGTATTTTTCCTTGAGTTCTGATTTGCACCCCTATATAGAAAATAAAGATGTGTTCCACATAAAAAAGTCGTGTTCTCTTTGTTAGGCCCGGGACTTTTCAGCTCAAGTGTTATCTCAAGTAATTTCAATTTACGTTTAGATTGAATCAGTTTGTGGACTGTTTTTTTTTATGTTATCTGGAGGAGCCACTCCAATTTAACGGCCAAAATGTTCACCGTCATCGTTTAAATTCAGCAAACCAATAATAATGATTTTCCAATAATAAACGATTTCCGATAGAGAAGAACCGGAATAATAATGTTGAAACCATTGCATCTTGTACAGTTTTTTTTTTTCATCGAAAAGCAATGATAAATTAGCACATGAAATTGTTTTGAATCCATTGTTTTGAAAATTACAAAAGCAGCTTGACTTGAATGTCTGTCATTTTTTTCAGAGCTGGTACTTCCCAAATGTTATATCCGACCTTTTTGGTCCCAATGGTCAAAAACCGAAAAGGCAATTAAAACAATTTCTCTTACATACGTTATTGAGAAAAGGTATCGTTGCATCATTAGGAAAATTATTACTTATTTTCTGTAACTCTGTAATTACGAACCGTCTTCGACTGGCCAAGGCATAGCAGTTCAGATTGACCTGCTCGTGAGACTCTGTAGCTCAAGTTGAACCACAAAAAAAAATGTCCGATTGTTTAACAACGTTTAATAGTTGCGCCATTACCTAAGAATAAATACATTAGGCAATTTTTGCAACAGACTGAAGAAATGCTTAAATAATCGTTTTTAAACAGTTCAGGAAATTGACATACCAATTAGTTGAACATGAATATACAGTTCTGCTTTTATTGGTGCCGTTACTTTTTTCGCAGAATTTCTTCATTTCCATATTTTTCCAACCATCACATAACACCGTCTAATCTTAAAACCTCCTTCCCTATCGCGACTTACACTCATTTTGAGGAAAAGCTAAGCTAATTATAACAGTTATTATTGCTTCAAACGTGGCACCTTTCAGATCGGCATCGTCGTCCGCTTGGAGATATCCCGCTGGAATCCACTTAAGTTGTGACTCTTGAAAGCCCAAGAGCTGTCGGTGTCTGTGGAAACATTGACAGGGGGGACAACCACTCTCTACTTCACTGACTGGATGGGGAAAATGTATCGAGCATGACCGTCCACGGGAAGGAAAGTTGAAGTGACCCTCGCCGTCGCACTCGCACTCGCACTCTTATCCGCTTCCACCTGGCAGCAGGTACTCAGAAACAGAAAACATGCTCCAACTATGTTCAATGCGATGATGTTCCTTTTGACCACGTCGTAATAAAACTGTTATGTACCATTCAGCACAACAGAACGTGTCGGGAAAATGGGCACTCGAAAAAATTAACGTTGTAATTTCCGAGCGCGGGTCGGTGAAAACGTTAGCCCAAATAGTTATTGGCTTCCTTACGGCGGGTGACATGGGCTCCATTACCTACTTCGGCGTCCACACGCGATACTGACTCGAACGGAACGGAAATTCCAATGCTCGGTGATTAAAGCAATGGCACTGCTGAGATGTTCTGGACACTTGAGTCGTCTAGTGGTGTAACTACATGGTGATAAACTCTTCGTTGACTTACAATGCGAAGAGCTTTCTTTAATCTTCTCTAATGCATTCGTATATTGAAAAGTGCACTTAGACCAAACGCTCCCAGCTTCTAGAGCAATGTATTTCCAGAGATAACAACAACAACAGCAACAACAACAAGACTGTGTGTCACTATTCCCAACCCAACACTATAGATTCAGCTTTTCCCAACCTTTAATCCGAGCAACACATAGCTGCAATGTACCGTTGTCGTTGGGTCGGGCGACACACGATAGTTGCTCAAAGCTTTTCCAGGCACATTCCATACCAGCCCGCTTCGCATTCACCCCCCCCCCCCCCTCTACTTCACAGCACATTATGCTTCCAGCTTCATCGGACCATCGAAGCGTAGAGCGTTCACATTTTCGCTTCACTCTCAGGATTATAATATTGAAAATACATTGACTGGAAAAATATGATTGCGAAAGTACTTTTTATTGTGTTTGCTCATTTTCATACTTCACTTTCTCCTATGACGACAGCGGCAACAGCAGCAGTAACAGCGATCGACAAATTTCCCGACAGCTTCCTGCTCATATGACGAAAGGGGTACGGGAGTGTGTAGGGGAGCTAGGTGGCCTGTAACCGATGTAGTTCGCATCATTTACGACTTATTCGTTTCTACGTTTTTTTCCCCACCCCTTTCCACCGCGTTCCGTCCCGACGAACGATTATAGATCACTCACACCGGAGGAAGCTACCAGCAAAGCAATGCTAACTGAATTCTGCCTCTGGCAGAGCGAGGAATCCAGAAACTTTTTACACCGGATTAAGCTTCTTCTCACCGATCTGGATGCTGGAGCCATACGGGGCGGCAGTATGTGGGTGTGTGTGTGTCTTACGGATTTTCCGTCAAATTGGAAGCAACCAAGTGTGAGAAATCGAGCTCAGGAGGATTACTGAGCTAGACACTTTCTTTCTAGTGTCGCTCGTATCTCTTTCCGTCTTAACAGTCGTGTGCTTCGGAATCGATCAGTGTTTGTGGGTGCTAATAGTAGATTGCCCAGAAGAAACGTTGTGGGGCTTGCTGTTTGGGGATGGGCACTTTCTTATCGTTTCCAGTGTTTTAAAGCTTGGCAATCGAGTTCGATTGGTTCAGTGCCTTAATTTGAAGATTTTTTTCGGAAACCGGTTGACTGAAAGCTGAAAATCTAGCAATCGATTTAGTTTTTTTCTGCTAAAATAACAGCGGACATCCGGCTCAAAACATAATAAACTGTGCCCTGCACGACGGCTAACAGACGCTTCCTTAATAATCACACCGAAAACTACAACAAGAAGATATTTTCATACTTTCAGCAAGCAAGCTCGAAAATTATTAGTTATTTGCAAACTCACGAACGGTAACGAAATTGGAAACGTCCAGCCAAACTAGGGCTGGTACGAACGCGATGAAAATATTACCTCCGATCAAGATCCCTAATTTTTGCACAAGCTGTGCTCAACAAGGGAATTACGTGGCGCTCCAATTTAGCTAACCTCGGCGGTGGAAGAGAGCCATGTCGCAGCGACAAAGCAAGCAACAGTAGCAACAAGGAAAACAAAAACACCACCGTCCGGAGTAACGGGGGCCCAAACCCAAACAGCTGCAATCTGGCTGATATGCAGGGCGGACGGCAGGACGCAAGTTTGGCCCAGAAACCGAACCCGAAAGGAAAATGAACGATGATTTATACTGGCAGATAACGAAAGTCCTGACTTTCTCTCCAATTTTGCGCTCGTAAATTGTTTCAATATTTTTTATGACCTCACGGCAGGGATGGGTTTGACTGCATTCGGGGAGAAGTCAGTCGACAGTTGCTTCCAGTCGAACTTTTATTGCTGCAACGAAGGGAAACCCGCATCGTCCGCGGGTTACCTCTCCCCGTTCCAGGTTCGGTCTGTTTCGGGATAATATTGACTGCCGAGTTCTTGAGTTCAGCCGGTTCCGTCGGTGCTGTGGCATACGGCTAATTTTACTATACATTAAAAAGCGGGGAAAACGAGCAACATGAGTCGTTGCCGCCTCCAACATCCGGAACCGGATGGACGGAACGATGTTGGATTTTTTCTTGTTTCTCGCCAGAGTGTGCCTCCGTTCCGTTCGTAACTTTTCAGCCTAGCTGTAGTCTAGTAAAATTTGCACCCGTACGTATGTAGTTATCAAGTTCCTCAACGCCCGAAAGATTAGTGTGGTTGAGGTTCGTTTTTTTTTTCTTTCCGGGCCTGTATGAAGGCGTTGAAGGATCATTGAGTGGATCCTCGTACCACACCATGTCTTCCCGATTCAGGCGAAAGTTCCATATTAATCCTGACAAGGTCATAAAGTCGGGTAAAGGGCTCAGATAGATGTATGATGCGCTGATTTATATTGCACCATTAAGCACTGGGAAGAGGCATCGCGTGAGTCCCGATTCGCCGGGTACATTCCAAGATTACAGTTAGGACATAAAGCGTATGTGGCGTAAAGGAAACACTATTATTTCCGGTTCGTTACATTTTATTACCCAACTTTGAAGGAATTACGCATCGGTAGAAAATCTGTGCGGTCGTATATTATCACGATTCAATGAAGTCGGTTTGTCCTAATTTGAAGGGAAGCTGGAAGCACCAAAGTTTGTGCTTGTTGGAAATTAATAGAGCAAATGATTGAGATGTACAGAATCATAAACCGTAGCAATATTTGGCAACTATAGAAATTGAGCTGAGAAATCAGATTTTACTCTAAAGACTGTCCCAGAAAGTATGGACACAACCAAAAACCGCCAGTTCGCAATGATTCAGAATCAGTAAATTTTTATATCTGCGTCCTGTTGTTTACACTCTTCTCTAACCACTTGTGCAGTTGTTTATTCGTTTTAATTAGTTTGTTTCGAAATGCGTGGACTTTCAGCAGAACGCGGACTGTCACTGAGAAAGATAGCAAAAATGGAAGGATTAAATGAAAAAGCCGTGCGAAATGCAATCAGGAAGTTCTGTGAGGATAACACCTTTGAGGATAAACCGAAAAAGGGTCGAAAAATAGGTCCTGCTAACCCTCAGTTGGATAAACGTATACTGAAGGCGTTCGAGCAAAAGAAGGAGGTTTCAGTTCGGGATGTGGCCAAAAAAGTGGGCACTTCGAAGTCAAATGTTCTTCATGCTAAAGAACGTTCGATTCTTCGAACCTATAAGAAGCAGAAACAATCAAAACGTAATTCGAAACAAGAAGCATCGATCATGCCGAGGGTTCGAAAGCTGTACAATACGATTCTTGCTGGAAATTTGAGCTGCATAATCATGGACGACGAAACTTACGTGAAACTCGATTACAAATACTTGCCGGGACCACAATATTATACGATGCGAGAAGGACAAGTGTTAAAACAGTCCGAGACATCGATTGAAGTGGAAAAATTTGGTAAGAAAGCTATGGTCTGGCAAGCAATTTGTAGCTGCGGTAAGATTTCTAAACCCTTCATCACCACTGCTTCAATCAACAGCGAAATATACATCAAGGAATGTTTACAAACACGACTTTTACCCATGATTCGAAGCCACAAGGATCCTGTTGTCTTCTGGCCAGATCTTGCTTCTTGCCACTACTCGAAATCAACGGTAGAATGATATACTACCAAAAACGTCACTTTCGTCCCAAAAGACATGAATCCACAAAATTGCCCACAACTTCGACCAATCGAGGAATTTTGGGCATTAACGAAGGCACATCTTAGGAAACATGTCTCGGCTGCCGAAACCATTCAACAGTTCGAAAAAGATTGGAAAAAAGTGTCAAAACTTGTCGCCAAGAAGTCTGTACGGAATTTAATGAGGAACGTTCACAAGAAGGTGCGCCAGTTAGTCTACAATGGCTAAGTAGCAAATGTTGAGAATAATATTCTTTTGTTGCAGTCGAATATTATCAGTATATTGAATAAAATTTGAATATCTAACACTTGTGAATTATTTACAGCGGAATCAAAGTGCGTCCATACTTTTTTGCACAGTTTTTAGATTTAAAAAAAATTTACACGCTTTTTTGCAAGTTCGTGTCCATCGTCATTCAAAAATTATTGCACTTTTTTTTTCAAATTCTGATTGATATGCCATCATATGTTTGCCAGAAGTTTTAGGAGGAAAACAAACGCAAGACGCAAAATAATTCTTCATCACGATAATGCAAGCTCATCGTCGGCTTAAACAACCGAATATTTGAGCACCCAATACGTCTAATTGATGGACCACCCGCCGTATGGTCCTGACTTGGCACCTAACGACTTCTCTTTGCTGTTAAAGCCTGCAAAAACTATGTTTTGGGGATACCTCCAGAAGAGTGGAAAATTGTTTAAGGAAAATAGGTTCAGCGTATGCAAAAGTGTATTGATCATATTGAGGAATATTTTGAAAACCAATAAAATCATTTCCGATCAAATAAAATACTGTTTTCATTTTTAGGCTAAATACATAAGTAACAACCCTCGTAAAATTATATTTGCATCATCTATATTAATCGAAAGATAAAGGCTTCTTTTCTCATTCCGGAAAGGTATGTAACCACTTAAGGGCTGAGGCCAGTATGTTTTAGAGCGTTTTAGAGGACTATTTTCACGCTTAAAATCTGTTTTTCTCAGGAACGGTGACGAATATCAAAAAACTCCACTGACTATCTCTTAGAAAACTAGTTTAGATTATTCTGTGAAAATTTCAGAATATTTCATTGACTTTAGCGGTCGGGAAAGTCTTTTTTCTGAAGGATGAATTGCATAGCTGAAAACGCCGTCTTTCAACTTGTTCATTGAATATCTCGCCTTGTAAAGTATGAATCAAAAATCTATCCTGACGATGTCTAGATAATTCAATTTAGATGCGATAAGTGCATAAAAACATATATGTTGTCGCGATAAATGTAAAGTGAAAGTTATTTTTGTGAATGTAAGTCGATTTCTATGGCGTTCCCTGGTAACGTAACGAAAAGGCTGCCAAACAAGCGGTAGCTTTATTGGATTTTATGTAATGTAGTCAAACTTGTAACCGAAAATATCAAAACTTTCTTGGCCACCCGGCCACATCGAGATACATTTTGCACATTTGCGAGAGAGCATGGAGAAAAATGTAATACGTAGAGCGAGCCACGTGGTTATACGCGGCCTACTGGCCTCAGCCCTTGAGGAGTATTTTAATAGGGGTGGAGTGTAGCAAGTGTCATAAACAAGGGGGGGGTCATGGGAAAATTCATATAACTTGACAAGAATCGATACGTTTTGAAGACCATAGAAACATTTTGCATACCTTAGATATGACTAAACGTGGTTGGATGTAGCAAGTGCCTTCTAGAAGGGGGGGGGGGGTGAAATGTTTAAAACGGCATAGTTCCGAAACTACTGAACGGATTGCCACCATACTTGGCACAGATACTTCTTGCTCTACTGAGATGGTTATAAGGTTATTCTTATAGGGGAGGGAACGTAGGAAGTGTACATAACAGGAGGGATCATGAAAGAATTAGTCTAATTTGACGAGAATCGATACTTTTTAAAACCATCGAAACATTTTGCATACCTTAGATATGGTGTGCTTTGGTGGGGTGGATGTAGCAAGTGCCTTTAAAAAGGGGAGTGTAATGTTTGAAACGGCATAACTCCGAAACTACTGACCGGATTGCAACCAAACTTGGCACATATGCTTCTTGCTCTTCCAAAAAGGTCGCAAGGGTATATTAATAGGAGAGGGAGCGTAGTAAGTGTTCTTAACATGGGGGTTCATTAAAAACTTTGTAAAATTTGACGAGAATCGATACTTTTAAAGACCGTAGAAACATTTAGCATATAATAGATATGATTGTATGGGGGGTGGATGTAGCAAGTGCCTTTAAAAAGGAGGGTGTAATGTTTGTAAAGGCATAACTTCGAAACTACTTAACGGATTGCTATCAAACTTGGCACATGTGCTTCTTACTCTAGCAAGTGTCCTTAACAAAGGTGGTCATTAAAAAAATTATCTAATTTGACGAGAATTGGTACTTTTGAAGATCGTAGACACTTTTTGCACAACTCAGATATGATTATAAGAATATTCTGTGGGGAGAGGATGTAGTAAGTGCATCTAAAGAAGGTGTGTAATGTTTGTAACGGCATAACTCCGGAACTATTGCATGAATTGCTATAAAATTTGGCACAGTTATTTCTTGCTCTTCAAAAATAGTCATAAAAATATTTTTATGGGGGAGGAAGCGTAGCAAGTATCATTAACAGGAGGGGCCATGAAAAAATCATAAAATTTGACAAGAATCGATAACTTTTGAAGATCATGCAAACGTTTTCCATACCTTAGATATGATATATATGGGGGGTGCATTTAAAATAGGGGATGTAACTGCATAACTCCGAAACCATTGAACGGATGGCTCTCACGCTTGGCATTGCTGCTTTTTGCTCTTCAGAGATAGTTGGAAGGATATTTTATGGGGATGGGAGCGTAGCAAGTATCCTTAACAGGGGATAGTTTTTGAAGTCCATAGATACTTTTTGCTCAACTTAGATATGATTATAAGGGTATTCGTGTGGAGTGGATGTTTGTAACGGCACAACTCCGGAACTACTGAACGGATTGCTATCAAATTTGGCACAGATACTTCTTGCTCTTCAGAGATGATCATGACATTTTTAGGGGGGAAAGTGTGTAGCAAGTGTCCTTAACATGGAGGGAGAGGGTCAATGACGAAATTCATATAATTTGAAGAGAATTGACATTTAGACTAGAAGGAGAGGTTTTTGAAAATAAATTTTCATCTACCATTTTTTGTAAAACAAGAGAGTGGCAAGAATTTCAAGGTCGTAGTAGATAGTATTGCTGTTGTTAATTTTAATGCAACGCAAATTTCTTCAAATCATTTCAAAAGATCTGGTTCCATTATGCTGGGAAAATCAAAGAACTAAGTGAAAATAATCCTTAATTTGCCTATGAACGCAAGTGTATTTAAGTTTCAGAATAACTATGAAACAAATAAACGAATCGCCACCAAGTTTGACACATGTACCAAAGGTGGGAATCGATATTTTTTGAAAAGCACAGATACTTTCTACACTTCTCAAGGTAATCATGGAGGAGATCTGTAGTAAGTTCACTGACAAAAAGAAAGTTTAATCAAAATAGATTATAAAGTTATTTTGAGGGTGAGGGAAATTAGCAAGTGCTCCGAATAAGTATTCTCACATTGATCTGAACTGACGAAATCATACAATCAATGTGCATTTTATTATGTAAATTGAGAAAACTGTCGACTCAAGGTGATGGAAATAAGTTTACAACAACATTTGTATTAACTGAATTATTATTCTATAGGTTTTCCTCCCCGATTTAGTAGACTAGCTGGCGCACCTTCTTGCGAATGTTCCTTATTAAATTCCGTACAGACATCTTTTCGACAAGTTTTGACACTATTTTCCAATCTTTTTCGAACTGTTGAATGGTTTCGGCTGCGGAGACATGTTTCCTAAGATGTGCCTTCGTAATTGCCCATAATTCCTCAATTGGTCGAAGTTGTGGGCAATTTGGTGGATTCATGTCTTTTGGGACGAAAGTGACATTTTTGGTAGTATACCATTCTACCATTGATTTCGAGTAGTGGCAAGAAGCAAGATCTGGCCAGAAGACAACAGGATCTTTGTGGCTTCGAATCATGGGTAGAAGTCGTTTTTGTAAACGTTCCTTGATGTATATTTCGCTGTTCATTGAAGCAGTGGTGATGAAGGGTTTCGAAATCTTACCGCAGCTACAAATTGTTTATCAGACCATAGCTATCTTACCAAATTTTTCGACTTCAATCGATGTCTTGGACTGGTTTAACACTTGCCCTTCTCGCACCGTATAATATTGTGGTTCCGGCAAGGATATGTAATCGAGTATCACGTAGGTTTCGTCGTCCATGATTATGCAGTTCAAATTTCCAGCAAGAATCGTATTGTACAGCCAGAGATGTCTATCTCCTCTGTGTGACGAAGAGCAAGCAAATTTCTCCCCTCGCACTGACAACTTTAACGAGAGCTCTTCTCTTTCACATATATACACCACTGTTGTATAAAGTGTGCACGCATCATGAGTGCGTTTGTTTATTTCCTTTTACCTCCTCCACTGAGTCGCACCAAAGTGCTAGAGCATTAGCTAATAAATTCTCTGAGGTGGATGCAGATACCTTCACAGAGGTGTACACGCCGGTGAGCACTCTGGTGTATGGTAATTTATCGTTAAATTTTCGGTTTTCATTGCAAATTTTTCATAGAAAGGCCAGATCTACTCTCTATTAATTGAAGTTTACAGAAGTGTTCACTCACCGTCACGCGCCAGTGATCACTTGGGTGTATTTAGGCGAGAGCACATGAGAGCGATTCGTGCGAAGAGAATGTTATTCTCTCGCACCAGCTTCTTTCAACACAAGCACGCACTCAAAGTCTGTCTGTCTGGAAACTGAGAAGAAGTGCGCTTTACTTTTTGTGTTGAGCGGAGCAAATGTATCCGCAGTGTATAGTTGAAACCTACGCCCTGGTGTATCACTCTAGTGAAATGCCATCTCTGTGTACAGCTTTCGAACCCTCGGCCGGATCGATGCTTTTTGTTTCGGACTACGTTTTGGTTGTTTCTGCTTCTTATAGGTTCGAAGATTCAAACGTTTTTTAGCACGAAGAACATTTGACTTCGACGTGCCCACTTTTTTGGCCACAACCCGAACTGAAACCTCCTTCTTTTGCTCGAACGCCTTCAGTATACGTTTATCCAACTGAGGGTTAGCAGGACCTTTTTTTCGACCCGTTTTCGGTTTATCCTCAAAGGTGTTATCCTCACCGAACTTCCTGATTGCATTTCGCACGGCTTTTTCACTTACTCCTTCCATTTTTTGCTATCTTTCTCAATGACAGTCCACGTTCTGTGCCCCATTTGTACACAATTTTTCGACGTTGTTCTGCTGAAAGTCCACGCATTTCGAAACAAACTAATGAAAACGAATAAACAACTGCACAAGTGGTTAGAGAAGAGTGTAAACAACAGGACGCAGCCATAAAAATTGACAGATTCTGAACCATTGCGAAATAGCAGCGGATTTTGGTTGCGTCCATACTTTCTGGAACAATCTTTATTGATTTACAAGTCGTTCAAATTCCGTTATTTTTTCTATGGGAGTAACGACAACTGTTCGTATGGTGAAGGCAGTTATTGTAATTTTAGCCATTCAAACGACCTGTCGGACTCATTATGATGGTTAAGGATTACGAGAGAAATTATGCGAGTTGTTGCCAACATTACGGAATAATTGTCGTCCCTTTCTCTACAGTCATTCTAGCTATTACATATATTACTTCGACAAACTTATTTTGGAGTTTGTTCCTATTCCAAATTTGGCCACCATTTTTTTTTGTTAGTTGTAATGCTTCTTCTGACGAGACAAGTTTTTCTTACTGTGTAGGTATGATTGACTTAAGCGATTATATAAGCAAACTATTATTACATTGTCAGGTAAATTTTCCTTGCTACAATTCTTCCTATTTCTAACCTACTGCCTTTCTATTCATATTCCGGATCTCATCCGTCTCCCCATGGAAAAGCGACAACAACGACGGAAATGCTGAGCAGTAAATATGATTTAAAGTGCACAACCATCCAGTCGAGCTTTCCCTTTCGGCTGAACATGGGGATAGCGTCTCCCGTGCAAAGCGTCGCAATGGGAAAAAGCAGCACGAGAAACAAATAGCAACGGGATGCCGAAACCGGGAAAACAAGTGTCTGATGGTAGTTTCGACAGCAGGAACTCCAGGTCCTGCAGCGTTCTCAACCGGCGGAATTCTTAACGCTCCTTAGCGCCATGAAATCAGTGCAATGATCTATGACGTAATATGATTCATTGCATCGGTCGGGCATCCCGCCCGATGGTTTTCCCGGTGTCTATCCTCTCCGACGCTTTGTTGTGCTTTTATTTATTGATATTGCCCGAACTGCTTCGGCTGCCGGATGCGAAACGGAGCAAAGTGTTGCATGGCGGAACTTCGCCGCTCAATGATTGAAGCGACTGTGTAAAGGAGACAAACGCGGCGCCAATGAACTGTGACAATGAAATAAATGGCTGAAATTGGGGATATTGCACGTAAATGAAATAGTATCTGGCGGAGCTGCTTTGTGCGGGAGTGTGCTTTTATTTGGCGCCCTACTTCGGCACGGTGACGTTACGACTTTCGACTAGCTCGGAATTTGATTTCAATCACCATTAAAAAAAATCTCGTTAGTGTTTTGGAAAATTTCATCATCGTCTTTCGTCGGAGCCGTCGAATCAACTCAGTTCACACTGACAACGACGGTCGTCGGAATCGTTAAACAGTCTTTGCGCTGAATAAATGGCATTTATATACGGCACTTCTTCCGATGCCTGCCACAGATATGCCGACTAAGTGAAAAGAAATCCGAAATTCCATAATCTGAATCCAGTCAGGCATAATGTACGGATTTCGTCTTGTTTGCCGAAAATGCCGAGTTATGTCGGGTGTATGCGTGACAGTTCTGGATGTGGAATTTTCTTTGTTTGTGCACGGAGAACCCTTCGATCATAAAATTGCGATATCGCAGTTTTTGATTTTTGCGACAGTTGATTTAACTAATTTCTTTTTGATTCAACCAATATGGTTTTTGATTTGCATATATTGAAGTAGTTAAAAAATATGTTGTTTTGAATGCTGTCAAATGCCGGAGACAGTTGAAAGCAAAACAATAATCGCAATGCAAAATCAACAACTTTTTTAGTTGAAATCTGTTCGCGTCGCTTCAAAATGTCAATGAAAACAACATCGATGGTTAAAGCGTTTGGTGAAATTGTGTTCATTCGATTTGAGAAATTTATGATAACAAGTGTTTATCCTATTATTAATTAACCCTGTTTAAGATAAAAAAGATTTGGTGACAAATTAGAAAATGATCATCTCGTAATGTTTCAGGTATGCGCAAAAATTTTATGCTTCAAATTCGATCATTGATTTACTTCCAGCAGACTGTTTTACTTCCAGCTGTTTGATACCGACGATTATGTTCATGCATTAGCAATAAATCGCTTTTTGACATGAATTTAATTTATAAAAGTAACAGGAGCGAAGGGTTTCAAACGCACAGAACGCGCTGCGATTGAATGGCGCGTTTGAATTGCCGTCGCAAAATTCCAATTCCCAGCGGTTGATGCACCAAAGCTCATATAAATTGACTAAAATTATCAGTGCATAACTTTAGTTCAACCGTTTGAAGGCATCATTTTAGGTAAATTTAATAATTTCGCTAATTTACTCGCCCCTCCGGGCACTTTTGCTGATTAAAAACGTTTTTCTACATCAATCATTTCCGATCGAATCAGAAGTATTTTTTTTAGAATTTAGATCTTTACTGATCTCAAAACAAACAAACAAATAAAACCGATTTATTTTTCAACTAACAGAATTTTGTTTCAATAACAACACCAGTTATTTCAACTAAAATATTTGTTGAAATTGAAAGGTATGTGTCCTAACTAATTGACAGCATTTTTTTTTTAAAACAGTTGAATTAGTTGTTTCAACCATCGTTTCTGCTAATCGAAAAACAAAAATGACAGTTTAGTTGAAACAACAATCGATTAGTTGTACCAAATTTTAACCAATCGAATTCAGAAAAACAACTAACATTTTGGTTGTTTCACGATCGCGAGGGGTTCCGTGTGGCAAAGGAGGTTTCTTATGGCGTTTTCGTTTTTAATTTGCACTACACCGGTGCAGTGCTACACTGAGGCATGAATAAACGAACAAAAATGACGAAAACATAAACAGTAACCATTGACTACAATAAACGATTCCATTGCACAGAGCTACACCAAACTTTTGATGAGTGCTACACCAGTGGTATCGGTGCAGAAAAAGTGTAGCACTGGTGTAGTGCAATTGGTAAAAACGAACGGTTTCAGTGCAGCTTTCGCTACACCAGTGTATTGCAATTTAAAAACGAAAACGACATTAGTTTCTGAAACAGTCAAAGTGATCGAAAATACGGATTGACTTCTATCGTCGGTCTAGAAAAAGTAGCACTTGACACAAGATTCCAACCGGCTGCTTGATTGTGATACGCGATGTGAATGCAAGAAAGGTGTCACTTCCTCTTCAATTTCCGCGGTGATAAACAAACCGTTCATCGTTTCAGGTGAGCAAAACTGGTTGCATAGCGACCGTGCGCAGAGCGAAGCCTATTTCGATGAGCATGGTGTGGCGTCTCGGTGCTGATTGCTGTATGGCGGGGATGTTGTTGTGCCATTCACAGCACGGCTGGCGATGTGGTGTTTGTGGTCGGTTGGAGGATCATGGCACGGGCATCTCTCGCGTCCCGCATTTACACCAAAGACCATCACGGGAGCAGTGGGGCCCGGTCGTTTGGTTTACGTTGTGGGTGATAAATCCTTTCATTTTTCACACTCCTGGTTTTCCGGCTGCTCGTTTGAATGCCGCCCTCGAGCGCTGTTTGGGAAATAAAGATAAGAGATGTTTACATGCTTGGCGCCACGTCAATGAGGCCCTCCGTCGGTCGCTGTCTTACAGTTCCACCCTCCGTCTGATAGCGAATCGACTGACGTGTCGGCTGATGGCTTTAATATCTCATAAATGGATGTGCGGTGCGTTGAAAGGAACGGGTGTCTTTTGCTACCGGCACAGATAAATCATAAGATTCAGGCACGATAGCACTGACAGAGAGAGAGAGAGAGAGAGAGAGATTCAACAGGGCTTTCCATCAGCCAGCCACATGCTTTCGCTCGTATCTCCCTGGAGACGACATATCAGAAGTCGAGATGTCCCATTAAACAACTGCCGGGCTACCAACGGATTTGATCAAACGAATTGGTTCATTATCTTTGCCATTGTATCGCCGAGAAAAATTGTCAACTAATAAGGCATCTAACGTATCGGTTGATCAACAGCGGTTGTGTTATTCGAACACAGTTTGGTGTAGAGTGGAATTCCTTACAACAAATTAAATAGTACAGTTTTGTGCTGAGGATCAAAGGGTTTTTCAAACGTTTAATTTTTTTCCTCCGCCCATGATGTTGTTATGGCGCTAATTAAAAAAAGGGCTTGGGGTTCATTGCGGAATTGACACCACTTATGTTTTTCATTGAGAACACTCGTGGAGTGTTTTGCTCGATTCGTGCACTTTTCGTGCAGTCGGGCAATCAAAACAGGTGCACTGTGTTTCATTGATTTGCACCGCACGAAAAAAATGCACTTTCGGGGCAATTCTCGGGCAACTATTTTGCACCCGTTTTCTTTTCAGAGCAGCAACGACATTAGTGTTTTATTCGGACAGGACCAGTCTAGAGTATAGACTCTCATAGTAACAGACTGAAGGATACAAAAGTGGTAAATCTGGCTACAAAATTATATTGGTTTATCGACGGGCAACACTGTAAAATATGCAAGCTGGTGAGCAAGTTTGTTATTTATTTACATTTGGCCTTAAATGTGATGCAAAAACAATTCGCGTTGCGGTATGAAAAATCTCGGTTTTTTGAGATTCCCCACCGACGGAAAGGCTAAAGATGAGTGGCTGAAATTTTGCAAAATACCGAATGACTTTCCTATAATCGGAAATAATAGATTATGTAGTGTAAGCTCGAATGCGGTATAATTGATATAATTTATTGTTGATCTTTCATTTTCTTCCAATAGTTGCACTTCACCGAAGTTGATTTATACATGGATAGTAAAAATTCCTGGAGCAATTCCACGATATCAAAATGTACCGCAACTGAGACTTTCTAAGCCGGTACTTAAATTTGACGATGACTATTGTTATAGTGATCATGAAAACTGTATGCCAGAAATCGTTCATTCAAATAGTGTTGTTGAATCGGTACCTATAGATGTAAATAGAAGGTACATTGAGCCTGTCAAGCAGAACCACAGAAGTTTGATTGTGAAAAATGAAAAGATTGAAAAGTACTAACTATACGCGTAGTGAAATACGAAAACTAATATTTCCATTGCACAGGGAAGTTTCAAAATAGAAATATGAGAACAAACATTTAAAAAAGAAAACTAGAAATTGCTAAACCTGATTTCATGCTAACGAAATTGCAAAAAACTAAATCAATATGCATTGATAACGACTGGATCAACAAAAACCGCGGAGGTGGTCTAATCAAAGCATAATCAAAGGATTACAGACCAGATTTTATTGTGGATACATAGCTTACGAGATAGAGCGAAAAAAGCACAATTTACCTAGCAGTAGAACTTTGAGGGAAAGACTGCAATACCTACACTTTGAAAGTGGCTGTCTCGATGATGTCTTTGAACTTCTTAAGAATAAGAGTGCAGCCATGAATTGTATTTGATGAAATGGCAATTCAGCCGGAAAATATGTACTGTGTAAAGAAATTCGTGGGAAAAATCACCCTCCCGGGACATTCATCAACATAAATTCGAAGTGCACGGAAAGACCGAAATCAGCATTTTGGCGAAAAAATTAGTTGATTTTCTGATTTTAGTTAGTTATTTTTTGAGACGACTAAAAAAATCTTACTTTTGCTAATTTAGATTTTCTAATTCTAGTTCCCTTAATAATAATAAAATATTTGTTGAAATGGCTATTTTTTTAGTTGAATTCACCAATTAAACTTCATATCCATTCAATTAATTTCTTAGTTGAATTAGAGAAATAAAACGTTGTTTTCAACCAACATAAATGGTTGAATTGGTTTCTGCAATTAGCAGCTATATGGCGCTCTGTGACCGAAAAAACGTTAACACCGTAATGACTACTAGCCACTAGATGGCACACTACTACCAAAAAATTTCAGTCGCGGTTATTTTTTCTATATTGGCAGGTATAAATACGATGTTGTATTGGAGAAAAAGACATAAGCGAAACATAAACTTCTTTTTGAAAATTTTACTTCTAAATCGCCGTTTTCTTCATTCGACTTCGCGAAATCGACTCTCTCACTGAAAACTTTGAGCACTCGGAAAACAAAAACCGAATACAAGTAGTACACCGGACGGCGTAGCCCGGAATGTTAGAAGATACAAAAAACATCATTTGACGTGTACAATTAGAGTGCAACATTCGAAACTCACTCCACTGTTCCGCGTAAAAACATTATTACGCACAATCGCTTCAAATGCGCACTAATTCTGCATAAATACACTTTCCACTAAGAGTGCAACATTCGAAACTCACTCCACTGTTCCGCGTAAAAACATTATTACGCACAATCGCTTCAAATGCGCACTAATTCTGCATAAATACACTTTCCACTAAGAGTTTACGTCATCTTCACATATCGGTTTGGAAATTCATAACACATGCGAAAAACATCTAAACAATTTGCAAGCAGTTTCAACAAGACTGTCGCTTTTAGCTTTTTAATGGATTGTTTTGCTTTGACACTTCTCTTGAGTTTTTGGCTTATAAACTTGTTGATAAAACCTATTTCATTTTTATTTTCTTTGTGCTGTCCTTCAGTAATGACAGTGATAGATAAATAGAAACAAATTTTCTGATTTTAATAACGAAATTAGTTGTCAATGAGAATTTCGTGTTGGATTGAAATATTGCTGGTTTGTGTCCAGAATATTCGCCAACTAAACACATTATCTAAAAATAAGATTTTTTTTAGCGAAGTAAATTCTCAATTTTAACTAATGTTATAGTTATTTTGGAAATTTTGTTGTTAAAATCAACTAATTCAAAAACAGTAATACGAATTAGGCGCAGAGCTAATTTCGGTAGTTCCGTATGGTTTTACTAATCGGTTCCTTAGATTCACTAAACCTATTACAAAGAACTGATCATGATTTTTTTTTTCGTTGAAATAGCAATTCGTAACTTTTGCTCTTCCTAGTTCCGCCTTATTGAATTTCTTCGCACCGTGTGAAGCGTAGAGGTCGGATAATTGCCGATTTTTCATGGGTTTATCTTCACCCGCACTGACGAAACTACCCATGCAGCATCAATCATAGCAACCCATGAGTCAGCAGACAAATTTTGACAGCTCTATCAGTCAAATTCAAAATTCTAATCATGATTGCAAAAACAGTGACGCATCTCCGTTCAGAAGTGTGCGTGTTAAAAGAACGACACCCCACCGCGTCTAAAACGGACATCGTGCGGACGTCGGATACCCCCCTTCCGGAATTTAGAAGAATCTATTAGTCAACAATTAGAGCATCGAAAGAAAGCCCGGATGTGGACGGCCGAAGATCTTGCGTGTCGCTCAAGAAGCTCCAAAAGAAGCTGAAGAGGAAGACCATGGGAAAAGTAGCTACATCGTTGCGTGCGCTTGGCCGCGAGGTCGGTGTAATCGGTCAAACAGTGAAAAATTAACCTGGTGAACATAAACAAATATGCCAGGAAGCGGAAGTCGCATCCACTGGTTTCGGAGTTGCAGGCATTGTCGCAGCGGCAGCGGCTGAAGAAGATGGTCAACTCGATTTTCCCGGCGAATCGTGACGTGGCGGTGGTGATGGACGACGAAACCTATCTCGCCCTGGCTGCGAAAGGCTAAACAACGAATGGCAGGGCACTTCGTATTCTAATTCCCACACGAAGGAAGTGAGCTCCGATCAGAGAAAAGGGGATGTCAAAGCTGCTGCAAACTGGAAGGTTGCGTCGTTCATCAACAAATACCATAAGAGCGAAGACGCGGTATTCTGGCTGGATCTGACGTCGGCCCACTATTCGAAGTGAGCGTTGGAGGAGATGGAGCGGTTGAATATCGATGTGATACCCAAGTCGGTGAACCCGTCCAACGTCCCCCAGCTGCGTTTCATCAAGAATTTTTGATCCAACCTAATGTGTAAGATCTACTCCAACAATTTTGCCGCAAAACTGAGGAGGAATTGATAAATAAAAACTAAGAAAGAACTCAAAAGATGCCTAAACGCCATGGCGATTGATTTTAGATATTCGGAAGTGTGAAGGAAACATGTCACTATTTATGTCATCTGGTTATGTCTCTGATATAAGCCAATCGCTTTTTATTTAAATGAAATATGGCTGTTCGCGACAAAACTAGCTTTTTATTCAATAATGAAGACTGGAACGCGTAAAAATTGGGCGACAAAAAATCGTTTTTTCAGTCACAATTCATAATAAAAAATATTCTCATTTTTCTTTTGGTAGTTAACTTCTTATATTCACCCTTATTCTAAATAACGACGCATCGTTTTTTTATCGTATTTCATTCGTATTTCTAGCAACGCTAGCAAAATCAAAGGTAGGATTCGACCGAACCATGTTCTATCGAATAACCAATACACCGTTATTCAAAATGAGGGCGAATAAAAGGAAAGAATGTTCGTTGATTCATTTGGTTCGTTAAATCCGAATTGACGCGCCTTTCGCTAAACTCCTTCCATTAAATTGTGTGTAGTGGTCTTATTCGCCGCCGAACACCAATTAAATGTAAACTGCTGCTCGTTTTCCATGGATTTATTAGTTTTTTTTTGAGAATCCGTTTGACCAAGAAGGGGGTACCACAACCATGTTGTTCGCATCGTACCACTCGTTTGCCTTTTTCTTATAGTGGTAGCTCGCCAAGTCCAACCAGAACAGCACAGGTCTATTATGTTTCTTCAGGAATGGTAGCAGCCGCACTCTTGGATGTAGATCGCTTGGTTGATGGTTCCCACTGCGATGAGAATGCCGCTTTTTAGACCTCACGTGCATATTTGAAAGTTTTGGACACCTTCCTTTTTTCTGATACGGTATAAAACTCCCGAATATCCCGGAAGTTGCTTGAAATCCGCCTTCACATAAGTTTCGTCGTACATGACAATGTCGAATATTCGTATCAGTGCGGTAAAATTTCATTTTCAATCGAATAATATCAGACGAAAATGCATTTTATGGCCACTGACCGTCAGTATATAGATTGAAATTCAAGTGAAGCTCCCAGAATTACTACCGTCAGTTGAATAATCATACATAGTTATTTGATATGCCTTCTGTAATTGATATTTCAGCTACCTGGCTTTCATCTAGTATCATGAACCAATTCAAATGTTTACATAATCTTCATTTGAAGGCCGCTCTCACACTATGGAAAAAGATATTTTGTTACACCGAAACCTCCATGTACGAACTAAACGGGGGTTCGTAAAAAGAGGTAGTTCGTAAAAAAAAGTTAATGTTATTTTTGATTTGGTTCGCAAAAAAAGTTTACGTTATTTGAAATTTACTTCGTAAAAAAAGTTTTGTGTAATTAATGTGGAAACCGCGCATCATATGGTTATTTTCGGAACGGATGTGAAGAGTAAGTGCAAGAAAATGATGTTTGGGCACATTTCAAAATCCAAGATGGCGCCTTCCGGTTTATTCAGTTCTTCATTCGATTATCTTCAAATCAATACTCAGTTTAACCGTCGTCAGTTGATCTCTTGAAGTACACCCAAACCTCCGTTTACGAACACTTTTATACGTTACCTCTTTTTACGAACCTAATCCCAAATAACGTAAACTTTTTTTACGAACCTACTTCGTAAAAAGAGGTTTTGGCATACATCGAAAGCGATTTCCGACTCCATGAAAACTACAACAATATGGATATTTTTGAAACGGGTTTAAAGAGAAGATTCCGGAAAATGATGTTTCATGTATTTTGGAAATCCAATGTGGCGACTTCCGGTTGATTAATATTCCTTGAAAACCCTTACAATATGGGTATCTTCGGAACGGAATTGATGAGTAGATGTCGGAAAACGATGTTTGAGGTAGATTTGAAATTCAAGATGGCGACTTCCGGTTTGTTGATATTCCTTGAAACCCCTTACAATATGGATATTTTCGGAACGGGATTGATGAGTAGATGTCAGAAAACGATATTTGAGGTGGTTCTGAAATCCAAGATGGCGGCTTCCGGTTTCTTGATATTCCTTGAAAACCCTTGCAATATGGATATATTTGGAACAGGATTGATGAGTAGATGTCAGAAAACAATGTTTGAGGTGGTTCTTAAATCCAAGACGGCGACTTCCGGTTTGTTGATATTTCTTGAAACCCCTTACAATATGGGTACTTTCGGAAAAAAATTGAAAAAACCGGAGGATGTTATATTGGAATTCGAGACGACACCAAACATAGTTTTGCGGCAGCTGTTTATTAAATACTTTCAAAAAAATACTCATATTGTTAGGGTTTTCGAGGAATATCAATCAACCGGAAGTCGTCATCTTGGATTTCAGCACCCCCTGAGACATCATTTTCCGACATCTACTCATCAATTCCGTTCCGAAAATACCCATATTGTAAGGGTTTTGAAGGAATATCAATCAACCGGAATTCGCCATCTTGGAATTCAGAACCACCTCAAACATCGTTTTGCGACATCTTCTCATCATACCCGTTCCGAAAATAACCATATTGTAAGGGTTTTCAAGGAATATCAATAACCGGAAGTCGCCATCTTGGAATTCAGAACCACCTTAAACATCATTTTCCGACATCTACTCATCAAACCCGTACCGAAAATACCCATATTGTAAGGGTTTTCAAGGAATATTAATCAACCGGAAGACGCCATATTGGATTTCCAAAATACATGAAACATCATTTTCCGGAATCTACTCTTTAAACCCGTTCCAAAAATATCCATATTGTTGTAGTTTTCATGGAGTCGGAAATCGCTTTCGATGTATGCCAAAGCCTCGTTTTACGAAGTAGGTTCGTAAAAAAAGTTTACGTTATTTGGGATTAGGTTCGTAAAAAGAGGTAACGTATAAAAAGTGTTCGTAAACGGAGGTTTGGGTGTACTTCAAGAGATCAACTGACGGCGGTTAAACT
Organism: Malaya genurostris; assembly: GCF_030247185.1. Lineage (NCBI taxonomy): Eukaryota > Metazoa > Arthropoda > Insecta > Diptera > Culicidae > Malaya > Malaya genurostris. Next base: position 304,065,151 of record NC_080571.1, on the reverse strand, counting down.
GAGTTTTGATTTGAAGATAATCGAATGAAGAACTGAATGCTGACGGTTCGGTACGTCAGCGAACGTTGTGTGTGTGTCAGAGTGTGAAGTTAAGGTGAAATGTAGTCACAAAAAAGGCGCGCAAAATTTCAATCACTTGAGTTGACCGAATCGTCGCACAAAGCATAACAAGATAAACCGACACATAGAAACCAGGAATATTTTCTGTGATTGAGCGCAGTGGGCTTGTAAAAAAGACTCATTGATTCGTAATGGATTTTTGAATCCTTCACACTTTGAATATATCCCAATTCAATCGTTATTGTAATTACACTAGAACTATGAATCAGAAGTAATTATGATTGACTAACATGAGGTATATTATCCACACTGATCAGCATGGCTTTGTCAGAAAACGATCAACAACGACTAATATGATGAGCTACGTTTCTATACTGATTTCCAAACTCAAAAAACGACAAAAAGTTGATGCGTTGTACGTTGATTTCTCTAAAGCTTTGGATTGCGTACCCCATCTGCTCGCAATAGAAAAATTGAGGCGTGGTGGATTCCCCGACTGGCTGACAGATTGGATTTTTTCGTATCTCACAAATCGCATAGCCTCAGTTCGTGTAGGATCTATTCTTTCTGATCCTTTCAACATTATATCAGGTGTTCCCCAAGGAAGCCATCTAGGTTCACTACTCTTCGTACTGTTCGTGAATGACCTATGTAGAGAATTATCGTCGCCTAAAGTAATGTATGCAGACGATCTCAAAGTGTATCGCATCATTACTAGCCTTGTGGATTGCTGTGCCTTACAAATGGACGTTGACAAAGTTATTGACTGGTGTGAAACGTATGAGTATAAACATAAAAAAATGCAGTGCAATTACTTTCTCACGATCGCAATCTCCGATCGTATTTGAATACTCTATGACGACTGTTCCAGTTCAACGCGTTTCTGCTGTCAAAGATTTGGGCATCGTCCTTGATCGTAAGCATCGTTTCACCGAACAATTATCTCTAGTTACGGCAAAGGCTTACGCAGTTTTAGGACTTATCAAACGCAACACCAGAGACTTTGATGATGTGTATTGCCTAAAGACAGTTTACGTCGCTTTAGTACGCAGTATTTTGGAATACGGAGAAATAATCTGGGCACCCTACCACAACGTCCACATCGATCGAATCGAACGAGTTCAAAAATGTTTCATTCGATTTGCACTACGACGACTTCCATGGCAAAACCGTCTTCAATTACCTAGCTACGAAAATCGCTGCGCTCTGATTAATCTTCCTACACTACAAAAACAGATGAATTTTCCTTCAGCGACTGTTTGTCTTTGACTTGCTTTCAAATAACATCGACTGCCCAGCGCTTTTGGAGAGATTGCATTTTAATATTCCTGGAAGATCATTGCGGGGAACAGACTTTCTTCGACGATCAGTCCATCGCACACAGTACGGTCAAAACAATCCTATGGATGTTTGTTGTCATCGCTTCAATAATATTTATCATTTATTTGATTTTACAATGAACAAAAACGCATTTAAAATTAAAATATTTATGTTAGGTTAATGATAGTAGTTGTATAGTAATAGTCTGTGCGATAATTTTATTTTAATCGAAGACAAATTTAAATAAATAAATAAATAAATAAATAATATATGTACCCGCACGCAAAATCAACCACCCAAAATTTTTGTTCATCTAACTATTTTTTTTCGGTAAAGAATTCGAAAATATTCGACGCGTATTTTTTTTATTTCAATATGGTACGTCGAATTTTCGAGATATGAACTTTTGAAGTTTCGCGTTTACAAAAAAGAGCCTTTTTTCAACAGCCAATACTGTGAAATCTAATAAAGATACAAAAATTCGCCCAAGACATGAAATGTGCGTCTTTTCCTTAGCTTTCAAATAAGTGATTCCATAAAACTAGTTTAATGAAAAAAGTTAAAAATAATAAACAAATAAAAAAAATTTAAACTTGAGCCTAGTTTTTTTTTCTTTTTTTAGTTGAAAAACGAAGCCTTAAGGGCTTAACTAAATCCCGGCAATGTTTCAGAGTGGAAAAGATTAATACTTTCGGAGCAGTGAATTTTTCAAAAACGACCCGCAACTCGCTCGGACACGGACTTAACTTGTCGACACATGCGCCACTGATCGAATCCTAACTTTATTGTTAGAAACGTTACAGTTAAGATCGCGGTATAAAAATGAATTCAAAGATCAATTTTCACGAGATTCCCTACTTTCATAACAAAATATCTTGATGTGTTCATCGTATGCGCTGTCTTACGAATATTCGAGTAATTTGGCAAAATTTTTCTGTTTCAATTCAGTAAGATAATCGGAGGGAAAAAGCAATGTTATAATGTAAATAAATGTAAGGATTACTTCTGTATAGTCGCTGAATATAGACACAAAAAAAAACACTTTTAAAATATTGGTCACGGTCGATTTGGTCACATCCAGCAATTTTGCAAACTTGGCGTGCGAGAACGTTGGATTTTCCGGCTGCGCGAGCAAAATTTTGATACTCTGCTCCACTTACTTGGTCGTCATTTTAAACACTGGAGAACAAATGGTGAAAACTTATCATAGCAACCATTGTATATACACTCAACTTCCAAATGCAGCATTTCAGGGTGTTTTACTTCTTTTTATAGAAATACATAGATTTCAAGTTGACCAATTTTCTCACGTTCTAGTCTTTATTATTTCTAGTCCCAAAAACCATAGCACTCGGATTCGAAAATCCTTCTAGTGAAACTATAATCCGAACCGAGTTGCAATCACAAAACAAATTGTATCAACCACACAAACCTCATCATCGGTACGAAAGGCTAAACTTTCGAATTCCGTAGCTGACATTCCAACTCGGCTGTGAAGCTTAAAACTGCGTGTTTCCGCAGAGCACCAAACTTGCTCGGCTGCCGGCAGTTTCCACGGCTTTGGGAAAACTCTATCATTCCTATGCGCGGGCACGGCAAACCCATCCCGGACAATGGCGGTAATACCGCTTTAATCAAATGCTAATGAGTTTCAACAAACCCGAACCCGGTCAGCAGGAACCGCCACCGCTTCCACACTTCATTGAAACGATAAACTAACGAGACGGTGAAAATGGTTTTGCCCCGGCCGGAACGGGTTACGGGGAAAGGAGATGAGAGTGAAACTTTAGTAGCCACTAGCTTCGCTGTTGAGTTTCATTCGAAACTGTATATACAGTATAGTACAGTGGTTGGATGACCTGCCGCTTATTACATTCAGTAAGTGTAGTTTTTTTTTGTCTCGGTACAGCAGAATATATAAAGGATTGCATTGAAGGTACTTGTTCGTGTTAACTTTCAACCACTGCCCTGTTGAGCGAACGGAAAAGCCATTGCCATGTCCGAAGTTGCTCGGATGGATCGGAAAGCAGTTAATGGAATTGACTGCCTTATTTTCTTTTCTGTTTAGCATTTAAATTGAACCGCAGTGATTCTAGCAGCACTTACAAAAACACTTACCTTTCGGTGGATTCACGCCAATCGCGCTCCGGAACAGACTTTCCTCGTCGGCCCAGTCCCAATTTCGCAGCAAGGTTTTCCCACTGTACACGGTCAACATCGCGCCGAAGCACAGTAAAATGATTTGTCGTTTACGTGTTTGGTATCGATCACTGGCACCACAGCCTCCGTGGCTACCGAATTTTCTACTCTGCCTTGCACTGTGACCACTGTTGGCACTTTTCACTGACGGCGAAATGGCCGCGGCACCGCTGCTACCGGCGGGCGTGGAATGATTTTTGTGATGTTTCGCACTATGACCCGCACCGGAATGGCCACCGGCCCGGTACTTGTATCTATCACCATCACTGTTGGAACTTTTGCCGGCACTTTTCACTCGGAATCCACCGGCACTGGATCGGGGACTGTTGCTACGGAATCCCGTTGTGGTACCGTCGATCAGTTTGCTCACCCCCAAACCGATCAGCAAACAGTAGCCAACACTGGGGAGGTAGAGGATGCGTTCGGCAACTACGAAACCGACGTAGAAAAGGAGATTGGTCGCCGGTAGGAAAGGAAAGATCAGCAGGGAGATCGAGATCAGGATGGCGGCTGAGGAGTTGTTGTGTTTGGTCGACAGGTCCTCACTTGTTAGCGAGGACACTGATGATGCTGACGATGTAGATGTAGATGATGATGAGGATGACGATGATGACGAAGACGACGACGACGACGACGATGATGAAGAAGATGATGACGATGCCGTCCTCGAAGAAGTATCCATCGTCAAACTGAACGGCAAATGATCACTGCTAAAACCGTTGGACACTGGTTTGTTCCGTTGCCAGTACTGCTGCTTCTGCCAGTAGCCATTGACGCATCCTGGGGCTGCCGAGACGGCAAGTTTACTATGGTCATCTATCCGGTGGAAAAAACTAGATGGATGCGAAAGTGACAGATATTTACACGACGGATAGAAGCACCCGCACACGATAGAAGACATGTTGTTGTTGTTGTGCAAGGCCCGGCACTGGTTCGAGTGATGGAGGTTGTATTCATGTTTGCAGTCGCTGCACGAATCTTCCACGTGTCTTTCCTGGCCAGCCCGGGCCATCGCAAGTTTACTAGCTAGTTTCCTATTGAAGTTACTATTTACACTGGGCAAACTTTGACTCATCAATGTTCGACCGTTGATCCACACTGCCTTCACCAAAAGTCCATAGAACAGCATGGTGAGCAAGTTTTTCCCCTCGAACAAACTGCTGATCCGGGGAATGGCATCCATGCCCCAGTCGAAACTCAACACATCCGGATATACGAGCATTCGAAAGTTGAACATCGGCAGGTACGAAAACGTTAGAAATCGTGTCCAGATGGAACCGCTTTTAGCCGTCGGATTATCGGCCGCAGAGAACAGGGTTGCCAGTCGAGGCAACGAGAGTCGAATGTGCAGCATGGTGACCAATGCGACAATCAGGATCCCTATGCTTCGAATGCGGTTCTGAAATGGTAGAAGAAAAAAAAATAACACATAATTAGCGGAAAATCGAAATTATTTTACTTTAACGGGCAAAGAGCAACAGCAAGAATCAATCGAGTGTTTATGAACCCGTTCCGATAATCATCAACGAAGTAAATGCTATCCAAATAGCTAAAACATAAATTATTCAATTCTCACATAATCCGACTTTGGCGATAATCGTGTTGATTCAAGGGTAGGTGAATGAAAAAGTAATCACTCATAAGCCTCTGCACTGACCACTGGGCCGGGCCATATGGACACGGGGACACACGTTAGTACCGGGGAAAATGATCCACTTACCGTCATTCACCCACACACCGCAAACGGACAGTCGCACAGTGGCTTTTGTTGAGTCACTACCATGGTCAAACTTATTGGTGGAGTGAGATGGGTGATCAGAAAGAATATATTTGTTTTAGTAAGTGAATGATGTTCTAAACCAGTGATTCCCAAAGTGGTGAATTCCACTGGTGAATTCTAGCTCATTTTTAGTGGATAGTAAACTCAAAATTGACAACAGTTGGGCCATGTGTCGTAAATAGTGGGCTTCGCTTATTAAAAAAAAAACCTACTAAGATATGCCCTGAGTAAATGTGGAAAACTTTTCAATATATCATTGCGAAATACAAAATAGAAAATCACATAATACTTTATTCCTATTTCCATCCATAAAAAATACAGAAAGGAAAGCTTCAGGTTGAGAATCCAGGTCCACATTTCTGATTCAGATGTAAAGACTGTCCCAGAAAGTATGGACACAACCAAAAACCGCTGCCATTTCGCAATGGTTCAGAATCTATCAATTTTTATGGCTGCGTCCTATTGGTTAGACCATTTGTGCAGTTGTTTATTCGTTTTCATTAGTTTGTTTCGAAATGCGTGGACTTCTAGCAGAACAACGTCGAAAAATTGTGTACAAATGGTGCACAGAACGCGGACTGTCACTGAGAAAGATAGCAAAAATGGAAGGAGTAAGTGAGAAAGCCGTACGAAATGCAATCAGGAAGTTCGGTGAGGATAACATCTTTGAGGAAAAACCGAAAACGGATCGAAAAAAAGGTCCTGCTAACCCTCAGTTGGATAAGCGTATACTGGAGGCGTTCGAGCAAAAGAAGGAGGTTTCAGTTCAGGATGTGGCCAAAAAGTGGGCACTTCGAAGTCAAATGTTCTTCGTGCTAAAGAACGTTTGATTCTTCGAACCTATAAGATGCAGAAACAACCAAAACGTAATCCGAAACAAGAAGCATCGATCAGGCCGAGGGTTTGAAAGCTGTACAATGCGATTCTTGCTGGAAATTTGAACTGTATAATCATGAACTACGGAACGTACGTGAAACTCGATTACAAATCCTTGCTGGGACCACAATATTATACGGTGCGAGAAGAACAAGTGTTAAACCAGTCCGAGACATCGATTGAAGTCGAAAAATTTGGTGAGAAGTCTGGTTATCAATTTGTAGCTGCGGTAAGTTTTCGAAACCTTTCATCACCACTGCTTCAATGAACAGTTGAAATATACATCAAGGAATGTTTACAAAAACGACTGCTACCCATGATTGGAAGCCACAAGGATCCTGTTGTCATCTGGCCAGATCTTGCTTCTTGCCACTACTCGAAATCAACGGTAGAATGGTATACTACCAAAAATGTCACTTTCGTCCCAAAAGACATGAATTCACCAAATTGCCCACAACTTCGACCAATTGAGGATTTTTGGCCATTACCGAAGGCACATCTTAGGAAACATGTCTCGGCAGCCGAAACCATTCAACAGTTCGAAAAAGATTGGAAAAAAAGCGTCAAAACTTGTCGCCAAAAGTCTGTACGGAATTTAATGAGGAACGTTCGCAAGAAGGTGCGCCAGCTAGTGGCTACAATGGCTAAGTAGCAAATGTTGAGAATAATATTCTGTTGTTGTAGTCCAATATTATCAGTATATCGAATAAAATTTGAATATCTAACACTTGTGAATTATTTACAGCGAAATCAAAGTGCGTCAATACTTTCTGGGACAGTCTTTATTCCTCGGATCTCTGTTGAATTTTCGGAATTCGAGTCCAAAATCTTGTTCAAATCCAGAATTAAGGTCCAGAATCCTGCTCTCCGGATCAGAATTTAGGTTCAAAAATTTTACCAGGAATTCAGGTCCAGAATCTAGGCCCAGAATTCGGATCCCGATTTATGCTCAGGAATCCAGATCCATGTTCTGAAACTAGGTGTCCAGAATTCAGGTTAAGAGTCAGGAGTTCCGGACCTGAATCCAGATCCGGGATCAGGATTCTGACACAGAACCAAAGTCCATGTCCAGGATAAGAATTAATTTCCAGAATCCAGATCGAGAATCCAGGTTCAGTCAAAAACTCTGTCTGGTCTAGAATCTGGGTCTAAGTTCAGAATTCATATCCTTAGGTCAAGAGTTTAGTCTTGTTTAGAATCCTGAATCCAGGTCCAGAATCCTGCTCCAGATTTAGAATCAAAATCTACATCAGTAATTTAAGTCAAGAAACTAGGTTCAGGTCTAGAATCCGTATCCATGCTCAGAATCCAAGTCCCGGTTCAGAATTTTTCTGCCAGAATTCTTGTTCAAAATCCATGTCCAGATTCAGTATTAAGATCCAGAAAACTTGTCGGGTATTCAAGTACAATAAAAACTGCATCTTTCACGAAATACCACAATATAGAGCCTGTTGTTGCTTGTAGGAATCACTCTAGTGGTGGTTCAGCCGTATAGGTATGTGAAACAAAACATTCAACATAGACTTATTAAAGTTCATACTCTTGATGGGTTCCATCACATACACATTGAACTGTGTGTCAAAGGACAGTTTTATGATCTTCATGGAGTGTATCGCCCGCCCAGTTTTGACTTTATTGATTTTTTTGTTTATTTAGAAAGCTTAATGTATGAAGTCCAACCTAAACGTTCGTGCTTTATTGTAGGTGATGTGAATGTCCCAGTTAATATGATTAACCACAACATTGTGACAAGATATAGGGCACTGTTAGATTCTTACACACAGAAAAAAATAATGAATTTTGCAGGTGACAGAATTCTACAAACGACACAATTCACAACTACTTAATTTTTTAAATGGCGCAATATTCCACTCGCACAGAATTTTACTTATTCCGAGTGTAATTTACACTCGGCTACCAAGTGCCGCTGTATGGATTTATATTGATCAATTATTCAATGACCAGATATGAGCTCTGCGGTCCAGTCGAGTAACCGATGCGCTTGTGATCTAATGTTTCTCGGTTCAAGTCGCGCTGCTGCTATCGATCTTTTGTTTTTATTTCATTCGAATTCAAGACATGTAATATTCAAATCACACTATTTTACATGTTCTTGAATATAAACTTGTATGAAATACGACGCTCCATTTATGTGAATCTTATAAGATGTAAAATCACAAGATTTTTTCGAACTGTGCAGTTTTTTTTTTGTACAAACTGTTTTCCTATCATACCAACTAGTAACAACATACTTGACCATGTTCTATGTAAACTTGACGATGTAAACCGAGTACGAAATGACACTATTTCAATAACCTTAGTGATCATTCACAAGTATTATCAACTATTGAGCTTTTTGCTGATAAGGATCCAATGTTACTGACAAAAAAGGTCATTAATCGTCGTCAAATTAATCGCGAATTTTCAAGTTTTATGAACAGTATTGATATCAATGAAAATGCAGAATCTATACTTCAATAAGTAATATATACATACAATCACTTACTTGAGCGTTATAGCAGACCAGTAACAAAAACTATCAAAGTGAAGGGTTCTTACTGTCCTTGGATGTCTTTTGACCTTTGGACTCTGATAAAGATAAAGAGTAATTATCTCCAGCGCGTCAAAAGTAATCCGACAGATTTACATTTCAAGCAAATGCTTCTACATATCTCTAAAAAAGTTGATACCTTGAAAAAAAAGAGTAAACAATTGTTTTACGAAAACTTACCAATACACCTCACTTCAAATTTTGGAAAAATTTGAAAAACTCATTCGGCTTAACCAAGAAAAACGAAAAGATAAACCTCATAGAAAATGGTAGAAGAATTGTTGATTGTAAAGAAATATGTCAGACCTTTAATGACCTCTAGCATTGGACAAAAACTAGCAAATAATATTCCAACTAATACTAGCATTGATCCTTTAAGCTATGTTCGTTGTGTTCGTGATTCAATGTATTCACGTCCCTCGTCAATCGCCGAAGTTACATTGCTGATACACAGCCTAAATAATAACAAAGGCAGTGGTTCCGACGGCATGTCAGCTAGTTGTAATGAAATTTTTTTGTCCGGTTATTATTCCGATTGTCTAAAAATCTCTAAAGTCATTCCTATATTTAAGTCCGGTAATCGTTGTGATTGTAATAATTATCGTCCCATATCTACATTATCCGTCTTCAACAAAATTTTTGAAAAACTATTAGTCACCAGATTGCTTGACTTTTTAAATAAACATAGCGTCTTCTATCAATTTCAATACGGTTTCAGACAAGGTTCTGGCGCACAAACTGCTATTATAGAACTAGTTGATGTGATAATGAGTGAAATAGATCGTAATAATATTGTCGGTGCCTTAAAAAAAGACCTACTTTAAATACCTGGGCATACATCTTGACCCTACGTTATCTTGGACTCATCATATAAGTTTTGTTGAAAAGTGTATCGCATATTACTGTGGTATTATGTGGAGAGTGCGATCATATGTTCCTCGGCGTGTACTTTTGAACTACTACTATGCTTATATTCACTCACAACTTAGTTATCTTATATCAGTATGGGGCCGTGCAGCTAGCTCTCATCTGAAAAAATTTCAAACTGTTCAGAATAGGTGTCTTAAAACCATTTTTAATAGACCTCTGCTGTTCTCTACGTTTTCATTGTACTCCGACCAAGCTCATAATGTTCTACCAATAGCTTACTTATGTAACATGCCAGCATTGTTGTTCGTTCATGACACCTTGCATGCCACGACACATCGTAACATACAGTTTTCAATTCCAAATTTGTACGCGACGCGCCGTAATGGCAACTTGCAACGCATTCGAACAACCACAACTCTGGGCCAAAGGCGTATTCTGTTTGTTAGTTCTACAAAATTTAATGCACTTTCTCTTGACATGCAACAAATCAACATCCGTACCATATTTAGATCTAGATTGAGGCACTACTTTAGAAAAAGACTGAATGAAATTTTTATACAATGAGCGTAAAGTTTAAACAATCGTAATCTATCTGTATATCAATGTTAGTTAAACGTCAATAGTATTATATTATTCAATTTTAGATATTAAACGTGGATCCTTTAAAAGGAAACCTATTTCCACTGGGATTCCACACCAATAAATTAGTTAATTGCACATCTTAGAATAAATGGTTTTAATCTCAGTTCTTCTTGTTTTTTTGTTAGTATTAAAATTTTGCCAGTGTTAATGAACTGAGATTAGTTGCGTCCATTAGGTCCTGAGGTTCAGAATCCTGGTCAAGGTTTAGAATGTCTGCTAGGTTCAAGTTTAGGATAAAGGAATCCTACAGAACTCAGGTCTAGAATTCAGTCCAAGGGCAAAATACTGGTCAAGAATCCAGGTACAGAACTAACGTCTACTGTGGACTAGGTTCAAAGTTCAGTTTCAGAAACTTTGTCAAAAGTTCCACGATTCAAGTCCAAGCCCATGTTTCGAGTTCAGGTTCAGGTTCAGAATTTGGGTTAAGGTCTCTGTCAGGAGTTCAGGTTCACAATCTTGGTCTAGGTCTAGAATCGAGATCATATGCATCCACTGTTCTAAATGCATATGTTTAATATCCACTTTTCACACTCCGAACAATATTACATGTTTTGACGTGAATACGCCTTACTTTACTATGGGACGCCTTTTCAAAATTCGCCAACTGAAAGAATCGGCAAAATTTAATCGTGAATATCTCGAGTTGTACTAAATGCAACAACGCAATTTGTTTCCCATGCCATAAGGAATATGATCAGCTATTTATGATTAAATTTTCAACAGTGTGAGATAACCGTGAATAACTGAAAAATTTAGTTCTCGCGAACTTATGAAAACAATGAGGAACTCATCACGTTTGATTGCATTTTTCGCACCCGAACAACGTTATTTAGAAGGCCGAAACCACCGGAAAAACATCATCGGACAGGAATTCTTTTCTTATCTTTCGTAGCTTTTCTCGTCATCGATGTTAAATATATCAAATATATATCAAATTAAATGATGAATCAGAGTATTGAAAAAAAAAAGATCTTAGCTCATCTTTTTATGATACAAGAAACAGGATTTTTTGACTAAACGCTTTTACGGCCGAATAAAGGTTCGTTCATCTCATGGGCAACATCATACTAATTTACATTCTCGCGTTACTTACTCGATAAAAAATTGATTAGCTTCGTTCATTCTGGTCAATGTCAAAATTCATTTTCATATCCAGGTCCAGTACTCAGTTCCAGATACAAAACTAACTTCTTGAATCAGTGCAGTATTCAGTTCCTGAATCCAGATTCAAAATTCTGTTCCAGGTCCAGTATTCAGGTTCGGTGTGACTTTCTTTTTGGAGTTTATGACCGCCATTTTCGGTGCTTCCGGAACCGGATACCTGTCTTGACATATTAAGATTGTAGACTAACATTGCCTTCAAATTGAAATAATTTTAAGCTAAGGTTTCTTTATTTCGCAGCAAAATTTTAGCCGATTCGTCAAATATTGCTTGGCCTATTTCACGAACTCATATTCCAATAAATGGTTTTATTATACCGTATGACATTTAACTTCATTGAGTTCGAACTTCTAGTTCCGGGTATACAGGGTGATGAATTCTGAAAATTTCAAATCGTCATAAGATGAAACGATGCAACAAAAACAGAAAGAATCTTCTCCACTTGGTTCAAAACTGTTTCAATTTCAGTTGGTTTTTATACAAACTTGACTTTACCGGTTTTTGGATCCGGAAGTAACGGCCAAAAATTCCAAAACAGAACGCATAGATTTACCTGAGAGGACGAGATCGATTTTCATAAACGATAGAAAGAATTCAAATGAAAGGTTTCATCCGAATCCGGTTTCTGGTCCCAGAAATATAGAGTTTTGCGTCCCTAAAATCTCAAACAGTTATTCACGTTTATGTTTTTTATTGACTTCTATTAAAGTTGAAGAAGTGCTCGTCTTTTTTCGCATAATGGAAAGGATAATGAGGGCACATCCCGGGTAGAAGTGATTGGTAAACCAATAGCAAATTTTATTATTAAAACCGAACATCTCAATGGCAGAAATTAACATTATTTAGTTTGAAATAAGAGTTAAAATATCAAAACCCATAACAAAGTCTATATGAGATAATAGTAACAAAATATCAAATTCTGTCATTGTAATATCAAAACCAGAACAAAATATTTATAGAAGACGAATGTTTCAGTTATTGGATATTCTAGTACTCGGAAAAGAATAATATCATAAGCTTTCCTTTTATCTGATTCTGATCCAGTTTATTCAATTGTATTTTATTTGAAGATAGAACTACGGGATCAATTGTATTTAATTAAATTGAAATATCTCATCAATTACTAAATAAGATATAATAACTTATTTTGATGCTTAACAGATATTGTACTATTCCTTGATTCCTTTGATGAAATATCAAGAAAATATCAAGTATCGCTATGACAGCACAGAAACATCAGGACAAGATATGATGGTGAATTTTTACATTATTTTGTTCTTTGTTTGCTATTCACCTCTACCCGGGATGTGATTTTCGTAACGTGACAGTTGAAGCTCACGACAAAACTTTTCCAACTGAAAGTGTTATTATTGAGTATTTAAATATAATTGGTTTAAATAAATTTTGGATTGGAACTGAACTCTAAAACTGAAATTTGAAACAGAATGCAGGTTCACCTTAATTCTGAACTTAAGGCGAAATATGGCGTGAGTCCCGTTTTTGATCAATTATTCAAAAACTAGACAGAATTTTGAAAAAGAGAAAACTGTTAATTTGTTTGCAATTAAACTTATCACAACTAAGTATTTTTACAGTTTTGAAATTATGTTTTTTCTAGCCGTAATTGAATTTTGAAATGCATAAACGGTTACGGTTCCGTTCCACGGGGTTGATTTTAGAACTTTGTTTTTTTTTTGTTTCAATTATAGAGGCTTTAACATTAATGTCATTCGCCTCTTCGGGCCAGATGAATTTTCTGACCCTATGTGCGGGGTTGGGAATCGAACCCAGGCGGGCGGCGTGAAAGGTATCGACTTACCCGTCCCCGAAAGTTTTTTTTTGTTTGTTATGTTCATTAACGACACTTCACCATCTTTGTGGCATTCGTGTCAAGATTTTAGAAACAAAATTTCACAAAGAATTTGAAAACGCAACTCAAAATTATAAATCTTTAACCGAAATAAGCAAAATTTGAAAAGGTTTAAAATCACAGTTCATCATTTTCTAAATTACTTGCGCGCTGCTGTTTCGTATGGTGGTGGTGTGAAAAATGCACAGTGGGTTCGAATTTCGTGTTGAAATAACAACGAGTTGGGTACAATAAAATGGGTATTATAAAAATCGTTCATTTTATAAGACAACTGACGTTTATAATGCTAGGAATGTCCAACTCTGTCTGTTTAGCTCAATGTTTTAATGTTGCTTTGTTGTGTAATATAGATATTACTTCAGATTGTAGCAAAACTAAAAATTCATCCTAGACCGGCTACTGAACGAAATGAACGGAAGCCAAGTATTATCGTTCATTTAGAACATTCATATCACCATGTGCCAGAATCACAATTGAATGTCCAGTAATTTCGTACGTTTACCATTTTTTAATCGATAATGAAATTCGACCGCGCTCTCTCATGCGTTGAATTACTATTTGGTGCTGGTAAAGATACCGAAAATACTTAAATGTTTTCTTGTTTTCAATCGTTTTTTAGAAGGAGAACCTATACTTGTTACTAAACTCAGGCATATACATAGTTAGCATGTTAGTCAATACATATACATATAGCCTCATGTTAGTCAATTATAAATTCAAATGGTTCATGCTTCTAGTGTAATAGTAATCAATAAAGATAAAGATTGAATTAGAATATAATCAAATTGTGTAATATTCACAAATCCATTACGAATCAATTTCAGTTTCTTTTTCAAGCCATCAAAACGTGTGGTTAGCCCACTGCGCTCAATCACTGAAAATATTCCTGTTTTCAATGTGCCAGTTTTGCTTGTTATGCTTTGTGCGATGATTCGTTCAACTAAAGCGGTTGAAATTTTGCGCGCATCTTTTGAGGCTACATTTCACCTTAATTTAAGGTTCAGAATTTAGTTTCAGAGTTTAATTTCAAAATTAAATTCCAGAATATAGATTTAAAAGTTGAAGCTAGGACTCGGAAACTGAGTCCTTGTTCTAGATTCTGGAATAAAATTGTTGGAATTGGTTTCTTGGCTGGATTATGAAATTGAATTTAGTACCTTAATTTGAGCTCTTAATTCAAATCCAGAATCCTGATTTATTCTGAAACGGAATTCAAAATATGAGTTCTAGATCTTGAATCTGTAACAACAATTTAGATCTGAGCTCAGAACCACTTGCAACTGAATGTGGAGCCAGTCCTAGGTTACGAATTTAGTTTGTTAAAGTCAGTTCCAGATCCTGAAAGGCTAGGTTCTGGTGTAGATAGATAAATAGTAGCACAAATAGTTGTAAACAACAGACCAATTTCACAAAGTGATTATTTTTAGAATCATAAAATATTCCCAAGGAACTTTGCGAAACATTCCTGGACTAAGTATGTAAATCTAAATTAAAACAACTGTAACACTGTTTGTTATAGTGTTTTACTTTCATTTGTTGAACGTTGTGTGGTAGAATATGTTTGTCCTTTATAAGTCATACTTGTTATTATTTTTTTTTCATAAATACGTTTATTTCTTAAGGCAGTTTACATAAGTTTTTCTTCGCCGTAGCATATACTTGTTATTATAGATACATCGTTACAATTCTGAGAGCGAAGTAGTAAAAGCTGTCAAATTCACACAAACAATAAACTAATACGAACCATTTTTGATTTCGAAATAGCGAAAAAAGCATGATTCGATCTTTGCTTACAGACAATAGACATCCAAGCTAGTATGAACTTTTTCAAAAAAAGCTGTGTAAAGCATACAAGTGAAAATACGGTAAAAATCAACATTGCATACGACTTTTCACGCATGAATGGACCCAAACATGCCAGCTACTGGCGCAGCTTGCTTACTTGCGCTCAGACAAAAGCATTTTTACCAGATTTGAATCTGAAAATGTCATAATGTCTATGGCATTTTTTCAAGCATCATTGCAGTATTCTGGTAAGAGCTCTGAAAATTGCAAACTCAATTATCACATGGCTACTATTCAGCGTGTTGAGTATTATTCGTGTGATTTGTGTGAATACGATAACGGTAGTTCATATCATCTGATATGTAACTGTCCCGCATTGCCGCAAATACGTATCCGGGTTTTTGGTTCTCCATACATGGTCTGTATATGCGGAGCTAAATTTAAAGGATATTCTCTCTTTCACCCAATGTAGTATAGAGCTATAGGCACAGGGGTTCCTGGAGTGAATGAATCCATTCTGTATTGACTTTAATTTGTTTTAGCAGATTGTTTTTCATTTATTATGGGGTGCCGAATTTACTTCTGCTCATACATATTGCGAATCGTTTTGCATTCTTCCGGGAATGCAGAATGGTTTAGCTTTTGTAAAATCTCCAATCCCTCTCGGGGGTTGGAGGTTTTATTAACTGGGCATTTTGGCACCTGCAGCATCCTTTCGGGGATGCAGAACGATTGGTTTCTCTATGCTTTGTGCTATTTTCCAACTCAAACACCCACCCACCTCTCAATTCCCTTCCATGTTCCATGAAAGTGAAAAGAAACCACGGCAAGGCACAAATCTCCATATAACTAGGGGAACGTGCCACTTGAGCCAATTAGTGCTGATTCCTGATTCCTGAAATAAATACGAGCTTTGCTCACAGACAACAAACTTTTTCAAAAAAAAAAAAAAAACAGTGTGAAGCATGCAAGTGACAATCCGTTGAAAAACACCGTTGCACGCAAGGATTAACATTATTTGAAAGCTCAAATGCAAGAAACTATGAGCGATTGCTACTTGGTGATCGCTTTGTCAAGTAACGGTTAAATTTTTTACGCATATTGAAATCTCTACTTGGGTGTTTGTTTTCTGTGCTTTGCTTTTGAGCAATTCACATTTTTATTTCATTGTTCTGTTCTTTGGTATATTCTACTACAGTTCGATGTGACATTTCCGACACTATTTCAATTGTACGCCAAGGAGCAGAAACATTTGTGTCTACGCTGCTCATTAACTTCTTCAGCACAGACTGTTTACCAACGATTTGGGGGTCTTCAAATATTTGTAATGGAATCCACTTCCTTGACATGTTTCCAAAAATATGCCTTTGTCAGGATCCAAAAGGTGTTAATTGGCCTGACCTTATAACAGTTTGTAACCATGTTTTTCCCAGAATTCTCTGAATATGATGTTTTCGAATCATAAAGGTGCATCATTCGTATTGTATTATGTATGGTGTGGTAGTACATCTTATTGTAGCAAAAGAATTATCTTATTGCAACATCCTGCTCTTACATTATAATCAATCATCCAGACACAACCAAATAAAAATCATCTGTAATAATCATTATTTATATAGGGTAATGGTACCCTAATTCATCTCAGCTCCATTAGTCATCTCATACACGAAAAGCATTAGTTAGAGTGAGATCTGTTGTATCTGTTCGATAGATTGGCTTCATGAGTACTAATGAGATGACCATTGGTACAACAGCCCTTGAACTTGAATATATTAACATTTCGATTTTGGCCAATATTTGTCATTGGAATTTCTAGTGTGTGCCTGACGAATAGTGGAAAAAGATTGAAATAAAACAATTTTGTTCCATTTGTTTACCTTTGTTCTCGACCCGTGCTTTTTCTCATTTCAGCTCACTGCTCGTCATGTCGGCAAATCCCCAAACCGATCGATTTATGGATGATCAAAGTTGTATGACACCGAAATAATGTTGACTTTCGAGATGATGATGATGATGATGATGATGGTGACAATTATGATGATGAATGTTACAGTGATAATTTTCTTCGATCGCGTTGAAAAATGTTTTACGGTGGGCCAACCAAAATCAACTGTGTCGCTCTGGATTACAATAATGGCGATAACAATACACACCCAGTACCTATGCAATAGCGGATGAGCGCTGTCATCCTAATCCTAACTCGAATTCTGTTTGTTGCTATATGAACATCTCAAAATGCATTGTATCAATATCCAACTAGTAACAAGTTTAAAGGGTTAAATAGCGAAAACATGATTTTCTCGTCGACAAAATTATTATAAAAATACATACATTTTATTTATGTTTTCATCATTCTTTTTTATGAACTTGGAAATTAAACGATTGTAGAATAAAATCTTATCAAGCTGATGTAATTCTTTTATTTCGTTTCTGAAGCATAACCACTGCATCAATGTTAGTTAAACGTCAACAGCATTTTATTATTAAATTTTAGATATTAAACGTGGATCCCTTAAAATCAAATTTACTTCCACTGGGATTCCACTCCAGTAAATTAGTGAATTGCCCATTACCAGGGGGCTCCTTGGCACGCTTTTTGATGTGGGGGAATGTGGTGGGCAATTAAATAAAAAAACATGTTAGAAAAACATTGAAGGACAGCCACATGCCGTTGTTTTAATTGTTGCTGAAGGACTGCGGATTGTTTGTCGAAATCACAAATCATTTCTTTTGGATTTCTTCACGTTTCGCCTTCGGCTCATTAGTGCCTAAAGCAGTTCAAGTTGAACTGCCAGCTCCACCTAACAGTTCAGTTTAAACAGCTGAACAGACGCAAAATTTACACTATTTATGTAACACGTTACATCCTTTCTAATGTCTCAGGCGTTTCATTTCTATTCATATCTGTTTCTCACATATATCTATCGAAAATAATTCTTTAAGAATTTTGGTAAACCTGAAACGGATCGTTTAGTTTGTTGGTGCTGGTGATGACTGGTACAGATTAAGATCATCCGACACTCATTTATGTATTTTTTGTCTTATTGTATCGTTGAACATAATGCAAATCGGTTCAATACTGATGCTGGTTGCATGAAGGAGCTCTGATTAAATGTTATCGTCTATTTCATACATAATGCAAAGTGAACTGGTTTATCCGCAATGGTCGTCTCGGTTAGGGAATGCTCCTAACTAAATGTGTTGGACTGCAGGTAAAATCAGATATTGTTACATATCCGAGCAATTTCAGAAAAGGGTAACAAGTTTTCAGACTTCACAAACTTCGATTTGGATGAAATTTAACGCAGGTCTAAGAAAAAGTTAAGCGATATAGATAGGGGCTCTAAACATCACGCAATGAAATAAACATTTTTTGCATTTTCATGAATTAAAATTTACAGATATTCGCAGAAGTTTTGTCTTCTATGAAAAATAGTAATTCATAGTAAGCTTACTTTTATAATTAGTAGTAATTTTCTTCAAGTGTCTTACTTCCACTACAACTTGCGCTTAGGCACCATTTCTGCGCAGTTGATAGTTCTCGAGTTACAACTATTCAGCAATTCCACGAGATACTGATATACGATCGCTCAGAATTTCGTAATATTTGGAAGAATCATTCTCCATCGAAAAATATTAGACTCGTATTTTTTTTATTTTGTCACTAGGATGATTTCCATGTTAGGGTGGATCAAAAAATCGATTTTTTTCGTGTTTTTTTTTTCGATTTTCTTCAATAAATACATTTTTAAATTACTTTTAATTACTCGACCGATTCCGCTAATTTTTTATATGTTGTCAATAAATGTTTATAGTCAATTGTATAACTTTTTAACGGTTTTCATGGTTTGCGACCAATGGGCACGATGTTATTTTATATTTTTTTCTGAAAGCTGAAGCAGTTTCATATAATATCCAAAAATTAATATTTTTACAAAAAATAGCGATGCGTTATTTTTAGATTATAATATAAAATATTTTGAAGTTTTCTTATCTATTTCAGATTGCAAAACATCTCCATTGGTCGCAAATCATGAAAACCGTTAAAAAGTTATACAATTGACTTTTTCAAACACAAAACTACAAACTATAAACATTTATCGACTATAAATCCAAAAATTAGCGGAATCGGTCGAGTAGTTCAAAAGTTATGATTTTTAAAAAATGTCTTTTTTGAAGAAAATCGAAAAAATTGATTTTTTTATCTCCTTCAACATGGAAATGGTCACCCTAATGACAAAACAAAAATATGCGGGTCTAATATTTTTGGATGGAGAACGTTTCTTCCAAATATTACGAATTTCTGAGAGATCGTATATCAGTTTCTTATGGAATTGTTATATTTGAAAAAAAAACAACACTATTCAATAAAAACTTGAGTTTCGTGAACGTCGAGGCTAAACATTTTTGAACGCTTACGTCCAGGCGAAGTTTTTGTAAGTACTTGTTCATTGTTCTGTAAATGCTTTTCAATTTCAACGGCTGTAATTTCAGTATCCAAAGCACTTATCAAACTAACGCAAATGTTGGTTTTGGTAACATTTTTTTTATCAACATATTTTTAAACGAAGTTAGAGATTCATTATTCTCACAAACCTTGGCTCAAATGGAGGTTCTTATGGTCCCAAAGGTTGTTATTGAATTTCATTCTGATGCGACATCCAGTTCCGGAACTACAGGGTGAAGTGTATTTAAATTCACAAACCGTTATTCCGAGCAACCATGCAAAATAGGGAATAATTCTGCTAAATTTGGCAGTTTCAATTTGTAGTTTATGTTAGTTGATGATCAAACGAATAGATTTGAGCAACATCGGTTTCATGTTCTTAGATCCGGAAGTACTCGAGATAGTGGTTAAAAATTCAAAAGCGGAACTCACTTCATTTTGTCGGTAACGGCTGAACCGATTTTCAAATACTGAGACTTAAAAAAGCTGTTCAGTTTTGTTAGAATTTGACTTCCGATTTCGGAACTAGAGTGTGAAATGATTTAAACCGTCACTTATAGCAAAAACTCAAGAAACGGAAAAATTCTTCTAAATTTGACTCATAATTGGACACAAATTAAAAAGAAAATGTAAGTTGATTCCTAGTTTTTTATTCAAGTTTCAAATATTTTTTTAAGGAATTCTTTAGTGATGATTGAAGATATGAGAAATATGAGAAGTTTATCACTAGAAGAATTAAAACAAAATTTCGAAACTTCTTTTTGGAGACTATTTTCGTCGGAGCAACAGTTTTTGAGTTATAATGATTTGAATAAAGTCGATGCAAGAATTGTATCAGTGGTCTATCATACTGAAGATGTGCACAGGCAGACCTTGATTTAGTCACCTTTTCGATTGTTAATTTCTGGAATTGCTCATACATAAAGTTTGTTTTAGCTGAAACTTCTTCAGTTTTGCTTACTTTTCATTATAATTAATTTCTTCGTTTTTTTTTCTTTCTAATTTCTGAAGATGTATTCGGATTTGTTTAGGTACCAAATCAATTTCTCAAAACTTTCTCCTACATTAATTTGATACAAATTACAGCTTTCGAATTACAACGGAAAAGTTCCATACAAAAATACATTCTCCATTTATTAGTCTTGAGTCGAATTGGCTATCCCCATTCTCACAAATCTAAACGGATTGTCACTATTATCATTATTTTAAGCTTTTTTAAAATTTTAATTTTTTTAAGCCACTTTGGAGCTTGTGAGGAACAACCGATTTTTTTATTGAATGTTGTATTGTAAGAAAGACAGTGCATGTATTAAGGTTGTATGAGGGTTGTATGAGATAAAGATGAGAAGGTTTATTTTCTCACACCACCAAACTATTCGTGTTCCTTTTGGGTCCCATTAGCACCATGTAAAATTTTAGCTTGATCTGAGAAACTATATTTTCGCGCCCGAAGTTCAAAGTTTGTATGGAGAAATTCACTTTTAACAAAAAAAAAAAAAAACGGCAGGAGATCAACCTGTAAACTCTAAAAATCAGTGCCTGTGTCATTTTAGTAGGAAATTTAACGAGAAAGAAAAGCTTCGAAGATTTCAAAACAATCCGACATTTAAAAAAAAAATTACTAAAGGAAAACCGACACAAGGTCCGAACGATGGCTCAATGTGACTATTTTGCACTGACGAGTCGAAGACGAAACGTAAAGAATAGTGGAATCGGTTATATACCCAAAGCACAAAACGGCTTTTAGCCAAACCCTCAAGGTGAAATGTAGCGTCATAAAATGCACGCAAAATCTTATCCGCTTCAGTTGAACGAACCGTCGCACAAAGCATAACAAGAAAAACCGACACATAGAAACCAGAACTTTTTTCAGTGGTTGAGCGCAGTGGGCTTACCTCTCGTTATGTTGGCTTGTAAAAAAGACTGGACGTAATGGATTTTTGAATTCTTCACACTTTGAATATATGCTAATTCAATCGTTATTGTTAGTGATTACTCTTACACTAGAGCTATGAATCATGAGTAATTATGAATGACTAACATGAGGTTATATGAATATCTGTTGATTAACTTGCTTACTATGTATATGCCTGAGTTTAGTAGCAAGCATGGATTCTTCTTCAAAAGAATGATTGAAGACAAGAGAACATTTAAGTATTTTCGATATTATTGCCGGTAGTTCACCAGACAGTTACTTAGAAAATAAACGATTTCTTACAATACCCATTTTATTTTATTCAACTCGTTTTCATTTAAACACAAAACCCAATGCTGCATAAATTCGTGTTACTATTTGATATGTAATTTTTGCCCACGACATAATGCCACTGAACCCACCGTGCATTTCTCACGCCATACCATTCTCAACACGAAACAGCAGCGCGCAAGCAACAAAAAAATGCGGAAAAGTTTATGTAAACTTTTTCAAATTTCGGTTGTTTTGGCTAAAATTTCATTATTTTGAGTTCCATTTTAAAATTCTTTGTTAAAATCTGCTACAAACACTACTTTTCAGTTCGGAACCCATCACCGTGGAACGGAACAGTAACGGTTTATACATTTCAAAAACCAATTACGAGATGTGATAAATTTGATTTCGTAAACTTGTTTTTGGTTTTCCGAAAATCGGTTGAGTTTTTGAATAATTGATCAAAAACACGATTCGCGCATTTCGCTACATTTCACCTTAAATAAGCGAAAATATAGTTTCTCCGATCGAGCTAAAATTTTGCATGGTGCTTATGGGACCCGAAAGGAATACGAAAAGTATAGTGGAGCTGAAATCAATATTTTGTCCCACCCTAGCATGTATGTATGTATGTATATTATCTCGTGAATTCATATTTCTTCTACTATTCGTGGTGTTTTGTTCAGAGAAATTAGTTGCAAACAATTTGATTCACATATGAGGGAAATGCTTTTTTTGGACGTCAGCCTGCCAACAGCACTCATTTCTTCGTAAGCTATTTCGCCAAAAGCAACTTTGTTGCGAGCCATTTTTGCTGCAGCCATTTCTTCGAAAGCCATTTCGCCGAGAATAGATTCGCAGAAAAATCATCGAGCCTGCAGTCATTTTGCTAAACAGGCTATTTCTTGGAATGGAATTTTACTGATTGATTGATTTCTTCGAATCACACTTTAACGTAAAACATTTTTCGGTTTATTTTTCCGGTATCCGACATCGTTTTCACTCTTTCGGTTTAATTTAAAAAAATATGAGTTACACTGTTAGAATTTATTGGGTCAATAAACGAAGAAACTTAAACAGATAAGCTTTCTGTGGGAGCAGATCAATTCGAGGACACATGAACAAAATGAGATCGGTCTTTTGTCAGCCTCGAATGAAGTTAGTCGAAAGGAATCTCTCCGTATCCTTTGTCGGCCATCCATGGAATTTGACCATCAATGTTAACTTCCCTCTCTGAGCAGCCTAGATAGCCGTGTAGTGTCGGTAGCGGTTTCCCAACTGGCTAAGAATAACGCTACGGTCCACCTGTACCGGTGGTATAAGTCCACCAAACAGGTAAGCCGTGTGGTATCCGGCGGAATTATTTTTTTTTACCAAGAATTGATCCACTGGTTTCCTGTTCCATGTCGTAAAAGGCCACAAAAATAGGAACTCCTAAGTCAAGGTGTATTTCCGTGCCGATGGCTGAATGGCTGCAGGAGGTTAAACATTGCAGTCGTGAACGGAATATCTTGGGTTTTTCCTCAAGGTGGTGTACTATCCCCACTTTTATGGAACCTAGTCGCTGATGGTTTGTTAAGGAAACTTAATAACCTTGGATTTCCGACTTATGGTTTTGCCGACGATTATCATATATTGATGACCGGTATAAGCATTAACACTCTCTTTGATTTAATGCAGCAAGCCCTGCGATCTGTTGAACAATGGTGTTGTCAGGTTGGATTATCTGTAAATCCGGGCAAAACATCAAATGGTGCTTTTCACTCATCGTAGGATAATTACAGGAGCTCGTCCGTTGCAGTTCTTTGGTTCAGAGGTCACTGTGGTCGATCAAGTTAAATACGTCGGGGTTATTCTTGACTCGAAACTGAATTGGTCTGCTCACATTGACTTCAGGATTGAAAGAGCTTGCATGGCTTTCGGCCAATGCAGACGAGCTTTTGGAAAATCATGGGGACTCAAACCCAGATATATTCATTGGATCTACACAACTATTGTTAGACCAATTTTAGCATATGGATGTCTTGTATGGTGGCAGAAAGGAGAAGTCGCGACAGTTCAGTCAAAGCTAAATCATCTCCAAAGGATGGTCCTAATGGCGATGACAGGAGCACTCAGTTCGAATGACTCACGGTCGAATCTAGTGATCGCATGTCGAACTCAAATTGAAGACCTCAGCATTTCAAATGCTGTTTACTTCTTATGGGTACCCGGCCATTCTAGTATTACTGGAAATGAATGGGCTGATGAGTTGGCTAGAGCTGGTGCAACGAATGATTTCGTTGGTCCTGAACCAGCTTTACCACTTTCAACTAGTTGGATAAAGCACAAGATACGTTCTTGGGCTACATCCAAACATGCCAGCTACTGGCGCAGCTTGCAAACTTGCGCTCAGACAAAAGCATTTCTACCAGATTTAAATCTGAAAATGTCAAAGTGTCTACTGCATTTCTCCAAGTATCATTGAAGTATTCTGGTCAGAGCTCTGACTGGACATTGCAAACTCAATTATCACATGGGTACTATTCAACGTGCTGAGTATTATTCGTGTGATTTGTGTAAATGCGATTATGGTACTTCATATCATCTGATATGTAACTGTTCCGCATTGACGCAGCTACGTATCCGGGTTTTTGGTTCTCCATACATGGTTGAGTCTGTGTATGCGGAGCTAAAATTGAAGGATATTCTCTCGTTTCTCACCAAATGTGGTAAGGAGCTATAGTCAGAAGGGTTCATCGTTCTTCCTGGAGTGAATGAATCCCTTCTGTATTCACCTTAAATAGGGTTTAGCAGATTGTTTGGCATCCTTTAGAGGGTACCGAATTTACTTCTGCTCGTACATACTGCGAGTCGTTCTGCATTCTTCCGAGAGTGCAGAATGGTGTCGCTTTTGTAAGATCTCTAAATCCTCTCGGGGGTTGGAGGTTTTATTAACAGCAGACTGTTCGGGACCTCGTAGAGGTTCAGAATTTCCTTCTGCTTCCACTAAATGTGATCCTCAGCAGATTGTTCAGCATCCCTTAGGGGTGCAGAATTTACTTCTGCTTTTATGTGTTTTTGTGTCGTCAATTTTTCCCATTCTCCTAGTCCAACCCTTACCATTTCCTTTCAATCCTTCCCTCTTATATATCGGGAAAATGATGCTAAAAACAAATTGATGGCAAGGCACAAATCTCCAAATATCAAGGGGAACGTGCCATTTGAGCCAATTTGTTCTGATTCCTGATTCCTGATTCCAGCCTCGAATGAAGTTAGTCGAAAGGAATCTCTCCGTATCCTTTGTCCCGAAAACGGATTACGATGAAAAATAATGACCCGATTGAAGACAGCTACGACTTTTATCCGAGAGTTAAACAATTAATTTTCGCATTTTGTTGCGATCTAAGCACGATGAAGCTCACATCCCGGACTCCAATTTCGTCCCATTGTTTCAAACTTTGGGTGATGCTAGATGAAACCCATCACCGAGAGTTTAATCGCTTGGGAGAATGAATCGTTTTCACTAGTTGAAGAACTAGTCGGGAAACTGGCCAGAGAGTGCACCATTTTCAATATCAAATCCCCTTGCCATGGCGTCCTAGCTTTTGTTAAGCTGTTAACTGTAAACGACGGAGCCAGCCAATGTGAAACGGTCCTTGAAAGCTTGGCTGAAAGATCGTAATTTTGTCTAAAATTGTTATTTCAGTTATGTCAGAAACAAGCAGAATAATTAGTAAGGTGACTGCCAAGGATGGCAACTATCTTGGCAACGAAAGTCAGTCTCGGGAAAGCAGACCGGAAGCAGCATCTCAAACGTTAGGAAAACTTAATTACTCAACTAAAACAAGAAACTTTCCGAATAGTTTTCTTCAGGTCCCGGAAGCCCGAGCGCACCGATACTGGAGGCCGAGTACCCCCCCAGTACGACCCGTCGTCCTCGGTTCTAAATTGCTTCGTCACATCCCCGGAACCGACCGACTTTGTCATCGCTCGGTCTGGCCTTCAATGCCACCGTCCGGTTAAGAATTTTCTAACCATTAGCAAAGCTCTCACATTTGTAGTTCTGCCTTCCTTGCACTCCTTCCTGTCACCACCGGCACCATGCTGGTAGTTTGGTCCTGGACGAGCGCGCTGCTCAACAGCTGGATATTGTGTGGGAGTCTAATAGTTAGCTAACTTTTCTCATCTCATCAACTTAATCCCGGTGCAAAGTTGAAAGGAATAGTTGTTATTTCACTTCTATCGCATCTGTGATCTGAAGCCCAAAATCTACCCGCCGGTGGAAAAAGGGTTACCCGCGGGATGTGTCAAGTAAAATCTCATATTCGCCGGTAGTGCCCTTCGTTAATTCGTTAACGCTTGAGTGAATGGGTTCTCACCTTGGGGTTATTTTTAGTTCAGTACTCGCCGCAAGACGATCCAATTTTCGCTTTCACAGGGACGGAGGTAGGTATCTCAATTTCCTGGAAACTAATTTCGTTTAGGTTGTTTACAGGGAACATGAGAATGGAATGGAAGTCAAGTCACGTAATGTTTGGACTTTGGCACTAAAGATTAAATCATCCTACGTTAAATGAAACTTTGGCCCGGTATCATTGAATTTCTGGGTGAATATATTCAGTTTTCGACCTTCATGAAGTTGCACTCTGATCAAATTCATGTTTGGTGTCTTTTTCAATAACTCGACTGCGCTGCTCACGTTCTGCTACCCAAACCTGTTACGTTACGCGACGGTGAGGTGACCGCCGCCGCCGCCGGCCAATTTTTTCCACTTGGAGTCAATGACTGGATGACTCCAATTCTCAATCCACAACTGAAACGAGAAAGGGAAAAAATGGACGAAAAATCGCCCCGGATTTCACCGAGAACCGTGCAGCACTGGATGAGTCTCCCGTATTCTCGTCACGTTCTCTTCCACCTGCTTTGTGACAATATTTAATCTTGCCACTCAGTTAGTTCTTGAATTGCACCGTGTAGTCCTCCCTGTACTTCTGCTTCTGCTCCATCCCCTGGTGAGCAGGGAGTGCGAACCGTCGCTATATCATACCGTCCGCGTCGCATCCTTGCTATTGCTCGGAATCCAGTGTAACCGAAGCAAAAACTTACCACCTAAAGGATGAGTTATGGCAAATCGATTCGGTTTATTCCAATCCTCATTCCCATTCCTTCGTTCGTCCCTGCTTCAAGCAAGAC
Organism: Malaya genurostris; assembly: GCF_030247185.1. Lineage (NCBI taxonomy): Eukaryota > Metazoa > Arthropoda > Insecta > Diptera > Culicidae > Malaya > Malaya genurostris. Next base: position 304,038,226 of record NC_080571.1, on the reverse strand, counting down.
TAGCAGAAATGACTCTGAGCGAGGTCGTTTCGTTTTTTGTGACAGTGAAAGTTTCATGGAAGTTTCGTTTGTCTTTCGTGTAGCGATGAAGTATGAGAATGATCTTTGAACTGACGGGACAAGTGATTGACTACTGAGCCATAATCAACTGAATGAATTATAACTAAACGGGTGGAAATTAGCTCGTTTGTCTGATGCCTTGTGACTGCGTTCGTTTCCGCTTGAGAGTAGTGGACACCGGTTGTTTGATCAAGATCAATTATACTCCGCTCTTCACTTTCGCTGACACTTGATTGCCTTTTTCAATCTCACAACGATGAATGGTAAACGTTAAAATTTGAAAGGAATCCACTTTCCTGTGAAGTCGTGATTTTCAATTGAATAATTAATTTTTATTTGTATATATTATCACCGTAGAAGTCACTTCCAAGTTTTTTCCAAGTTTGGAGCGTTTTTGAGAAGCAATGGTGACTTATCGCGATCAGTAAGCAATAACAAGTTTATGACAGATAGCCATTTTTTTAACAAGTTTTGATGGTAATCTAATTTGGTTAGTAGTTGAAATAAATAACATTTTCTAACCACGGTGAACTACCTATAAGATTAAATCCGGGGTAAACTGAATGAGAGAATAATACCAATAAAAAAATTAGCATATGCTAAATATAGTTAAATATATATTTACTTATAGCGATCATTTGTTCTAAATGTTATCCTCAGGAAACAAAAACTTTTTCTTTTCTTTTGCCAATCTTAGAATTTCTGATTTAAATAAAAGATTTTAAGTGTAATTATCCGCATCAATCAAATGACAATATAATCAGATTCAATCGATGCAAACGTTTAAAAAATCTGTATGTTATGATCACTATCTTTAGTGAATTTATATCAAATTCAGATAGGTTTTGAGTCACTTATAACATCAGAATTTGATTACCACATCTGATCGGGTATACACACAGTGTTTGACCGATATATGAAAATACATGACCGAGTGATGTCGTGATGAAAAATTGCAGACTTCAGGCCTATTTGCGTACAAGCTTTACGTGGCCGATTGAGCTGAGATTTTAGATAAATTTTTTTTGTAGAGGTAGAGGAGCTTCCATTTTCCTCCTGCGAGGATTGAGGGGCAGTTTGTTCGCGGTTCGTCTCGTCATCCATTGCCGTGGTATTGTTGTGGATTTCGTTGCTAGTTGCTGTAGATGCACCTTGTTGTATATTGTTTGCAGTTGCTGGTTGGTTAGATGGTAAGCTGTTAATTGCAGCTGGTGTACTTTGTTCTATAGGGGATACGTTGGATGGTTTCGTTGAAGGGGATGCTTCACTGTTGTTGGTGACTGTCACAGGTGTACTGGGGTTGTTTGGGGTTGTTGTGAAGGAAGCACCGCTGTCCTTTCGTCTAGTTGTCTCCTTGTCCAGTTTATCACATGTCTTACCGTAGTGAACAGCTTTTTGGCAATATTGACATGTGGCCATCTGATTGCCATAGGTAACAAGTGATTTGCACGGTATTCTTGTATTCTGACCGAATGTCACATAAGAAGGTATAGGCCTCCTCAAGCGCATGCGTAACAAACGTACGCCATTTAGAATACCGGGGAAACAATTCTTTCACTTTACGATAGAGAGAATCTCTCCGTATTGGGACATGATTTTGCGAATATAAGGATCGATGACGCTTGAGGGAAGATTATGCACACGCACTTCTATAGCACTATCTTCCATATATACTGGAATGTTGTACCTAATGTTTTCGTGCTCCACATAGTGCACATTGTTATTGTCTTTTGCGAATTGAATTGCATCCAACTCTTTATAGAACTGGATATAAACAACATTATTGGTCTTATTGCATTGAAGTAAATGCACACGTTTAATGTCAAGATGTATTTGCTCCTTAAGCAAACCTTCAAGTTCTCGTATCGAAGGTCGAATTTTGCACTACTTGAAGGCAACAATAATTGTATTCTTTCGTTTCGACGGTAGCTTTTGTTCTTTTGGTTCACTCATTTCGAGGTCGTTCTATTGTTCACTACATAATACTGTACTTTGGTTCTTCCGTCCCCAACGTAAGCGGTTTTGTTTTATCGATTGACTTGGATGAGATGTGAAAGCGAACTGAACTGTACATATTTATTTTCTAATTCTTTTACCTTTGTTACTATATTCTCGTGTGTATGTGTAATGTGCACTCGGATTTCTCGGAGACGACTGGTACGATTGCGGTAACCCTAAAGTCAAATCTTATAAACTCATAGTCTACAATTGAATTTTAAACGGATCCCGGTTTCGGAGTAAAGGGGCAAAAATATAAAAATAAGTGCACTTGATTTTTTCATGAACCGCTTAACATACCTTACATACATAATATACCTTATGATCAAAAAAGAACCGGAATTTTATTAAAAAACGCAAAATTTCAATTTCTAATAAATTTAATTTTATGATTTAATAAATAATATCGCCTTCAAAATACTCTCCTTCTGCGGCAATACATGCATGCCAACGCTTGATCCAATTTTCCATACAAGTTTTATAGGCCGCCGAAGGTATGGCATTTAGTTCACACAGCGAATTCTCTTTTCTGGTCTCTATGGTCTCAAAATGCGTTCCCCGCAATGGCAATTTGAATCTGGGGAAGAGGAAAAAGTCACACGGGGCCATATCTGGAGAGTACGGTGCTTGGTTGATGATATTGGTTGAGTTGTTGCGTTGGAAATCATCTCTTTGGCCACATCAACACCACGCTATTTTTGAATGAAATTCAGCTTTTTTGGCACCAGCCGAGAAGCGACGCGTTTCAAACCCAAAAGATCAGTTAAAATGTGTTCGGCTGATCCATAAAAGATGCCCAACAACACAGCAATCTCTCTAATCGGTACAGAACGGTTTTGCAACACGATTTGCTTCGCCGATTCAATGTTTTCTTCAGTAACAGATGTTGTTGGGCGGCCAGGGATCTCATCATGATCCAAGCTTGTACGACCACCTTTGAAGCTTTTATACCACTCGTATGCCTGTGTTTTTCCTAGACACGATTCACCAAAGGCCTTTTCTAACATTTTCAACGTTTCGGAACACTTAAATCCATTTGCAACACAAAATTTGATGCACGCACGTTGTTCTAAATTTTCATCCATTATAAAAATCGCCACACGAAAATTTTTCAACTTCTTTGTATAGACGCCAAACAAAAACTAATCGTACGATATGCGTCAAGATTTGACAGAATGTGTATAAAAGTGTTGCCAACGTTGAGAGAATAAAAGTTTACCGATTTGACAAGCGCGGGAATTTTAAAATGAAAATTCCGGATCTTTTTTTATCATAAGGTACATAGATGATAATGCCTTTAAAGTGAGTGTGTACAGTGCCTAACGAATTGTCATCGCCGTTTCAGTGACAGTTGTTCTTGTTTTCACGCTCGAAAATGTCTGTTTATGTGCCCAATTCTCGCCATTTGCGGGAAGTGTTACTTTTCTGTTACAATTCGAAAAAACATTCAGCTGAAGCGCATCGAATGCTCTCAGAAACTTACGGTGTACTGCTCTGAGTAATAGAACGTGTGGGGAGTGGTTTCAACGTTTTAAAAATGGTGATTTCGATGTCGAAGACAAACATGTTGGTGGAAGAGAAAAAACCTTCAAAGATGAACAACTAGAAGCATTGCTTGATGAAGATTCGTGCCAAACCCAACAAGAGCTTGCCGAATCGTTGGGAGTGAGTCAGCATGCCATTTCAAAACGGCTCAAGGCCCTGGGCATGATTCAGAAAGAAGGAAACTGGGTGCCGTACGTGTTGAAACCGAGGGACATCGAGCGCCGTCTATTTGTATGTGAGCAACTGCTTCAAAGACAAAATCGTAAGGGGTTTTTACATCGATTCGTAACCGGTGATGAAAAGTGGGTTCGATACGATAAACCTAAACGCAGAAAATCATTGGGAAAGTCCGGGCATGCTACTTTGTAGAAAGCAAAACCGAATATTCACGGCGCCAAGGTTATGATTTGTATTTGGTGGGATCAGCTCGGTGTGATTTACTACGAACTCTTAAAACCGGGTGAAACCATCACCGGAGATCGCTTCCGAAGGCAACAGATGCGCCTTAGTCGCGCGCTAAAAGAAAAGCGGCCACAATATCAAGAGCGACATGACAAAGTCATCCTCTAATACGACAATGCTTGGCCTCACGTCACGAAAGAGGTCAAAATGTACCTGGAAACGCTGAAATGGGAAGTTTTCCCCCTCTCACCGTATTCCCCAGATGTCCCCCCTTCTGACTTCCATCTATTCCGTTCGATGGCACGCGGCCTGGCAGATCAACATTTTCAATCCTACGAAGAATTGGAAAAATGGATTGCCTCATGGATAACGTCAAAAGAGGACTCCTTTTTTCGAACCGGGGTCCGAAAATTGCCGGAAAGATGAGAGAAAGTTGTCGCTAGCGACGGAGATACTTGGAATAATACATACTTTAAACAATACATCTACAAGCACTTTTTCGCAATAAAGCTTTTAATTTTGGAAACGGCGGAAGCAATGTTGTACACCTGATATGAATAAAATGTCATTTAAGAACTCACACTTCTAATGACGCTCGTGGGCTCACAAGTTTACGATATTGAATATTTTGTACTATATCTCTTAAACTTGCTCATATAAAATATCGGTATTTTTGAAAAGATTGGGTTCAAAACAATTCAAATAGAGTGGAGAATAGTACAATGAACAGTTCATGGTGACGCTAGTGTGCAATCTAAGTTTTGATATTTCTGTAACCTGGGCCACCGAGAGAAAAAACGGGCCCGAGGGATTGCAATACAGACCCCGTTCGTTAAGCGAGTTAAAAAAAGTTGAATGAGCTAAAAAAAGGTCCCAAGGAATGATTTGATTATGAAGAATAAGAAACATTTTAAAATCTTCGAAATAGTCCGGCCCGGGGGGATTTCCCCTTTCCTCTTCCCCACCCCTGTCTGTAACTCAAGATCAGTGCGGTAAAATTTCATTTTCAATCGAATAATATGAATAATAGATGAACATGAAATTTATGGCCGCTGACCGTCAGCATAGTGCCAAGTAGTCTAGCTGCTTCATTATCTTCGTTCCTGGTAGTGACCAAGTTCAAATGAATAGAATTATAAATGGAGTTAAGTATTAAGAATGAAAACTGAAGTAGGAAACTATTAATTTATGTATATTCGGTAAATGACATTTCAGCTATCTAATTTTTCTTTTATCTATTATCTTGAACCAATTCGAATAATTAACTGAACCTCATTTGAAGGCCGCTCTCACACTATTGAAAGAGACATTTTGTTACTTCAAGAGATCAACTGACGGTGGTAAAACTGAGCTTCGAATGGAAGAGAAACGAGCGATGAACTGAATGCTGCCCGTTCGGTACGTCAGCAAACTTTGTGTGTGTGTGTCAGAGTGTGAAGTTTACTGCAGTAGGGTGTTCGTCAATGTGTTACACATTCAGTTTCAATTGAATGGAATGAAGTTTTACTGCACTGCTCAAGATCATGATAACTTTTTAAGTTGATTTCTTCGAGATAATGTACTAGGGATTCAAGAACTGTTTAATGATTGACAAAATGGTTCCTTTACTATCCCCTAGACACCGCTAGTGAGCATGATAATTTCTGATTTTCTGTAACTTGAAATTCAGAATTGTTTAGCAGTTCTTCGACCAATTTTTCAGAAAGTTGGTTGAGGATAGACAAATTAAAAACTTACTCTCTATGGCAGAGTATTAGGATAAATTAGCTTAAACATCAGACATCTGAGGGTTTTGGGAGAGTAAAAGCTCAAACTTCGTACATTTCGATTTTGTTAATAGTTGTATATGTTATGGGTATTTTCCAAGAGGGTTCGACTAGTAGATGCCGGTAAACGATGTTTGAAGTCGATACCAAATTCAAGATGGTTCCGGTTCATTATCATTTTTTGAAAATTCAGCCTTTTAGTTTTTCGCTCACTAAGCCAATATTGGGTTCGGGAAATCTTATTCTGCCCCGGGTGTAAAATTTTCAAGGCATTGATTATGTGGTGGTACTAAACAAAAGTAAAATTTAAATAAAAGAGAATACCTAGGACGGTAAACATTACTACTAATCTCATCTGATAATGATGGTTTTTCTATGTTTGCATTTCCTAGCAATCATTAGAGTGTTGCTATTTTTTTCTAAAACTTCTTCTAATGAGGGACAGACGATGACTTTGGTCATTATGTAAGGTAGTAAAAAAGGTAATATTGACAATTACTTATTAATATACAAAAGTGAAATAATACAAAAAGAAGCAATCAGTTTCCGATTCAAGATTCAGATCAAATCGTTAGACGGAGAAATGTTCCGGTTTCTTTAAATTCAGGTTCCTAATGACATTTTTCTTACGCTGTGTTTCAATTTTCTATCATTTTAATATACATATTTTCAATGCAGATTTTGGATCCGACAATACAGATTTAAAAAAAAATCTCCTAAAAACTACAGATTTCAATGTGGCAACCCTGGACGTAAACGCTAAAGTCCGCTTTTGTGTGAACTAACCTAATCAATCTGAATGGCCCTGGACAGGACCAACCGAGCAAAAAAAAAAAGACATAATATAATAATACTGCGGCAAGAAAAAGTCTTTATCACACCACTAGATGGATTAAGGATTAAGGGTTTTTTGTGGTTTCTATAAGAACTTCAACAAAGCTTATACAATTTTTTTCGTTGAATTTGTTGAAAAAAAGTAGTTTTTTGATGTGGAACACATCTTTATTTTCTATATAGCGGTGCAAATCAGAAACTCAAGAAAAACTACACGTAGAAATGTTGTCAGGTTTTAAACACTTACAGCTCTGTCTATTTTGTATCAATTATTAATATTATTTCATCATTTGATAGGAAATATTTCTATGTTTCGATTTGAATGTATCAAACCACGTATTTTCAATGATTGAAATTTTGATTAGTAGCGAGCAGTGTCCTATTTGGCTGCTAAAAATCTTTGGCATACCGGATTTCCCTGCCATAGACGACGGTTTTGACGGTAAAATCGTGTCGCTCGCTGTGCGTATTACATTTCTCTCCATGCTCTCTCGTAAATGTGTAAAATGACTCTCGATGTCGCCGGGTGGCCAAGAAAGTTTTGATATTTTCGGTTACAAGTTTGACTACATCACATAAAATCCAAATAAAGCTACTGCTTGATTGGCAGCCTTGATGAGCCGATTTCTCTCCATGCTTTTGAAGGCGAGATATTCAATGAACAAGTTGAAAGTTGTCGTTTTCAGCTATGCAATTCTTCCTTCAGAAAAAGACTTTCCCGACCGCTAAAGTCAAACAATCATTCTGAATTTTTCACAGAATAATCTAAACTAATTTTCTAAGAGATTGTCTGTTGGGTTTTTTGATATTCGTCACCGTTTCTGAGAAAATCAGATTTGAAGCGTGAAAATAGCCCTTTAAAACGCCCTAAAACACACTGGCCTCAGCCCTTAAATGGTATACTCTGATCTTGTGTCATGCAAGCTCGGAATTCCATGTTATGTCGTTTCCCCATGAGAAATTGACAACTACCTCTGGATAAATTTTGAGCGCTTAAGATAAATTTCTAATTTATATTAGATGAACTCGATTGATAATGAGAAATAGTTTATCGCTTCAACCGAAATCGCAGAATGGTAGAGAAACTTAAAGCTAAAAAACTGCTTGCATAAAAAACTTGAACACAAGCTTGGCGAAGAGAAGCTTAATTCTCGGTTGATTTTTCATTAGGGCGTATAAGCAAGTGACAGTTTCTCTTTAATCACTCTCTCTTTCGATTATTGTGATGTGATTAAAAAGATTTTCTTTGATATCACTATTCTGTTTGAAATTCGAAAGTTTCGGGTATCATTTCATGCAAAGAGTTGACTGATAAACGTGGAAACCGCTTGGTAATTAATAGAAGAGAAAGTAAACAAAGAGAAACTGTCACTTGCTTATACGTCCTTTTGAAAAATTAACCGAGAATTATCGAAATCGCAAGTATGTACAAAGATATAATTGCTTATATTTGGGATAATGGTGTAATTTCGTCGGTCATAAAACAAATGCAAATCAAGACAAATGATGTTCGGTGTTGGTTCGGATTGATTGAATTTTTTGATTGTATATCATTAGAAATTTTGGTTGCCTTGTTCCACATCAATGACTCGAACGTAATTCTCGCTTTACATGAACGAACGGAAACCGCCGTTTACTGGAGAAGCTCCCCTAGATTTGAGTGATTTTTTTTTTAAATTTGTGACGACGTTATGAGTTTTGCATTATAAAGATTACAGATTTTCATGCGGTTTTCATGGTGATTTAAAGATTAAGTGAGGATAAAGATTTCTGAAGTTGTGGTCTGTTATGCGGTTTTTGTCTTTCTCATATAGAAAGGTTATGCAATTACTGTGAAAACCAAGTTTTGAACCGAGGCTCGGAGGGTGGAGTGTCATATAACATTCGACTCAGTTCGTCGAGTACGCAAAATGTCTGTGTGTGTGTATGTAACGTTTTTTTGCACTAACTTTTATCGCAGATGGCTGAATCGATTTTTTTTTATTCAATAATATATATTAAGGCACACTGCGTTAAGCTATAAGATGCCGAGGGCATTAATTTTACCACTTAAAATTAGAGTAATTTCTTCTATTTCGTGATGTGATTTAGAGGAGATCAGATTCCAAGGATGTAGTCTCCAACTAGTCATCGGCAGCGTCTGGTCGGTTGGAACTTGTACGCTGAATTATCCTGGTGACGTTGGTACGCATCGATGGTTTTTCGTATTCTTTCGTGTGGGTCCGCGGGAAACACCCCCGGGCAGTGAGAACCCGGCGGGTGGCCCGCGCGTTGATCATCGTCTGGAAGGAGTGAAACAGGGAGAAATAAATGTTGTTGGAACAAGGGATAAGAAAGTGAAGTTACTTAGCTCAGCGAAAAGATCTTATTAGTTCACGTCGAGATAGTGAAGAGACGAAAGAAGGGGGAGCAAAACAAAATTAGTGTCAGCACAAATGAATCGATTTTCACAAACTTAGATACAAATGAAAGGTCTTGTGGTCCCATAAAAATTCCTGAATATAATTTGGATTCGACTTCCGGTTCCGGAGTTATGTTATGTAGCTCCTGAATTTCATCCGGGATCGAAATCAAAATCGAAATCGGTTTTTAATCATTTTGGTTGTTCTTCATTATCGATCAACTTTCAGTTGGATGCTAACTGAATATGAGCTTTTCATCCCTTTTTGATCCACCAAGTGATCAAGGCAGTGAGCTGGGTGGATCAAAAAGGGATGAAAAGCTCACATTCAGTTAGCATCCAACTGCAGGATAACACTATCAATGATATAATTGATTGAATATCTCGCCCAGTTTTCTTCGATGATACCAAACGAAAAAGAATAGAGTGAACCTTCAGATTGTTGTTGAAAACATCAAGGAAAATAATTCGCTTAAAATTAATATTCCTTCACATTGATTCGATCCTCAACCCATGCAATCCCGATTGTTTGGCTTGCGCAATCAAAGTTCAAAACTGATTGTGTAAAGTGCTATTTGTGGAAAACAAAACAGATCAACTGGAGCCTATTGAATTTATTTAACAGGTTCCTCGAAGGTAACTTTATCCCTCGTTAACCGATTACCGGCTGTGATGGGAAAATCACACAGCTTAGCCTCTAATCACTTCCCATATCGACAGTACAGGTTGGTTGGTTGTTGGTTTTCTCGGAAGGTTTCCAACGAAATTGCCAGAATAATTGCATTGTTCCGGATTCTGAATTGTTTGCATAATGAATAATTGATTTGATATATAAACCTGCTATGGAAATATTTAAATCTTCAAATGTTTCTGTGCGATATAGCTAGATAACCAATTACGATTTTACGTTTGACTTCCTTTTGAAAACATTACACGAAACGAAGTTTACTCTAGTCTCGTAAGATCCGCCGTTCCAATGGAATTGCAGAATAATGCCCTCCAATCAAGCACCAACCAGTGGGAATCAATTGGCAGTTCTCCAATCAACAGTCATCGGAAATGAAGTGCAGGAAAAAAAAACCTGGTCCCATCCGTTTCGTATGAACCCCGAGACATACTCTTCGTATTCGGAAGGTTTTAATTCTGCAAATCAATTCCCTCCGTGGGAATGGTTGCGAGTGCAGCAGAATCCTTTATCATCAGACAGTTTAGCCAACCAGACGTGTAACGAATCGATACGGAAGCACTTTTTCTCGGGGGAACCGGTTGGGTCCGAACCGTGAGCGAACCTTCTCCGGATGGCTCGAGCTGGATGCACTGAGTGAAAAAATTGGCGTAATATCAAATGATCTCTTGTGTGTTTCAATGCTTCAGAAGAAATGTTTTCATTTTATCATAGCTTTTACCATTTTTTTAATGTGTCAATTGCTACACAGCACGAAATCGAATGTCGTGATTTCCATAGATATGAACTCTAATTTTTTTCACTGTCACTATCACTATCTTTAATGGAGCGGGAAAACGTGATGAAACGATTATTTTTCAGCCCGGTTAGCACTGAGAAACGATTATACGAACAAACTTTAGAGGCGTTTTATTTCAGTGCACTGGTGAGTTTCTTTATGAACATTTTCGCATTCCTCATGAGAATACAATGAATCCCGTAAACCTCAGCATCATTTCTTCGCCTTCAGTCGATAATGACTGACTGGAAGGCAGTGCAAGCCAAGTGATTATCGGTTCATTGAAGGGCTGGAAGAAACTTCAATGCTTGTCTCGACTGTTCTCACCCGGCGTGCATTTGTTCCAGGATCTGCTCCGGCATGTAACTAACAGTACGCAGCAGAAGGTCCACATGTTCGTTACGCCGGACTCAAACTGATGAAAAGCGAATTAAAATTGCTCGCTCGGGATCAAAGATCACCGGTGGGACTTCAAGCGTTTTTTTTCTCAAACGGAAACAATTTTGCAACCGAAGCAAATCCGTTTTCACCGGAATTAAGTGATTTCAACGTTTTTCAACAGAATTGTTCAGTGCGAAATTTTTCAGACCAAATTGTTCTTCCAGTTCTCATGCGGAATGAGCAAGCGTTTTTCATCAACAACAGCAAAAAACATGAAATAAGTATTCTTGAACTGTTTTTGTAAGAAACAGAAATAAAACCCGAATAATATTGTCCTACCAATCGCAACTTGTTAAACAACCCCAACAAATTTACCTGTCTAAAGGCAAAGATTGCAGCCTTAGACGAAGTTTACTCAGTCGCACAAAGCTGAACACGTGCAAAAAGTTTTTTCGCAAATTAAAGGCAACATGTAAAGAAAACGAGAACTATAAAAAGGAAATATGAATGTGAAAGATGCAGAGAAAATTCAAATAAATGCTTGTTAGAACGAACCGACGATCTTCCAGCATCTACTTGGGAAAGTTTTGCACCGGAAAGAGTTTCGTCACACACGGCGATGTCGGGGCGAGAACAAACGCCACCCATTCACCCACACATACACACACACACATACGCATTCATACTCACACAAACTGTCCTAATTTGCCAATTTAGTTGGAAAGCGTGTGGACGTTTGTGTGCTCGTGTGAGCGTTAGAAAGGGTACTTGCCGAGGAGCAAAAACTTTCCTGATTGTGATTTCTTCGCCGATACTTTGGCCTTCCATGCAGGAGCCGTGTCACATCCGGTGCATTGTTTGCCGAGCCGAAGTGTTCGGGCCGTTGGGTCTGCTCTGGCTGGCTGGCTAGCGAGCGAGTAGCTGACAAGTCCTTTCGAATTTGTATGATATACATTTTCCTTCGTTCCTGGCAGGCTCGAATAATGCGCTTCTCGCCGGTCGCTCCTTGGCAGGTCGTCCGTCCATCCATCCGTTTGTTCGTTCCTTCGCTAACAAAGGGCCAACCGGAGAACAAGTCAGTGCAGCAGCAGTAGCAGCAGGGATGCTGCCTAGATGCTTTCGGTTTCATTTATGAGAAAACTTTTGCTTCTTGCAAATTCGCTTTTGATGAGCCAAATGAAACGATATTGTTTGGGCAGGATCTTTTGGACGATAGCTTTGAAATACGGGAACAAGCGAAAGTTCGTTTGCTTGGACTAGTTGCGATCACAAGTAGCAGATGCCTAGTTGTGATGGATTAGCTAACCTATCCAGCTGTCGTTCTTTTTTCATATAAATTGATGTTTTTACCTTAACCTTTACCGGAAATGTTTCAAAGACTTTAGAGATTTATTATGCTTTGTTTTGATCGATTGAGTTAATTTACATTCCCGTATTCTGAATGGTTTGTTCATCCACAAATGATAACAAACAGTACAAATGGGCCAGTCTTAATGTCTCGCTACGATAACTGTAGTTGAAGTAATAAGATAGGGGAGAGGTGGCATAAAAGGGACATCTTCGATTTTAAGTTCTAGTAAGAGATTGATATTATATTTGGATTAGGTTAGAGTCGAATAGAAAGCATTTATCATTAAACCATTGAAGTGAAATGCAATAACTGTCAATAATCAAACCTTAGTTATTTAATCTCGCTTTTTTTAAAGTGTTCCTTTGTCCCTTTCAAAAATTGACCCTATTAAAAGGGAGGCAATAATTCATGAAAGGGGCAGTACGTAACAGTTCGGCTGAAAAGTTCGTATCGTTTAATAGAAACACACATTTTTTTGCCAAAATTCGTTTTTATTAGTCAACATAATTGCCATCAGAGGCGATACAGCGATTATAGCGATCTTCCAACTTTTCGATACCATTTTTGTAGTACGATTTGTCCTTTGCCTCAAAATAGGCCTCAGTTTCAGCGATTACCTCTTCATTGCTTCTAAATTTTTTTACCAGCGAGCATTCCCTTGAGGTCTGAGAACACGAAAAAGTCACTGGGGGCCAAATCTGGAGAATACGGTGGATGAGGGAGCAATTCGAAGCCCAATTCGTTCAATTTAACATGGTTTATTGATTTGTGACACGGTGCATTGTCTTGATGAAACAAAAAAATTTTTCTTCTTCAAATGATGCCGTTTTTTGAAATTTCGTCCATCAAACGCTCTAATATCGCTATGTAATAGTCACTGTTGATGGTTTTTACCTTTTCAAGGTAGTCGATGAAAATTATACCATGCGAATCTCAAAATACAGACGCCATAACCTTACCGGCCGATTGTTGAGTCTTTCCACGCTTTGGGTTCGGTTCATCGCGTGCAGTCCACTCAGTTGACTGTCGATTGGACTCCGGAGTGAAGTGATGGAGCCATGTTTCGTCCATTGTTATATATCGACAAAAAAAAATCGGTTTTATTTCGATATAACAGCTCCAAACACTGCTCATAATCATCAATTCGTTGTTGTTTTTGATCGATTGTGAGCTCACGCGGCACCCATTTTGCACAAAGCTTTCTCATATCCAAATATTCGTGAATAATATGTCCAACACGTTCCTTTGATATCTTTAGGGTGTCAGCTATCTCGATCAACTTCACTTTACGGTCATTGAAAATCATTTTGTGGATTTTTTTCACGTTTTCATCGGTAACAGCCTCTTTTGGACGTCCACTGCGTTCATCGTCTTCGGTGCTCATATGACCAGTACGAAATTTTGCAAACCACTTACGAATTGTTGCTTCGCCCGGTGCAGAGTCTGGATAACACTCATCAAGCCATTTTTTGGTATCGGCGGCACTTTTTTTCATCAAAAAGTAGTGTTTCATCAACACACGAAATTCATTTTTTTTCCATTTTTTTCACAATATAAAATAGCTTCACTGAAAATGCAATATCTCACAAACTAATAATCAGACAGCTGTCAAATTTATACACGTATCTTTCGAAGGTACTAACTGAAATTGAATTTAATTCTAGTGGCGCCCTCTCATAGAAACGATACGAACTTTTCAGCCGATCTGTTAATTCAAGGAAATATTCTACATTAACTACTGGATTAATATAATTAAACACTTTTTTATAAACTCGAACAGATATCAACTTTATTGAACTGTTTTTTTCTCAGAAATAATGAACTTAAAAAATGTTAATAGCTTTTCTTAAGATACTTACAATCAGTCCTTACTGTATAAGAAAAGATATTCAAAATAATCGACTAATAAACAGTTTCATACCTCTCTTTTAAGATTTGGAATGCACTTGAAAAATAATACTAATAATAATAATAGTGCTTTCTGAATATTTTTTCTTACAAAACATTACATTGATTGTTTTGTTTTATCTTATGTTATGCTAAGTTTTCTTAATATTGGAATAGCTTCTTCATTTTCAGAGATATCATCTATCGAGTCAGAATCTTTATCTACATTTGACAACGCTTCGCTGCTGCTGCTTGAAATTTTTCGTGCAACCTTGATGTTTTGGCTAACTTTAGAATTTTTTAAATAACGGTTTTTGTATTCGCGTCCTTTTTGCTACTTCTGCTTTTGTTTGATTTCTAACCTGTTGTATAGCTTTTAAAAAGTTGTTTCATATGTTTTAAAGTTCGTTTCTCACTCTTGCCTTTTTTTTTCTTTCAGATATACATCATGTTTTGTAAAAGCAATCTATTTTTCGTGGCTCGTCATCCATTGACACATCGGTGGTATTGCTGATTTCCGTCTTCTTTCCGTTTTCCTTGTTATTCGCAGTCTTGATCTCGTTGCTAGTTACTGTAGAAGCGCCTTGTTGTACATTGGTTGCTAAGCGGTTGTTCTTGTTTTTGTTTGTTTTGTTTGTTTTCGCAGTTTCAGTGCAAGGTTTGTCGCAGTGTGCAGGTGGTTCACAAAACTGACTTGTAACCAGTTGATTTTCATACGTAATCAGCGTTTTACACGGATGTATCCCGTCTTGATAACAAATGATGTAAGATGGAATTGCTTTACGTAGTTGCAAACGTACCACTCGTACGCCATTCCGGATACCCGGGAAAAAATTCCGCCATACTTCCCTTTCCATGGAAAGAACTTCTCCGTACTGCGACATACTTTCCCGAACAAACCTATCGCTGGTCTGCGGAGGAAGGTCATGCACGCGTACTTCTGTGGTATTGTCCACCATGTACACAGGGATTTTAAATTTAACATTGTCATGATCAACACTGTGCACCCTGTTATTAACCGAAGCAAATTTCACGTTTGAACTTAATGTAGACACAGTTAGACGCCTTGTTGAATTGAATCTTATTTACATCATTAACGTTTAGATGCATTCGTTTCTTAAGCAAGATTCCAATTTCGGTTGCTGCTGGTCTAACTTTGCAGCGCTTGAAATCAATACAAATTGATTTTGGTCTCGTAGGCCAAGTTTTAGGCTTTGTTAAATCATTTTTGCCCATTTCGTACACCCTGTTGTTCACTACACTGTATTGTCTTTGTTTCTGTTGTCTCGACCGTAAACGATTTGCGACTGTGTCGGATGAGATGCGAGCGCGAACTGTAGTGGTTCACTGAAAACGGAAGATTCAAGTCCTGTCCCTTTTGTGGTAGATGTTTCAGGTTGCGGCTCATTCGAAGTTGAAGATCTAGATTTTATCTTTTTTGTGGTAGAGGTTCCAAGTTGTGGCTCGCACAAAGTAGAGATGGTGAAACTGTTCGTGCAATTGAATCAAGTTCAGATGGATTAAAGCTTGCTTGACTTAAAATTTGAACAAACTTTTGCTCATATTGTGGCGCTCCTGGTGGACGGATTTGGAAGTTCTTGGCGTCCACGTGTCGAGAATTTTGTGAGCTTCACGTATGATTTTTGACATTCCGCAAATCGACTGTACTTTGTAAGCAATCAACATGGAAGCCGAAAGAAGGGAAAAAATTGTACACAGTTATTTGGAAAACTCCATTGTGGTCTGCATCTAGGCTAGCTAAACAGCTGAAATTGCCCAGAAATACCGTATGGTGCGTTATCAAGGAACCATTGACGACGATTCGGAAGCCTCAAGCCAATCGTCGGAGTAGAACTGTCGACCGGAAACTGCGTGGTAAGATTTTGAAGACGATTAAGAGGAATCCTAATCTGTCGGACCGTGATTTGGCCAGAAAATTCGGTGCTGCCCATAGTACCGTGAGGAGAGCTCGACTCCGGGAAGGAATCAAGTTGTATCGAGCTAGCAAACAGCCAAATCGGACCATAAAACAGAATAGTGTGGTCAAAATTCGTGCTCGGAAACTGTATGACCAGGTGCTGACCAAGTTCGACGGGTGTCTTCTGATGGACGATTGAACCTATGTCAAGGCTGACTTCGGCAAATCCCAGGTCAAAAATTTTACTTGGCAACGGCTTGGGGGGATGTTCCAGCCAAATTTAATTTTTTTTGCCGACAAATTTGCAAGAAAATTTATGATTTGGCAGGGCATTTGCAGCTGCGGCTGACAAACAATGACAGACAATGTCATCGGAACTATACCAAAAACAGTGTCTCCAAAAACGAATTTTGCCGTTCATTCGATCCCACGACCATCCCGTAATGTTTTGGCCAGATTTGGCAAGCTGTCATTACAGCAAAGTCGTTCAAGAATGATATGCAGAGAAAGGGGTCCAGTTTGTTCCGAAAAACCTTAACCCACCCAACTGCACCCATTTCCGCCCTGTTGAGAAATACTGGGCAATCATGAAGAGGAGACTCAAGGCAAAGGAAAAGGTTGTCAAAGACATCAATCAGATGATGACCTGGTGGAATAAGATAGCTAAAACGATGGACGAAGAAGGTGTGCACCGCCTTATAAGCCGTGTTACTGGAGAAATTCGAGAATTCCTTCGAAACCGTGACGAATAATTTTATCCGCATTTTTTCTTAAAAGTATGAAGAAAACGCTACATTTGTATAAAAAAAGATCTTGAATTCAATAAAAAATAACTAAAATACAGGTAATTGTCTTTGTTCCAATTCTATCTGAAGCAAACTTTAATAAGGTGAGATGATCTATGGGGCAGTTCTTCTTCATTTAAGATAGATTCGTCCGAGTTTTCAACTGAAACAGTAGAGTTCTTGAGAGACTGAGGTCGGTCTGTCACGAACGCAGGTAAAAAATCTACACCTGAGAAAATATTTTTAATAATTGGCCGTGTCCCGGTGCTCTTGAAACTAGAAGTTATATTATTCATATTAAAAGCAGCGTAGAAAGCAAATGGAGTACATCCCGAAGCTTTTGCTTTTGTGTGCAAATGGGACTTGCTTATATGGACTATTTTTGCAGCTGATCTCAAAGAAATGCCTTTTCGTAACACTTCATTAACTGTCTCTTCAATTTTGTACGCATCTACACGAGTGCTTTTTGAAGGTGGCATTTTTCAATCTTAAAGGAAGTAAAAACTTCATTAGAAATCATGTGTAAAATAGCAATTTTGAAAGGAACAGTTATGAAGGGGACGTCCCATTCATAACCGTTTGTTGTGTCCCTTTCAAAAATATCACACTAAATTTGAAAACTTATCCACAAAATCTACAATATTAAATCAAAGTTTATATACCTTACGTTTTCGTATCTATTGATGTTCAGCATATTATAAACAGTGATTCTCAGGTAAATAATAATCTCGCAGCACTCGATAAAACGTTTCACAATAGTTACATTAAAATTACTTTTAATATTCTTTTTCAACACTCGCAGGAATTCGCCATGTTCAAAATGACAGAAATATAAAGTAGGCCCCAAACGATCTTGTGTCAGGGTTGCCATACGATAGAAATAGTGTAGTCTCGAAACTGTTTTCATTTTACGAATTATTTGAATTGTCCCTTTCATGCCACCTCTCCCCCATGTGCCATAACTCAACGAAGTAGCTTTTGTGCACGGAGAGTCCTGAATCAACCATTTGTAAACAAAAATTAGTTGATTCGCTGAATTTTGTTCACATTTAGGGTTTTTTTGGTTAGTGCACATTTTTCATTAAACTTTACCTTCGGCTGATCAGTGGCTACTTATGAAGCCTACTAAAAACAAGGTGCAATTTATTTTCTGACGTCTCAGGCGTTAGGTAAATAGTATAAACTGTGCGTCTTCTTACCAGTTAAAATTGAACTACTAGGTGATTATGGCAGTCCAATTTAAACTGTTTTAAGCACTGATGAGCCGAAGATAAGTTAGCTAGTTATTTTTAAGACTACTACTTCTAAGAAATTCTTACAATTTCACACTTAGATTTGCTATTCTCCTTTCCCTGCACAATGCTGAACTTTTAATAGAATTTGTTAAGCTTTTAGTATGATTTACCGAGCCCGACCTGGAAGGATTCTTAGTGTCAGTAGGATCCATAGTACTAGCCATGCAATGATTCTGTACACTAAGAATCGGCTGCGAAGTCTGTTGAAACAGAAAGGCCAAATTCCACAAAAGGAATGTAATGCCAGGACTTTGCTATGCTTATGATTTACCGAACAAACATACCCAATTCTCTTCAATTAATGTTCAAGTGGGTTAGAAAAGGATAGATTTTTTTTCTATTAAATTTAAATTTAAATTTGACTGGAAAATGTACTTAATCCACTCAACAGTGATCACCCGATTTTTATCGTTCCGTGTTTATATATTCTAATAATGTTATTTAGTAGAACCGAACAAAAAAAGATCATGTGTATATAAAAAACTTGTCTTCTCATGAAATTTCATAAGTAAAATGATTGATATCATGAAAATTTGCAAGAAAGATGAGTTACTGTTCATGATGTCAACCGTTTTGATCATGAAATCATGACTTTTATTTTTAAATAACTATTTATTGGAATATGAGTTAAAATTAAATTATTTAGATTTAAATTGGGTGTTCAGCCACAAGTGGTGACTTTTCAGCCCTATTATATATATATGATTTGGTTACCATGAAGACATCATTTGCTTCCGCAATTCTGAAATTTTAGTGTAGGAAAAATTCTAAACCTACTTGTATTGTGTAATGGGGAAAAAGGAACGTATACACTAACTTACTAACTAATACAAAGAGCGAATCGATTCAATTGAAGATTGCATCGATTTTTGTCGGAATTTGCTTATAATATTATGTGACATTACATCTAATGGTTCTATATTTGTGAGTCTGTGTAACTCATTTGTACTAAACCAGGGAGGATGCTTCAAAATCATTTTCAGAATTTTATTCTGAATACTTTGAAGCGTTTTCTTCCTGATGGAACAACAACTTGAACAAATTTGCACTGCATAAAGCATGGCTGGTCTGAAAATTTGTTTATAAATTAACAATTTGTTTTTAGACAGAGCTTAGAATTTCTGTTTATAAGAGGATATAAACATTTAATATATTTATTACACTTTGCCTGGATTCCTTCAATGTAATCCTTGAAAGTGAGTTATGAAATCATGACTTATTATTCAGAATAGACATGATTCATGATTTCATGATTTTTAATCATGATTCTACTAGATTTTTATCAGTGTGTACTGTCTTTCAAGTACTTAGAAACGTTTGCACAATCGAGTGCAACTGTGATTTCAAACATCTCTTTGAAGGCCGACTAAAATCAAATTGCTACTCCCGTCGATCTAGAATATTCACAATAAGCAAATGATTTGCACGTGGTATCACGAACAGGAATCGTGTATAAGGATCGTGATAGTTCTCTTGGTTACGCTGGTAGATCTTAAGGCCTATACTCCAAGTAGTTTTTGGATGAACAAGCCGAAACTAACTAATGTCATCGGTTTCGTTGATAGACCTCAAGACCTATATTCCAAAGAGGTTTTGGATGGACAAGAACTTTCACAGACATTACCACAGTATGTCAATTTGCTGAATATAGTACTACGAGAACATACCGCACTAAAAGTTATGAAAAAGGCGGGTGGGTAATGTCAGAGACATAACTGGATGTCGTGAATACAAAAACAACTGACATGTTCCTTAACACTTCCGAATATCAATTAGTTGATCAATTGTATGAATTATGCAAGCATTCTCCAGCGTATGAATTATGCAAGCATTCATACAGCGAAAAGTGCAAAAATCAAATCAAGCAAGTTCTAGATTTGCACTAAACTGAAGATATTTTCCTTCGATTTGCGAGTAAGAAATCCTAATAGTTCTTTAGAAAACTTTTAGAGCCTCCACCGTTGTTTTTCACCAATGCAAATGACTGGCAGCTGTGACGTAATCGTTCTTGTCGAAAGAATCCAAACTGATTCAATTTTTGTTTGGAGCTTTCTTTTACGTGATCCCGTTTGTAGCTTTTTAACTAATGGGCGGTCTTAACGTTTATAAAAATAGCCGCATACAGAATTTTCATGTCGATTATTTCATTTCGGATTTGCATAATTTATTGAAAGAAAATATCAATATCATTCAGAAGGATCAATTTGAGTAACTCACTTCGATATTCACTACTTTTCGAAACATTTTTCTCGAACGATTTGCAGATATTTTGTTCTCTTCCTCGAAACGCGTTCTGATAGGCTGGTGTTGACATGGGTCAAATGAAATAGGTTTTTCAATAGTGTACTATTGAAATACTTCAATGCTTTTGCTATACACGTTTACGTTGAAAAATTTCGATTCTATTGGTAGTTAGATTATATAAATTCTTCCACAGATCACTGAGCTATGAGCTTTCAAAATACGAGAAAGGAAAACGCGCCTTATGAATTATCCTTTTTGATACTCGTTTATACCAAACATTTCAGAAAAGTTTAATTTTGAACTATTTGAGATTATGTTACACAACTGAAAATTTTATCATAAAATTGTGATCATATTTCCGATTGCATGTAGCAAAAATTAAGTTGATTCGTTAGATACAACAAGAGATATTCACGATCAAAAACTTATCACTCTCTCAGAGGGTAAATTTTAAAAAGGCACCCCATAGTAAAGTAAGTCGTATTCACGACAAAAGTCACCAGTCATGCGTTACTGATTTCTTTTTTCCGGAGGATTCTTGAATGCCCCCGATCTACAATAGGTTCTGTGAAACCAAACAATTCCGTAATGTACATTTTATATAATTCAATTCAATGAAACATGTTGGATTGTTTTGTATACGTATAAATGAAAATTTCCTTCATCATGCGAAAACTATTTTTACGCGATCATTGCGTGAAATAAATTAAATGTCGCGGTATTTCAAATAAATCGCGTTAAATTAAGTTGGCGCATCTATTGGGTGCGCGTAAATTGAGGTTTTAGTGTATTTCTCATCCGTTAAAGAAGCTTCCCGGTCGATTTTAATTAGCGTCTCCTGTCAAAAGTTTTGCATCCTGACTGGACGTGGGGATGTGTTCGTGTTTGTCAATATGATCGCGAGCAAATCCATGATTTGACAAGCGATTTGCAGTTGTGGCCTGAAATCATCTCAAGTTTTAAAATCAACAAAAAATACAAGTTATTTCTAGCTATAACACTACGAGAAAGTATATTTTCAGTTTTGCAAGAGTTTATAAATTGTTTCAGTTGTAACTTAATAATTTTCGGATTAAAAAAATTTTGGTTAATTTTCGAATTCTAGAAAAAGTGTTCAGCTTATTTATCAGTGTATATTTTTTGAAAGAGCGTTCAATCGACTTACTACAACACTGTTCTAGACACCATGTCACCTTTCATGTTGAAAGGGGAAAAAACTCCCTAAAACGAAAAAACTCAACAAATTCGAGTGAACTCTACGTTGGCATTTCAGTCACAATCAATCTTTTCCAATATTTGTCCGTTGAACATACACAGTTCAAAAAAATCTTGTGATTTTACATCATATAAAAGGCACATAAATCAAGCGTCGTATTTCACACAAGTTTATATTCAAGAACATGTGAAATTGTGTAATTTAAAAATTACATGACTTCGAATCGAATGAAAAAAAAAAACAAAAGATCTAAATCGACAACGCGACTTGAACCGAGAAACATTAGATCACAAAGCACGTAAGTTAATCGACTGAACCAGAGAAGTCCAAATCTGCTCGATGAATAATTGATACATATAAATTCAAACAGCGGAATTTGGTAGAGTTCAAATTACATCCCGAGCCTGTGAAATTATGTACGAGTAGAATCTTGCATCATTTGAAAAGTTAAGTAGTTATTAATTGTTTCGATTGTAGAATTTTGTCACCTGTAAAATTCATATTTTTTATGTGTACCCAGAAGCTTAATTTTTCAGAAATATTTTTAAATCGACAGTTGAAAGAATGTTCGTTATTCTCTATACAAATATTTATGTTTTAAGATAACAACGTTGACGTCAACGAGAATTTACTTTTGAATTGAAATTAAGGCCCTTATTACCGGTATCACTACACGGTGAAAATCGAGTGAAGTGAATTTAGGTCCTTAGTACGGAAGTCGCTTCAAAGACAAAAGTAATTATTTTTATGAACTTGAATTCATTATGAACATCCCGCCATCAATATTTCGTTGAAAAAATGAGTTTTTTCCACTACAGTGATCACTTCACTATGCGTGATACTGGTAATAGGGAAAATCAAGTGAAGTGACATGTAAGTGAAGTGAATGTGAAAGTGGAAGTGAGAACGGTAATAAGGGCCTAATTCATTTATCTATTTGGAGTGAAGAGGAGCTGAAATTTTCTAACTCTTCTAATTTTCTCTCCAATAGGCTTAACATATTTTTATCTTTTATACAAAAATACAATAAACAAATAGTGCTTATAATGCAAACGCGATCGGTTGACTATTTTTCAAACATTTAATACCGACCATTCATAGGGAAATATAATTTCAATCTTGTAAAAAAATTTCCTCCCATTAGAAACGATTTTAATCGTCGAAATTTAACTGGACTCTTCACTGCCGATTTAATACCTTTTCCTCCCAGAAACACGAATATCCCATTCATCCATCGCCAAGTACGTACTAATTCCATAGAGTGTACTTCGAAATGGCAAACTTATTCATCCGATCAGCACGACAAGTACACAGTTACGAGCGTCTGATACTCCGTCTCTTGTGCTGGGCGGTTATGGGTTGGGAGATTTGAAGCGGAAAAATATTAATGCATCATCTTGTCAATAAATGGCTGAAGCGACGCTTAAGTTCTTCCTCCCTTGTTGAGTTTCTCCCTTTCGAACCCATTCATCAATTTAGTCCAATACAACCCGGGGAATGGCTCGTGGTACCACCCTCTTCCCGGCTAACACCGGCATGAACATCGAAGAAGGTGCTTAGACTGGTTCAAGAGTTCTCTCGTTCTGGATTACTATTGAACAAAGTGGCTGGATAGGACCATTTCGGCATCGGATTTCGGGTGCTTCTTGGTTTTGTTTACGCCAATAAAATAATTAACGGAAGCACGGAGGCTCTTCAGTAGGAAAATCCGCAGAAATGTGATTTCTCTTTAGTAGATTCTTTATCATCATGATGCTGATGAATTAATTCAAAACATACGCTCTAAATGGTCCGATCTACGTACGAGAGTTTCTTTTTGTTTGTTTGTGATTTAGGTTTGAAGGTTTCAATCGTTAAACTTTATTCGATATTGATGACAAATAGATTTCAGTAATAGCCGTTCAACCGAGAAGGTTGTGTATAGAAGCGTACAGTTTAATAACGCTGGTTGGTTTACACGCGTTAAATACGACAACGGTTGAACTACAGGTAGAGACCTGTTGGCAGCAGCCGTTAAAACGTATAGTCGTGCTGCATAAGAGAGCCCTAGTGCTGGGCCAAGCTGGTGAAGGAAACAACAAAGGGCGTTTCCCAAACTCTACCCAGGCCGCAATATACAGCCACAAGTGCTGAGCAGGAGAGTGCAAAGGCACATCGAAGAGGAAGAGTGCAAAGGAACATAGTAGCAGGAGAGTGCAAAGGCACACCGGTGCGAAGGCACTTCGGTGCAGAAGCATATCGGTGCGGAGCACTAGGAAGAAGGAGACAAGACAACTCGGTCTTTCCACTGCCATACAACACGCAGGTATACACCGGTGACCTGCGCTGGTTACAGCTGGCGAAGACGAAAGCAAATCGGAATTCGAGTGGTGCTGGATGTCAGGTAGCAGTAGCATCACATCATATTCTATCGCTACAGTGAGCTTCAGCATTGTATCAACGTCCAGATACATCCAACAAGAACATCTAGAGCAACGAGGATCTACACGGCAGTGCAACGGAGATAGACAACAATTTCAAGGTAGAAGTTTTTTCTTTTCCTTTTGATTGAGTACTGTGTAGTGTTGGTTTCAAATTTTATTTTAAAGTTTAGTTAAAAATTTTAATGTAATGGATGAATCCATGGACGTAAATCCTAGCATGAATCCGATACCCCCACGAACGAAAAAATATCAGGAGAGCTCTTCTGGGCCTTGGATAGTCTTTTTTAGACGTATATCAAAGCCATTAAACATTTTTCAAATTAATAAAGGTTTGACATCACGATACTCTTCAGGCTGCATGCACTCGACACATACAATGAGTCTTGAAGTTCTGGCGGGAGTTCTTCCATTAAAAGATCGATTTTGGGAGCTTTCATCACGCCTGCTAATAAGATGTGAGGTGCTGAATCCCATGGTAATTAATAATTTCGAACGACTAGTCGAGCTTCGATCTCAAACAAAATTTATGACAGTATATTTTAACCATATGTCACAGGAAATCAACCCTTCAAGATATATTCCTATCCGTGTCAGCATCCTAAGTGCCCCTGACTCAACTTTATTTTTCGATACATCCATGCAGCGTGAAGTGCGTGGAATCCCGGATCATCTACGCTCGACGGAAATCCCAAAAATATTTTAAAGTAAGTTCAGGCATATTGACTCTGAGAAAATGTTTTACACGGACGGATCGCGAATTGAAGAAGCGACAGGGTTTGGTATGTTCAACAATAATGTTTCGGCCTCATTTAGGCTTCAAGAACCTGCATCTGTTTATATAGCAGAGCTAGCAGCAGTTCATTATAGTTTGAGTGTAATCGTCACATTATCTCCAAACCATTATTTCCTCTTCACAGATAGTCTGAGTGCAATTGAAGCCATTCGCTCAAACGCTGCTGGCAAAAATGAACCGTTTTTCCTGGGCAAAATAAAACAGTGCCTGAACGACATATTG
Organism: Malaya genurostris; assembly: GCF_030247185.1. NCBI lineage: Eukaryota > Metazoa > Arthropoda > Insecta > Diptera > Culicidae > Malaya > Malaya genurostris. The sequence continues at coordinate 304,013,242 of NC_080571.1, read as the reverse complement.
AACAATAATTATCTAATCACTATAGTCTGGGTCCCGGCTCATTGCTCCATTCCTGGAAATGAAAGAGCCGATATTTTAGCCAAACGTGGTGCTATTGAGGGTGAAATTTATGAGAGACCAATTGCTTTCAACGAATTCTATAGCTCGTCTCGCCAAAGAACACTTGCCAGCTGGCAAGCTTCTTGGGATAAAGATGATCTGGGTCGGTGGATGCACTCAATTATTCCGAAAATATCGACAAAGGCATGGTTCAGGGGACTGGATGTGAGTAGAGATTTCATTCGTGTGATGTCCAGACTCATGTCCAATCACTACACGTTAGATGCACATCTCCTTCGAATTGGGCTCTCCGAGACTAATCATTGTGCTTGTGGCGAAGGTTATCGAGATATTGATCATGTCGTTTGGACATGCGTGGAGTATCGTGATGTCAGATCTCAACTAATAAATTCTTTGCGTACCCAAGGTAGACTATCCAATATCCCAGTTCGAGACATTCTTGCTTGTCGTGACCTTTCATACATGAAACTTATTTATCATTTCATAAAGAAAACTGGAGTTTTAATTTAATAAAGGCCCCTTTCAAGACTTAGTTCTGATCCCAGCTGCGTCCATGAGTTCAACCAATAGCTAAATTAGAATAAAAATAATGTAATGATACAAACAAACTCGAAACAGTTTATGAAATTATTAACAAAATGTCTGAAAATAACAGCTTATTTTATAATTTATAGAAGTTAATCGTTTGGTTTAAATAATATTTCCGAGTAGATTTCATAATTAATGACGAGTTACCTAAGATGATATTTAAGTAATAAGAGAATATGTTTTAATAAATGCAAAACGTTGTGACTATGCTAGAATTAAATTAGGATAAGAATATTATGTAAAAGTGATGCTACGGCGAAGAAAAACTTATGTAAACTGCCTTAAGAAATAAACGTATTTATGAAAAAAAAAAATTGATGACAAATAAAATTACACAGAATAGTGATTTTGACATAAATTAAGAAATCCATTTTGAGTTTTGGTACCTATTGGGTATTGGTTTGCGCTGAATTGCACATGATCAATTTTGTTTTTTCGTTTCTTCTTCGTCTCATCAGATCATTAGCAGATTAAGTTTGACAGCTAATACAAGCTCGCGGATAAATTTAATCAACATATTCTGTTAATGCACTGATGAGTTGAAGGCGAAACATAGAAAATTAAAATGGTTTGAGAAAGTTTAAGGAAAGTCATTTCATTAAGAAGGATGGGATGGTGTGGGGAAACTATTGTTCCGTAGCCATTCTTCCAGGAAGGAAAGTAGACTATAAAATAATATCAGAATCATTATCAGATAGCGAAAGACTTACAAATGAATGTCTTTTGGAATGTTAGGTGTGTTGTTCCAAACAAATATCAATATCCAGAAACCACCATCTCGAACATTAAAAAGACAATAAACTTTTTTTTTGGAATCAAGGGAAAATATTCCCAAGACAAAAATCTGGGATGTTTTGAACCTCCCTGATAATAGTTTACAATTTTTTCAACTTTTTTAAGTGTATTTCTTACATTTAAAAAAAGCTTAAAAATTTTAAACTTACTTTTACACATTTTTGTGCTATTTTTATTTTATTTTTTATAGTGTTGAAAACCACAACTTTTCAGTTTTTCTAAAAAATAACATTCAACCATGCGTCTCCATTGAAGTTATATTAGAAGAAAAGTCTTAGTACATAACTACTATAACTAGGTATCATAGGCCTTCTAATAGAGATTCAACGGAAAAGCATGGTTGATTGTTAATTCATTTATAGAAGAAATAAAATATTTTATGGTTGTTCAAATTTCTAAAATATATAAAAACGAACACGGACAAAAATCTACTCCCGGTACCATAATAAAAAGTCATGAAATCATGCCTTATTACTCATGATATCATGAACAAAATTATTGATATCATGAACAATAACTCATCTCCCCTGAAAATTTTCATGAAATCGATAATTTTACTCATGAAATTTCATGTGAAGACATGTTTCACGATTTCATGATTTTTAATCATGGTACCGGTAATGGACTTTTATGCGTGAAGCATTTTAAGGCGTTTAAAAATTATTCATTCATTACTAAAAAATCCTGTTTGAGTTTGAGTGTAATCGTCACATTACCTCCAAACCATTATTTTCTCTTCACAGATAGTCTTAGTGCAATTGAATCCATTCGCTCAAACGCTGCTGACAAAAATGAACCGTTTTTTTTGGACAAAATAAAACAGTGCCTGAACGACATATTGAATAATAATTATCAAATCACAATAGTTTGGGTTCCGGCTCATTGCTCCATTTCAGGCAATGAAAGAGCCAATAGTTTAGCCAAACGTGGTGCTATTGGGGGTGAAATTTATGAGAGACCAATTGCTTTCAACGAATTCTATAGCGCGTCCCGCCAAAGAACACTTGCCAGCTGGCAAGCTTCTTGGGATAAAGATGATATTAATCGGTGTATGCACTCAATGAATCCTAAAATTTCGACAAAGGCATGGTTCAGGGGACTGGATGTGAGTAGGGATTTTATTCGTGTGATGTCCAGACTACTGTCCAATCACTACACGTTAGATGCACATCTCCTTCGAATTGGACTTTCCGAGACTAATCATTGTGCTTGTGTTGAAGGTTATCGCGATATTGATCATGTCGGTTGGACATGCGTGGAGTATCGTGAGGTCAGATCTCAACTAATAAATTCCTTGCGTACCCAAGGTAGACTATCCAATGTCCCAGTTCGCGACATTCTTGCTTGTTGTGACCTTCCTTACATGAAACTTCTTTATCATTTTGTTAAGTCCATTGAAGTTCCAATTTAATTTTTATTTTATGTTAGACTGTTTTCTCTTCCATGAGTTCAACCAATAGCCAGCTATCTTATATCAAATAAAAGTGATGAACTGATACAAACAAACTTGAAATATCAAGTAATTTATAATAGCAAATTGCTTGATAAAATCAGTGTTTCGATTAACTAATGAATACCAAAATACTAATATGATATTCGAAATGTATTAGGTTTAAAGTACTGTGTATTGTGGATGCCACGGCTAAGAAAAACTTATGTATATTGCCTTTGAGATAAACGTATTTATGACCAAAAAAAACAAATTTAGAATCAGTATCTTTTCCGAGTTACCCTCTGTGTTGTTAGTTTATGCCATAGAGAAGATTACAAGACATTTTTTATCAAAACTCTACCGGAAAAATATTATTACCACGATCATGGATGATCGTGATCAGCATCTTTCTTCACCAACACCAACAAATTGAACGGTCGTTTTCAATAAATTCAAAGTTCTTAATAAATTGTTAAAAAAAAAGAAAATATTTTATAAAAATATGAATAAATTTATATGGAACACAAAAAACTGTTGCCTCAATTATTTAAGCAAATTTTAGCAGTGGTTTCGACAACAGTTGTGTAGTCCTACGTTAGGATTGTCTCTAGTAGGTTTTGCCTTTCTTATATAGAAAAGTTATGCAATCACTTGAAAAATCGACTAGTAAAAAAAGTAATGTCATGTAATGTAATGTAATGTGTGTAATGTCAGAGACATAACTGGATGTCGTGAATACGAATAAAACTGACACGATTTCTTTACACTTTCGAATTCGAATTGATAGTTGATCGATTGTGTGTAGATATGTGCCTGACTACCTCAAAATCGTCGCCCTTGCGCGAAAAACCCAAGCAAAAGTAAAGAGTTTTCTGCGTTGTTTTAAAATTTTCAGAAAACTTAATTTTTTATTTGTTTGTGGTTATCTCACACTGTTCAAAATATTATCCTAAATTCCTGATCATATTTTTGATGAAATAGTGAAAGAATTGCGTTGCTGCCATTAATACGAGTCGAGATATTCACGATTAAGTTCTGCCCATTCTTCCATATGGTTAATTTTGAACAGGCGCGCCATAGTAAAGTAAGTCGTATTCACGACAATTGTATCAAAAAGTGTGAGTAATGTCTGTGTGTGTATGTATGCGTAAAAAGCTCACTAGGTTTTCTTGGAGACGGCTGGACCAATTTTGAAAAACTACAAGGATCAACCCCATGAGGTTGTTCGAGCCATTGATGTGGACCAAGGCAACCAAAATTTTTAATGATCTACAATCTACACTTTTGAATCCGTAACGAGAGTCTGCTTAGATAGGAACCAACACCGAACATTGTTTTATAGCCGACGAAATTACACCAATATCCCAAATGTATGCAATTATATCTTTGCACATACTTGCGATTTTGATATTTAAGCTTCTCTTCGCCAAGCTTGTGTTCAAGTTTTGTATGCAAGCAGTTATTTTTATAGCGTTTCTCTACCATTACTATCCTTCTGCGATTTTGGTTGAAGCGATAAACTTTATCTCATCATCAATCGAGTTCATCTTATGTAATTTAGAAATTAATCTTAAGCACTCAAAATTTACCCTGGGGTAGTTGTCATTTTTTCAGGCGAAACGACATAACATGGAATTTCATCCGAGCTTGCATGACAAAAGATCAGAGCATACCAATTAAAGCTTCAAATCGTTTTATGGCACTTTTTGTCTTGCTATCTTGCAACAACCTATCTCTAGCATGCTACGCGTAGGACTGAAACGTTAGCTATAGTTTTACTTCTATTTCTAGATTCGCGTCCTTCCAACAGCTTCGCTTCTGCATCGATGGACCAATCAGAGCGATGCTTTCCCTTTGATAAGGAGTGTATCGATAAGTAGTTAGCAACATTCAAACAGTTATTACTCTGAAATGGCTTAATTTTTCGCAGTGTGTTTTGCGGTGACATGTTTGTTTGCATGTCAATAACAGCTGTGCAATCGATTGGTTTCGGTACGGTTTCAATGATGAGTCGAATTGATCCGGAAACGCGAAAGAAAATTCTGCACACTTGGTGCTCAGAAAGTGGTGTCACGTAAAACGAAATTGCAAAACGGGTGAAAGTGCATCACACCAGTGTCAAAAATTTTATCTACAAGTTCGGTAAGACCCTATCCTTGAAGGATTTGCCCCGATCCGGTAGGAAAACGGGTCCCAGCTAGCCCGACCGGGACTTAAAAGTGGAACATCAGGAAAAACTCATCGGCGTCGACGCGGGATTTGGCCAAACAGTTCAACACCAGCATCGGGATGATTCAACGGATCAAAGTTCAAAACTTCCTGAAAACGTACAATAAACAGAAGGTGCCGAAAAAGTCCCTGGTACAGCAAGTTCAGGCCAAAACAAGAGCGCGAAAACTGTATAACCGGATTCTACAGAATAAAGACGGATGCATCCTGATCGACGACGAAATCTACTCCAAGGAAGACTATCGAGCGCTATCCGGACCGCAATATTATACGAAATCGGTGTACCAGGACCTGGACGACGCTGATACCACGGTGGCGATGGAAAAGTTTGGGCAGAAGGTATTGGTCTGGCAAGCAATTTGTACCTGTGGTTTGCGGTCGTCGATTTTCTTCGCGAAGGGCACAATTAACGCCAAGGTGTACGAGGAAGAATGTTTGAAGAAGAGAATGCTGCCAGTGTACAGAAAGCATAAGGCTCCTCCTCTCTTCTGGCCAGATCAGCCCACCACGCCAACTTCGTTCTACAGTGGTTGTCAAAAGTGACCCACCGAACTGCCCGGATCTTTAGTCAATTGAAAGGTATTGGGCAATTGTCAAGCGGCACTTTCGGTAGGAAGGTACAGTGTCCCAAAACACACAGAAGTTCAAAAAAAAAACGGAACAGCTGCCACCAGGAAAGTCACAAAAGTAACTGTGCAGAATGTCAAGTCCAAAGTTCGAGTGTTTCACATAAACTAGGATTTTCTTCAATATAATCAGTGAAATGCATAAAAATGTAATTTTTCTACAATATATCGAAAACTGATGTCAAAATATGTTTTTTTTTGCTTTTTTATTCAATAATCAATTTTGCTGACTACTTTTCGATATACTCCTTATATCGCTTACTCCTTCAAAACCGTCGTCTATGGCAGGGAAATTCGATATGCCGGAAATTTTTAGCAGACAAAATAAGATACTACTCGCTACTAATTAAAATTTCAATAATTTATAATTGAAAATACGTGGCTTGATACATTCAAATCGAATCTTAGAAATATTTGCAATCAAATAATGAAAAAATATGAATACTTGATACAAAATATACAGAGCTGTAAGTGTTCAAACCTGACCACATTTCTACGTGTATTTTTCCATGAGTTTCTGTTTTGCACCCCTTTAAAGAAAACAAATATGTGTTCCACATCAAAACTATTAGGATTCAAATGAATTCATTTCGATCCGACTGCTTGTTCCGGAGTTATAGGGTAAAGTTACTTAAAGCGGCTAAACAAAAACCAGAAATATATTTTCTAAACTGGCCTCAAAACTACTCTAATCGGTAGCTTCTATTAGTAAGCATCCAAACAATCCGATTCTGGCTATCATAGCTCCCGGTTTTCAATTAACGAAGAGAGATAATACTCATATACTCAAAAATGGATCTTACTGCCTTTTTATTTAGATATTACAAAACGGATATTCTCAATCTTAGGATCAAATGATAAGTCTTATGGTCCTACCAAAAATTACTGCATTTTTTCTGATGCCACAAAAATTTACACCGTAGTTTTGAGTACGATGTCAAATTCGTATGAAATTTACAAAAAATTGAATAAAAGCTGGTAAAGTTTGTACGTCATGTTAGTTGATGGCCATACGAACCGACATCGATTATACCAGTTTTCGGGTTCCGGTGCCGTAATAGTGGAATTCACTTTTCGTGTTTCATTCTGTATGTTATACTAGTTAATGCACAAACAATCCCTTGATTTCTTTCAAGAATCGAATAGAAACATTTTGAATAGAATATCACAGTATTATATATGAGAATATGATTGATATGAGAAACGCAACATTACATCACTAGGTGGATTAAAACAAGTTTTTTTTTTTAGATAGAGACAGTCAAACAATGAAGTCAGCAAAATTGGGTTGAATTAGGCGCACGATAAAAAACGAAACGAGTTCGATGCTTTAGATAAATGATCGAACTGAATACTACGAATTTCATCTCAGAAGTATACTCCATTACACTCATAGACATTGTTACGATTTGCTGAACGTTCAATACAGAACCAATGAAAGGCAATTCAATCGACGAATCACTGTTTTGTGTAAGGAATACCAACTTTCGGATAGTACCTCGTGGGCACAAAGCAATCGCCTGCTTCCAGCATCCTGCATCCAGCAAAGTCAAGGGAAAAAAAACACGCATCCAGGCTAAGAGCATATCCCCCTCCGCAAAAGGGGTAGAAAGGAAAAACTTTCAATCATCTCGGCACAGCGTAAATTTAACTCCTATTCAAATATTTGCCTTTTCTCTTCGGTTTTCAATTTAGAGCTGTGATTCAGTTCCACTGCCAATACACAGTCCTCGCCGTTCCACGTGACGCCGGTTTGCCGTGCAGATAGACCATCGCACTACACGTGTTCCCAACTGAGGAAAAACCCATTGAGATGAACACAGCCAGACCGGGTGCTGTTGTGTATACCCGAACTACCTGGGTACAATCCGTTCCATCGTTCCATCGGAAAAACGGATCGAACTGAAGAGGGGAAAAAATCACTTCGCAAATTGAAACCTATTCAACTGCTGCCTATTTGTGGTATACCTTGTTGATAGATCCGCGGTACTCCTTTCCGGTTCGTTTCTAGTCTCGGGTCTCACCGGAACCGTAGCCTTCAATGTCTTTCAAGACGTTCTTTTCATCATTTCCCACAGCAACTTGACTACGAAGGAGAAGTGCTCGAGACAGTTGATCGATAGTGTGTGGTTTTCATTTGGAAAATTCGGTCCCCGCTAGCACTGCGGAGGCCACCAGATGGAACAACACTGCACACGGTCAACTGTAAAGAGTTTGATGAGTACTTGTTCCGACATTATTGGTACTTGTTCCTGTTGTTCCTCGGTATCCTTTTCTCATCCTCCAGTCGCTCCAGTCACACCGTTGGCGTAACATCGTTGAAGAGATAAATTTGCGGTGATGTGCATCCCAAAGACGTTCGGATTTCAATAACTTCAAGAGTGTGTTCGGTTGGGATTTGAAGTCAATGACAATAATGAAGGTTTGTCGGAGTTGGTGGAATCGGCGTAGGAAACGAAAGCCAAGAAACAAGAAGCAAGTCCTGTCGGTGCAGAATTAATTTCTACATAGTTCAGTGCTTCCTAAAAGAATAGTGTGACAACACGTATCTGCTTTCAATCAAGACGTTAGTCGTGGACAAGTAATTATACACGTCAATGTTGCATTTCCATGGTTGACCAGTACCAATAACGTTTCTGCATATCTCTTCCTCCGCAGCAGGAAAATCGGTACTGTGATAAACGAACATAGTTTTGAATGCATGAATAAGGATTGTGGTATGGCGATGAAATCAGTTTATCCCGATTCATATCAGTTGCCGTGGTAACAACATGTGATCGTATGGAATGATGGAATGCTGAAAATCTCTGCCAATGCCACTTTATCCGATCAATCAGAATGCTGCTTGAAAATCAATCGAATCAACAAGCGGTAATACACCGGTCAATTCAACCGGCCCGGTATGTCTCTCATTCAAGTACAATTACTAGTTTCTCTAATACTTACTGATGCATGCACCTGGCCGTTATCCTGGCTTGCCTTCATCCGTGCACGATAGATCTGCACTTTTCCTCGGAGGATCCAACCATTCATCGTATTTCTTTTTTTGTTGTATGTTTTCAAAAACGAGCAAAAAATGTCGGCAAGGATTTCCAGAACGCCAGAATACAATATGAGCTCAACATGCTTGATTATCGCATACACACGTAAATTTTCCTACAGTCATCGGAGGATTATAGCTTTCAGTTTGTGTCCCCCTTCCCTACCATCTGCCGATGTGCCTTTCATTCGAGTTCATGACTCGTCTGCCGACATTCTTTTTCTCACCCATAATTTAGTTTTGCGTTCATCAACACACTCTCAAAGGAGTCATGAATAGTTTTTCTGTGTGGGCACAGAGGAAAATATTCGTTTCGCAGAAATCGCTCCCATGCCAATTCCAGTAGCAAAATATGTTGCGGTTCGAGATCTGCCTGTCCTGGGACCCTGGCTAGGTTTATTATTATTTTTCACGGTGCAATCACAAATTTGAAACTGTAAAACGCTTTGCCTAGGCCAGGACCGCCCCAACTCGACAGTGTAGGAAGGATGCTGCCGGGTTGTGTTGGGTTCGTTGCCTCATCCTAAGCCCATCCTATGCATACAAACCCACCACACTAACACAAATACACATGTACTCCCAGTGCCGTGCCGGGGAGTTGCCATGGTGAAAAATGCCTCAGCAGCAGTATGTAAAAGTGTACAATCTGAAGGATTTATGCGTTGGTTGGAATGTTTTCCACTGTATTTATTTTGCTGTTGTGCTTTATCTGCAATTCTTGTGCCTTTTCCGTGCCGTTATCGCGCGCCACCGTTCTGCCGAACTTGACTGAGGGCAGCCCGGAGCAGACACAAACTGTAACTGAACCGGCGAGCCTACGTAATTACATGCTTGAACTTTTGCTCGGTATGCGCCGGGAGCTTGGGAAATGGTTGCGATGTCTCCCACTCACGCGGAATGCATTGTTGCATCGGAAAACCTTTCCAATTCTTCCGTACAATTATGGAAAGCATTAGTCGGATGGAAGCTTCTGGTGAATTCTATTTTCAGTCACTTTTCAACACTACAGCTTTGTCGTGAATTGTACACTTATTGTGTTGGAAAGTTTTTTTATAGGATTTATCTTGGTTCATTGCAGTCTACTCAAGCACTTCATAAATAATAATTCCTTTTACGATTCAACCCCACATTTCTATCGCGTGCAGAGATTGCAGTTGAACAGGTTAAGTTTTTGATTTATCGACTCGATAGTGCAAGAAGCTATTCGGAAGTAATTAATCAAAAAGAATAATGATCTATATTTCGAAATAATCTTCAGTACGTTTGAGCTTTTCCAGCTACTTTATATTCGATTTCCTTGTACAGTGTACATTCAGTTTAACGATTTTAAGCTAATACTACAATGTGTATGGATTATTTGCGAACAAATCAGGACAACCCCCCCTCATTACGTATATCAAACGTATGTCTTTTCATGGTGTAAAATCAATTTTTGGTGATACTACAAGCATTTAGATCGAAGATGGCGTCGAAAGAAGAGCAAGTGCAAAACGGAGAACCATTTTTCATCCATCTGGTGATGTAATGATACCTCTCTCATATTCAGAACTAAATGGCTCAAGTGGCACGTTCCCCTAGTTTATTGGAGATTTGTGCCTTGCCGTGACTTCTCATCATTTTCCTGATGGGAAGGGAAGTATAAAAGGAACATGGATGGGAATTGCGAAGTGGGTGGGTGGGAAAAACAGCACAAAACATATAGAAGCAATTCGTTTTGCATCCCGAAAGGATGCTAAAACGTCGGAATGTGCTAAAATGCACCTTTAATTAAAGCTCCACCCCCCCCCGAGAGGACTAGGAGATTTTACTGACTGGTACACTCTGCATTTCAAAAGAAACGCTGAATGCTTTGTACGTGCCTAAAGCACACAACAAAATTTCCAATCCCCAAGAGATAAGAATTATTGCTTTTTGGGAGGTAACTTATGTTTTATTACATGAACAGTGACCTTATGGAATCCATAGTTCATCCGAAAGCCCTGTGATTTAAGAAGACCAAAGGACTCGTCATCAATGCTGCAGATAATCAATTGACTACCTGCAACACTGGAGCCGATCCTCAAGATTCTCCATCGAAGCACAGGGATCACTGAATTATGGAAAGTTAACCTTTCAAGAACATTCGGACCCCTCAAGCATTCCTTGTTATTCCAATGAACACTGCAGGATATCCTATTCAGATGAAGGCTGAATGGTTCTATAATGAACCTATTTACCAGCGCCTTCTGGTTTATCATCTCCAACCGCTGTATGAGCCAGGCACGGCTGTCCTCATTATCGGGGGAGAACCAGACTGCTCCGTATCGCAACCCACATCCATTGAAGCTAGGAATGAATGAAGAGAGTGGCGTTGAATACAAAAGACCGTTGAGGTCTCTAAGCAGATCGACTCTCAAGTCCGGGGTGAACATACCGTCCACTATACGAACTTGAAGACGATTTTCAATCAAGCGCTCGGACGCTTTCTTAGAAGTGCTGGCAAAATCAGTTCTCTGTTGATTTTGCCTCTTCTTTGAAATTTTCCTCAAACTTTCCGGAGCGTCACGCATTACAGCAATGGCGTCCGTTTCGTTTAACGATGGCGAACCTTCAGCAACCGGATTTTCCGCAGCAGAACCTACGTTAACATCATCCATCTCACCAGACTGGGTCTCGTTTGACTGTGATGCCACAGTTTCAGTTACCTGCATTTGATATCCTGATTCTGGAATAAAATTTTCAGCCATCTTGTCGAAAACCTACCAAGGAGAGAAGTGAAAAGGAAACTCACGAGCAAACGAACTGTATTCGTCGGAGTTCAAAAGCGGAAAGAAAGAATAAGTCCAGCGTAAAACTTAACAAGTTGTAGCAAAAGCTACTACCACTATCAAAATCTGTAATTAGATAGATAGTGGTTTGTAATGTTCACAAAACCCCCACTTTATACCGTTTGAAAAGTATAGTATATGAAAGTACTATAAAATTGTTGCGTGAAACAATGCCACAACATTGTGCAGCTGAAAATTCACACCCTCGAATAGAAGTAATATGAGTAGATTTCACTTACCTTACTACTTCTACCTATAAGTAGCTTACACATATGCGTAAAATCACTGATAGATTGCGAGAGTGAGAAAAGATAAACCCCTCTCCATACCTGAGTAAAGGCAACCAAGGCCTCTTTTTACAGATGTAACTCGTTTATCCGCTGATAATTTGTGATTGCTAAAACTATCACAAACTGGGAAGCCACCGTGTGTAAGTTAGCCAACACATATCATCTGTTTCAACTACAACATTGTACACACAGTAAACACTATGAAGGAACAGAAGAGAGCATATACTATCTCACTATATGCGTATTAACACGTGTATAGATTTACGGATACAAATACACAGACCTGTATCTTTGCTATAAAAAATGGCCTACTTCTGACCCGTGAATTCCGCGAAAAAATCCACGACGATTTGCGCAAGTTGATCACGTTAACTATATCACCCGCACTTTAAAGAGACACTATGGGCTCCTAAAAACAGAGAAGCATACAGTCAGAGCAAATGACGCTCTCATGACGCTTCAACTGAAACCAACGCCTTCGGTCGGAGGACGCTGTGAAACATGTCCACTACCCACTAGACTCACTGACACTCTAATGATACCTTTCTCATATTACTTGTATTTTCAAAAATATCGTGGAAAATAGGAAAACAGCGGTCTCAGTCTTATAATACAAACGAATGTTGTTTACTGTCCGACGTTTCGGCCTTTGAATAGGTTTTTTTCAAGGATAATAAAATCTATCGTTTGTAGTCAAAATGTCGATATCTGACGGTACGTTGTCTGGTCAATTCCAGAACATGCTTTACCAGACCAGAGACAGTAAAAACATTCGTTTGTATTAGGGGTAGATGGGGTAAAACGTACCCCCTAAGGAAATGCAGCTATATCTTTACAATAGAGAATAACACGGAAGAGTTTCATGCAGTTTCCGTAATAATTATTTCTCAGAATTACGTACAAATACTCGCTGAATGAATTGAAAAATACTTGAAATATCTTATTTTCCAAAACCCTTAAAAATTGTCTATTGAAATATATGCGGGGCATGACGCTCGATCGTGGAAAACATGAAAAATTACGCGAGGTGACGATTATCTGAACATGGAGGCAGGATGATCTTAAACAACGGGTAAATATCCATCAAAACAACGGATTAAAGCTCTTGACAACCCCGAAGCAATATGAACCCTCATAAAGCTTCTTCTAACTTATGGATAATTTTTGTAAGCGAATTCTCGAGCATTTTGCCTCACACAATTCGGGTCGTTTTGCCCCCAAAAATGTGAGACGACAAATTTGACGATTTTTCTATGAAACAGCAAATACATCGTCTGTATTAGAACTAATTCTGGAAACCCGAATGATTGGCAAAGAAGTTCACTGGTTACATAATGAAAATCGTCTTCCTCACCCTAGAAAATTACTATGGGACGAACATCAAAAATAACTTATAACAGAGACATAAATGTTTTTTTTTTTAATTTTGCCAGATATGATTGAACCATCGCTACCAAAATTTTATAGTAATCTGTTGTTATGGCGGACTTTCAGTTTCATTAAAATTTCAGTGAAAAAAATTGGTTACTTTTGAGAAAAGCAAAAGGTGCATTATGTCTCGGGGGTACGTTTTACCCCATCTACCCCTATAAGACTGAGACAGCCGTTTTCCACGATTATCACCCCAGTCGAAATCAAGTAGGGTAAAGTGTTATAATATGCCCCCCTTAAGAAAACATTGAGATATTTCTAAATGTACTAATATATTTTCTTCGAGAATGTATGTATTTCTTTGCAATACGTCTGATGAACATAATTTTCAATGATTTCGGAAGAAGTGATGAGAATTGATTGATACAAACACATTTTCCAAAACGACCACATTCTCAGTTTTTTCGCTTGCCGTTGGCATAGTGCCCCAGCAACCGTATAATATGCCTCACTACAAATCAGTGGTATGCCCCACAACAATGATGCAATATGCCCCTTGAAATGTCGGTATAGAAGAAAAGCAGATAAAGAAGATATTCTTTGTATCAGAAATCAATTGCATAATCAATTAATTACAATTGGAAACCAACATTTTTTAACCTCCCAACGCTACTTTTTGTTTAAATAACCGTTATAAATCTTTAAAACAATATTTTAACTCGAAGCATACTGTTGAATCGAAGGTGGGGCATAATGTCCATAGAGTGATTGTTATGATAAAATTCGTAAATTTGTTTCTTTAGATATTTATACTGTAAATAGAGACATTAGCACTGCTGAAAGTTAATTACTAAGACCATTAGACGTTTCATACGATTGAAATGCTTGCTTAGTCGAAGCAAAACCTTACATCGAAGAGCTATCTAATGATATTTTCAGTTCTTTCATATTTTCCAGCAAACCAAACTTGCATACCAGAAAGATCTAACGAAAAGATAACATTAGAGATAAAACTTTTGTTTAGAAAAGTCTTGAATACTTAAAAAAGGAAGGGGGGCGTTTTGGCCAGCAGGGGCGCTTTATAACACCCCTATATCTTCAAAAATATCACTAGAATTTTTTTTTCAAACATTTATAAAAACTTTGAAACTTTGTTTGGCTGCAAGCTAACAGAACACTTTCAATTTGTAAACAGTTTTCACACATGGGTTGAAAAGTCCCGACCCTGTCAAAGAGATCACAATTTATTTTTGGTTAAAGATGAACTTTATTTATCAACGTAATCTTCATCAACAGCAACACCATCATTCCAGCGCCGCTCTAACATTTCAATATCACTTTTGTAGAACGATTTATCTTTTGCCTCAAAATAGCACTTCATTCAGGTCTGCAAACAGCTAGTAGTCGCTGGGAGCCAAATCTGGAGAATACGGCGGATGTGGGAGAAATTCGAAGTTCAATTCATGTAGTTTTACCATTGATTGACTTGTGGCACGGTGCGTTGTCTTGATGAAACAAAGTTTATTTCATTGCAATATGCGGTCGTTTCTATGCAATTTCAGCCTTCAAATGCTCCAATAATGCTACATAATATTCACTGTTAATGGTATTTTCTTTCTCAGGATAGTCGATTTTCGCTGATTGTTGTGCTATGGGCGAGGTTTACCGAGGTTTACTGTCCGCTCAGATGACGATTGTATTGATTCCGAAGTGAAATGATGAATTCATGTTTCAGCCATATCATATCGACATATCGACGCAAACATTCCGGTTTGTTACGTTTAAACATGGCCAAACACTGCTCAGAATCATCAACACGTTCTCGTTTTTGGTTAACAGTGAGCAAATGCGGCACCCACTTTCAACAAAGCTTTCTCATAATCTGATGTTACCGCTTTATTTGGATGTCCACTGCGTTCTGCATCATCGGTGTCTCTACGACCACGTTTGAAGTCAGCAAATCAACGATTTATTGTTGTTTCTGATGGAGTGAAGTCTCAACAACACCATTCAAGCCATTGCTTTGCTTGAACAGCATTTTTTCCCATCAAAAAGCAGTGTGAAATTAAAACACGAAATTGTTTTTGATCCTTTGTTCTGAAAATAACAAAAGTAGCGTCACTCTTAGAAACTCACACCAATTAGACTATAGGAACCTTCATTTGAGTCTAAGTTTGTGAAAATTGATCAAATCATCTCTGAGAGAATTGAGTGAGTTTCGTTATAGAGTTTTTTTACCACTATTTCCAGTACTTCCAAAACCGGGAGCTGGGAACCGGTATAAGTGAAGTCGGTTCGTTTAAGTAGTAACTAATGTAGTCTACAAATTAAATCACTTTTGAGCCAAGTCTAGAAAAAAATTACCCTTTTTTTGCATCGTCGCTCTAAATGACGGTGTGCAGTTCTAAACACACTTTACCCTATGAAAGCATAATGAATTTCAACCTATAGGACTGTGAT
Organism: Malaya genurostris; assembly: GCF_030247185.1. NCBI lineage: Eukaryota > Metazoa > Arthropoda > Insecta > Diptera > Culicidae > Malaya > Malaya genurostris. Next base: position 303,997,544 of record NC_080571.1, on the reverse strand, counting down.
ATTCTTTATTTGAGTCTATTGTCACTCCAGTCGAAATCAAGCATAAGCTTTGAGTATAAGTTTGCAAAAATCGGTCAAGCCATCTCTGAGAAAAATGAGTGACATTATTTGAAACATAGGGTAAAGTGTTATAATATGCTTCCCTTAAGAAAACATTGAGATATTTCCAAATGCACGCCTGAGGAACATAATTTTCAATGATTTCGGTAGAAGTGATGAGAATTCATTGATATAAACACATATTCCACAACGACCATATACTCAGTTTTTTTCGCTTGCCGTAGGCATAATGCACCAGCAACCGTATAATACCCAATCAGATGGTAATAACAGAATTATAACAACTGGAGTAATTTATTTCAGAAATATTTTGTATCAAATTTAGATATATTTTTGGCTGGTAAGCTGTTAAAATAATAAAAATCATAACAAAAAAGACTCTACTTGGATCCAAATCGTAGCAGATTTTGGAAATTTATAACAATAGTTGTAAAAAATTAGATAGCAAATTTAACACAGAAAAACTATACCCCAGCTAACTTTTAGCATTGTTTCAATCCAAAATTGTTGAATGATTTTGTTTATTAAATGAATAATTTATTTAGTGATCTGATTTCTTCTTTTAGTTTTTTGATATTCTGATCATTATATTTCGATATAAAGCTACGGAAGAACTTATTTTTTCAATTAATGAACTTCATCATGAGTCTTGCAAATGCAAATAAAACATCAAAACTGATTTTGTTATTATATTGTTATCATAAGTTTTAACTTTCAACTGTTTTCATTCTCTAAATATCTCAAAATAACACAAATTGTTATACATATCAAGTGTTGATATACTTCTGTTATGATTTTGTTATGTGCATCTGATCGGGTAGGCCTCACAACAAATCAGTGGTATGCCCCAGAACAATGATGCAATATGCCCCTTGAAAAGTCGGTATAGAAGAAAAGCAGATAAAAATGATATTCGTTGCATCAGCAATCAATTGAATAATCAATTAATAACAATTGGAAACCAACATTTTTTATCCTCTCAACGCTACTTTTTGTTTTAATAACCGTTATAAATCTTTAAAACAATATTTTAGCTCGAAGTATACTGTCGAATCGAAGGTGGAGCATAATGTTCGTAAAGTGACTGTTATGAGAAAATTCGTATATCAAAGAAATGGCTTTGTTTCTCTGGATTTTTATACTGTAAATAGAG